>NC_065545.1:33568623-33890738 GCF_932294415.1 Quercus robur
ACCAACTTCAGGTGGTCACAACCAATGCAGAATTTATTACTTGAGATACTTGCAGATGAGGCTCTTCATGGAAACAAGCAATCCAACACATTTAAACATGCATCATATGCTAAAGTAGCTGAAGCAATTACTGAGAAATTTATGACTGAATGTACTCCAAAGCATGTGGAACATCGCTTTAAAACACTTAAAACCAATTGGAATACAATTGCATTACTTCGTAATAAGAAAAGTGGGTTTGGATGGAATGATGATTTGAAAATGATCACCTGTGATAGGACAGTGTATGATGAAGAAGTCGAGGTAAGAAACTTTTATTATTTTTATTTTATAGGTAGAAACTTTTTAGTCTGTATCATTGTAAAGTTTAAAATTTTTCATTATTCTTATTGCTCTCATATTAGTTTTTGGCTCTATTCCTTTCTTTTCTTTTATTTTTAATTGTTTCTTTTCCTTTCTTTACACAGGCACATCCAAATCATGCACAATTTCTAAACAAGAAAATTGAGATGTTTGATGAGATGGCTTTGGTTGTGGGTAAGGATATGGCTACAGGAGGTTTTTCCAAGGGAGTAGGTGATATAGGTGTAGAAGCATTGGATGACTCACCTCCGCTTGTTGATGCTGATGTTGATGACATATCCAAAAAGAAGCAAGTTGATCCCTCACATGTGGCCTCAAATGAAACAAGGTCTCATAGGAAACGAAGTCATGCTACTATGATTGAAGATGCTGTTTACCAAGATTTGTCCATACAACTTGGTAAGGTTGCTTCTGCAATAGAAAAGATTTCTGAAAATCAGCTAAATTTTGGTAGTCTTTATGAAGAAGTTATGAAGATGGATGGATTTGAAGAAAATATGCTTGCATCTGCATTTGACCATTTGAATGGGGATGAAAAACAAGCAAGGTCATTCATGTTGAAAAATGACAAGCTCCGTAGACAATGGTTGCAGAACTTCTTTGACAACTATTTAAGCCAATTTTGATTATGTAGGTGCATTTTTGTTAGAATTTATGCTTTTCTATTTGGACAATTTGGCATTTTGGTATTTATCAGACTATTTGGCGTCTAGTTTGTAGGTTTTGAGATCATTATAATGGGTATTGGTTTGCAACTTTTAGTCCTTTTGTTTCATGGGCATGTGGATTTGGAACCAACTTTTAGTCCTTTTGTTGGCTAAAAATTATTTTAATATGGAATGATTGGTTTGCTATTGTTACTAGTGGATATTGATTGCATAATTTTGGTGGTTAATAGTGTAAGTGCCATGCTCAATCATGACAATAAGCTAAGAAAGCTATCTGCTACAAAGGTGTGGGATGGTAAAAGTTTTCTAAAAAAATAAGATAGTTTTTCAAAAAAATAAGATAGTTTTCCAAAAAATGTTTGTACCTACCAAACACTAGAAAACATTCTCAAGCCCATTTTCAAGGTCGTTACCAAACACTGGAAAATGAGATAATTTTCCAAAAAATATTTTCTGGAAAATGACCTATTTTCCAGAAAACATTAATGCTGAAACAAACAGAGCGTTAAAACAAAAAACACATACAAAAACAAGACAAAACAAGATCAAAAAGGGAGGGTTATGTAAAAATTAATATATTCAAAACTCTAAACAACAATTACAAAAATGTAATAAATCGAACCAAAAAACAACAAAAAATCTGAGCACTTAGCAATAAGCCAATCACACCACCATGAAATTGTCAGTGCCAATAAACCTTTTCTACTTTATTTCCACCTTTTCAGTCTTAATGTCAAGCAAAAAGCCAATAACACCACCAGATCTACTTTTTTATAGTATTGTTCTGGGTTCTCATTGACTAGAAGACAGAAATAATTGAGGTTGAATGCTAAAACTTATATCTACAACCTACACGTAATATAAATGTACTAAAAGAAAGAAAACAACCTGCGCATAATATAAATCTCAAATCAGCTTTTCTTTTCACATAAATATTGTAAGTCTTTTTCCTTTTCTCACTCTCTTTTGGGTAAATAAAGAGTTGTTGTAATTGCTATTAAAAGAAGGAAAAAAAAAAAACTTATATCCAGTTCCTAGCTATTCAAACCCAAATTAGTTCTTCTTTGTGTTCATAAATTGTAGTGACTGCACTCTAAGAAAAAATCCATGTCATTCGAAGGTTTGAGATTCACCAGCATTACCCACCTTTCATCGATTGAAATCCACCACAACCAAGCTATAATCTCAGATTGACCACAACCAAATCAAAAAACCCAAATCACAACCCACACGTCACGCTCCACCTCAAATCTCAGACTCAAAGCAGTTGTGCTTCTCTACAAATCAAAACCCAAACCCAAACAACCACCTCGTACTCCTCCACTGTCAGCACCGTGCTACTGCCGATCTGAATTTTAGTGTGATAGATGAGAGAGATAGAGTGAACAAAGAGAGGTAGACATAGAGAGCAAGAGAGGAGAGAGTGAGTGCGTGAGATATTAATTAAATCAAAGAGAAGAAATAATGGATAGAGTTTTTTTTTTTTTTTTTTTTTTTAAGTAAAAAAATTTTGGCTGTTATTTTCTTTTAACGTGTTACAGATACATGTTGTGCTTTATTGGAGTTCTTGAGCCAAGTTTCTAAAATTTTTACAAATAGCATCTTTTGATCTTGTTTTGTCTTGTTTTTGTATGTATTTTCTGTTTTAAGAGGACAGAGACATAAAAAGCATGCAAAAATACCTATTTACCCTTGCTTTTAACAGAGATGGGTTACGGAAAACAAACGGAATTTACCACAGGTGGGTTAAATGACATTTTTCAAATCACGGGAAGACAAGGTGATTTTCTCCCAAACCACAGGTAGGTTATGTGTAATTATCCCATTATTTTATATGGTTTCACATGCACCCGGAATCATTATTGAAACCATGAGTTACTTTTTAGGTCTTGTGATTTTTCAATTATTAGATGGTGTAAAATATGGGGTTTTACACCTCATCCTTACCAAATTCAGATTCTTTTACTTATATAATAATTAATCATTTAACTATTTAAATCTTTTTTCCATAGATAAAATAATTTATTTTCGGTTACAAGTTGAAAATATGAGATTTTTATATAATGATAGAATTATTTTAAGGATTAAACTTATTGCACATAAATTATTTTATATGGTTTCACATGCACCCGGAATCATTATTGAAACCATGAGTTACTTTTTGGGTCTCATGATTTTTTATTTACCTTTTGATGTGTGTGCACTGTTTTAAAAACCGGATCGGACCGGCCGGTCCGACCGGTTCAACCGGGAACTGGGAGCCAATCCGGTCCGGTTAAAAGCTTCAAAACCGGTCAATAACCGGTCAACAACCGGAAAACCGGTCAAAAACCGGGGTTGAACCGGAAATTTTGAAAAAAACGGTTCTATGACCGGTTTGGTTTTTAAAACCATGTGTGTGTGTGTGTAAAATAGTTAATGTGTAATACTTAGAGGAGTCCCATTGTTATCAAAATAAAATAAAATAGAGGTGTTAACATGTATTAGGCTGTGGGCCTTAGGCCCACCTTGTTTACTTGTATAGTACATATATTTGTACTACACATTTTACCTCCTATATAAAAACACTCATGTATATTTTATTACTTAAGAAATACAATACTATTCATTCAGTATTTCTAATATGGTATCAAAGCCATTGCTCTAACATTTCTCTTAGCGGTCTTGTCTCTCTTGGTGTTACTCCACTCTCATTGCTTCTACCGTCACAGTAGCCGTCATAGCCCTTCACTATTGGACCTCCTTCGTCTCTCAGTCATAGTCCTTGGGTTCTAGACTTGCAGCCGCTGTCGTTGAGGAGTCCCACACCACAAAAGACCACTGCCTTTGCCGTCTCCACCGTGAATCTTGCTTCGACTAACTTTTTGTAGGTACCACTATGATTGCCTTGCCCCGATTTACTCAACTGTGGAACCCTCGCAACCATCAGAGCCTTCACGCACCGCCCAAAGAGTTTGCGTCTCAGTCACACGTCGTCCTCTGGTCTAGGCTGATGCCATCTGTGATGTCATCATTGCCATGCCAGCCCTAACTAACACCATCATTCGATCACTGCTTACGTCATCAACTTATGCCATCTGCCACATCGGCATTAGTCAGCTGCTTATGTCATCCTGCTGATGTCATCACTGTTGACCGTTGACCGCCACCGTTGATTGTTGACCGCTGACTTTGACCGTTGACCATTGACTTTGACCGTGAGTTTGACCATTGACTTTTTTGCTGTCCAAGTGCTCTTTATCCAGTTTTTCGGGTAGATTTCATTTCTGCGGTCTATTTTTTCATATTTTGCCTCTAAATGGATAAAAATGATATTTTTCTTCTTCCTCGCCCCATCAATGCTATATTGTTGACCGCTGACTTTGACCGTTGACCATTGACTTTGACCATGAGTTTGACCATTGACTTTTTTGCTGTCCAAGTGCTCTTTATCCAGTTTTTCGGGTAGATTTCATTTCTGCGGTCTATTTTTTCATATTTTGCCTCTAAATGGATAAAAATGATATTTTTCTTCTTCCTCGCCCCATCAATGCTATATTGGAGGGGAAGAATAAGAATTATTTATCTTGATCTCAAGTTATGTGCAATTTTCTTAAGGGTCGCATGCTTTGGCAATATTGTGCTAGTACAATCACTATTCATGTCAAGGGGGCAGCTGAAGAAGATACTGCCTTCATCAATCACGTTGAATAGGATAGTCATGATCATATGATCCTCACATGGATCTGGAACTCCTCCATTTCCTCCATCTCCAATCTGTTGGGCAGCTTTGATGATGCAAAATCTACATGGGATATGTTGGCCAAAAGATACTCCACTTCTCATAGATCTATGAAATATCAGTTAGTGGTTAAGTTGCATCAGCTCAAGCAAGAACTAGGGCAATCTAACAATGACTACTATGATCAACTTTGCTTCATTTGAGACCAAATTAACCTTTCTAATCCAACTTAGTCATGCTCAAAGGATGCTCAACAATATGCTACTATTCGCGATGACTTTCGTCTCTATGAATTCTTGATGTCACTTAACAATGACTATGAGCTCATCCGAGATCAGTTTCTTAATCGCAGTCCTCCTCCCTTTCTTGATACTGTTGTAAATGAGTTGGTTGGAGAAGAAGCTCATTTTGCAACCCTTCAAGCCCAAAATAAGCTTAATGTTCTAGCTACTGCTCTCTCTGCTCCCCTCACAGATCAACCTCAGCAATCAGGGTTTGAGGCATCTAGCTTTAGCAATAATTGTAAACAGTCTAACAAAAAGTTCTGCAACTATTGCAAGCGTCCTGGCCACACTATTAAGACTTGTTATAGTTGCAACAAATCTACTATTGTTGTTGCTAATACTGCGTCTACTCGTCTTCCATCTCAGTTGAGTCTTAGTCTTCTGGATCCACTATCAACCTCTCCTCCACTAAATTACAGGACATCAAAGCTTAAGCTATTCATATGGCTGGTGATGCATCTCTTTCCATTGCTCTCTCAGTTTTACTCGGTAAGTCTTATTCTTGGCTTTTTGATTCTGTCTGTTGCAATCACATGACACCTCATTCGTCCTTATTTTCCAAACTTGAACCTACACCACATCCTCTTAATATTCATATAGCTGATGGTTCCACCATGCATGGCAATAGTCTAGGTTTTATTTGAACCTCTAACATTCCAGTTCCTGGGGTCTTCAATGTACCTGACCTATCCTATAATTTATGCTCTGTGGGACAATTAGCTAACTAGGTTATTGCCTTATTTTTTACTATTCTAGGTGTATTGTGCAGGATCCAATGATGGGGTAGGAGCTTGGGACCGGTCCTAGAGTTAGGTGTATGTTTCCGGTGGACAACCTTCATCTTCCACCAGTTGCTCCTGTTTCTGTTGCTACTGCAGCTGCTGCGGTATCCTCCTTACCTTCTCTCACACTTTGGCATTCTCGCCTTGGTCATGCACCCTCTTCTCGGGTACAACAGTTAACTTTTAGGGGTCTGTTAGGTTTTGTGTCCAAAGACAATTTTGATTGTACTTCATGCTAATTAGGAAAACAGCCAACTTTGCCTTTCAATAATTGTGAATCTATCTCTAATGGTATTTTTGAGTTAATTCATTTTGATGTTTGGAGACCTTCCCTTGTTACTAGTATTGGTGGACCTCGATATTTTGTTATCTTTATTGATGATTATTCTCGTTATAGTTGTATTTTTCCTATGAAATCCTGTTCTGAATTACTACCAATCTATAGTAACTTTGCAAAAATGGTTGAAACACAATTTTCCAAAAGTATCAAAAATTTTCAATCTAATAATGTTCTTGAATATACTTAATATGCTTTTCAAACTCTTTTATATTCCAATGGCATTATACATCACCTAACTTGTCCAGGTACCTCTCAGCAAAATGGTAGAGTCTAATGAAAATTTCGTCATATTCTTAACAATGTTCGTGCTCTTCTTCTTTTTACCAAAGTTCCTGCCCAATTTTGGGGTGAAGCCATGCTGTTCATGCTATTAATCGCATTTCATGTACTGTCATCCATAATCAAACTCCATACGAGCACCTTTTTAGGTCACCTCCTGACTATTATCACCTGCGCTCCTTCAATTCTACCTATTTCGTTCTTCTTCAGCCTTATGAGCACAACAAACTTGAGCCTCGATCTAGACTTTGTTGTTTCCTTGACTATGGCAAAACTTAAAAGGGGTATCGATTTTATGATCCTGTCTCTCATCATCTTCGTGTTTCCCAAAATGTTGTCTTTTAGGAACACTGCTCCTTTGTTGAACTCTCTTACTTTTGTTCTTCCCTGACTACCTCCTATGTTTTAGAAATCTTTCCAGACGAGTCTCATCTTCCTTCTATAAATGCAAAGGTGGCAATTTAGCCCCTTTGCATTTTGGCCAAACTTGGAATTACAAATCTTTTCCAAACCAAAAAAACATCCTTGAATTTTGGCCAAAAAGCCAGACTCACAATATAATCAAACTACCAGATGACTTAACTTAGTCCTATATGAAAAGTTCAAGTTTAGGGGATTCTAAATCTTCCTCTACCCCAAAATAATTCTTAGTGCTCCCCTTCTCTAAATAGGGACGGCAATTTTGTCCCGCCCTGCTTGACTCGCCCCTCCTCGCTTCATCTCTTGCGGGTTTTCCCCGTCCTACAAAGGTGGTGGGGTAGAAATGGGGTGAGATTTTAGCCCCGCATCATGAGGCAGGGTGGGGATGGGTTTAGACCTTTTAGACCCAACCAGATCCGCCTCGCCCCATCCTCGCCCCGTTCCATGTTGATAAGGGTTAAATTGTAAATTTTCCATACTTTAAAACTCTACTATTTAAACAAACATATCATCAGCTTATTTTATTCTACCCAACAAGGCTTTCTGCCTCACTTTTTTCTCTAGCAATGTTGGAAATAAAGTACCAATTTTAACATTTTCTTTTGTCTTTATTACAAACAATTTATATAGTATTGAATCATTGATTTTTGTATTATGAGATTTTTTTTTTTTTTTTTTGGTGATATTGTCTTGTTAAATAATTTAATAATATTATTATTCAATTTTTGCTAAAAATTAGTTTGATTTGATGGGATAAATTTATTTGTAATTTCAAGTATATTTTTATTAACAAAACATGTTTTATTAAAAACAATTGTAATAGTTATGGACAAATTAACAAAAAGTAGAGTTTTACAGGATGGGGCGAGGCTTCATGGGAACCCAAGGGGCAGGGATGGGGCAAAAAAAATTTTCCCATAATGTGGGGGGAGGCAGGGATAGGGTAAGACAAAATCATGCGAGGCGAGGGTGAAGACCCCATCCTTCAGACCCGCCCCGCCCCATTGCCATCCCTATCTCTAAACACTAAAGCGTCTATCTTTTGCATCCTTGCCACATCGTCCTCTCTGACAGCACCCTTCCAACTTGTCTATGACATAAATCAAGAGATAAGCAAGTGAGTGAGAGAGGTAAGTAGGAGAATAAGATTGAAAAGTGAGTGGTGAGGGGGGCATGGGGTTGACATTGAAAATGACTAGTTAAGTGTTTAAACTTAGGGTATATTTGGTAGATTATAACGATAATTACATAGGAATAGAAATAGGTATTACAAGGAATACAAGACGCTGTAATGTAATGTTTATTACTATTCATTTGTTTCATGACAACACAACAATAGAACCCTACAACAATGGAATTAAAGCATTTTAAAACAAACTTAAGATATATTTTAAGAAATATCTTACTCATATAATTATATTTCCTAAAAAATAATATTTTTTAAATTTAAAAGAGAGATTAGTTATTTTTAATGATTTTTCATTTTTATAATTGTTATGTGCATATGAAAATTTTGTTTATTTGAAAATATATTAATTTTAGAAAGTAATACGCATACTAAGGAATAGTTATTACATCTCTTTTAAAGATGAAAAGTACTATTCCTTATAATAAAAACATAATCAAACTATTGAATAGCTAAACTATAAGAATAACTATTACATTATAGTGTCTATTACAGTCTACCAAACATACCCTTAAGAAGTAAGACCTAAAGAGTCTATACTATGTGGATCAGTTTATCAAATGTTTTTTGCACCCTTTCTTGTGTTATAAAACATCAACACACATAAGAATTTGTTAAAAATATATACACATATCGGTCAAATTCAGTTGGTTCTAATATGCAAAATCTTAACACTAACACCGATTGGAATACTAGAACTTCTAAATTTTAGAGACTGATGCCAACTATTGGGATGGAAACACTATTAGCATAAAATAACCCTAGAGGAAACACATAATGGGTAAAATGGCATACACCACTTCATGCATTTAAGAAACCATAGATCCTCAATCTTTGCTGTGGTTTTTACTTAGAGATTAAATTCAATAAGGATGTGATGTAAAATCCAAGTTTTACCCCTCTAATCCTAACATGCCACATCATCATATTACATATTAAAGAATTGACACAACCACACTCAATAAATTCTAATATCCATTTGAAAATTCAACTTTAACTCTGAGTTTATTGAGATGTTATTATGTGTAGTAGGATGTATTGAGTTTTAAGTAAAAAGTTGATGTGTCAATCTCTTTTTGAATGGTATAAAACATGGGATTTTACACTCTATCCTTACCAAATTTGGACTCTTTTACTTATATAATAGTTAATCATTTAAATATTTAAAACTTTTTTCTATGGATAAAATAATTTATTTTCGATTACAAGTTGAAAATATGAGATTTTTTTGTAATGATAGAATTATTTTAAGGATTAAACTTATTATACACAAATTATTTTATATAGTTTCACACAAACCTAAATTATTATTGAAATCGTGAGGTGCTTTTTGGGTCTCATGACTCTCATAATTTTTCAGTTACCTTTTGAAGTGTGTGTAAAATAGTTAATGTGTAATACTACTCTTAATCTATCTATCTATAAATATATATATATATATATATATATTTATATATTTATATATATATAACTGAAACCTTTGAAACTTCACAATTTTCCACGTCACCACATTATTAATATTTTTTTTAAACAAAAATATTTAACATTTATTTACCCATACATTGACTAAAGAGAGTTGGAAACCAAAAATTATTCCCATATGTTGCCTAAAAATAGTTGGAAACCAATACATTAACCAAAGTAGAGTTGAAAACTGATTACAACTCAACAAATTATCTGCTGTCCTACAACTAAAATATATATATATATATATATATATATAATACAATAACAACAATGTACAAGTTGAAAAAGAATGAAGAGTCATGATAATTGAAAGAGCTATATTTAGGATTTTTATTTTGGCTTTTGCTTTTGCCACTGCAAATAGAATTAGACATACGATGAAGTTTGTGTGGCTGGCTATTGCTAACATGCTCAAAGCTCAAGCATGGCTCCATGTGACCAAATGATTCCTATGGTATTCTTTTTTCATGGTTTAATTTTGCTATGGTATTGAATTACTGCTTTGCCTCAAGTCTCGCATCTTAAGCTTGGCACCTTTTTTTTTCATCAACATTATTGTTATTTTTTTAATCTATGTTCTTTTAATTCTTCTGTTACTCCATTTGGTTCTAGTGAACATGTTGGATATTTGAAATACGTACGTTTGATTTTGCTTTTATGATTGTTTTTTTTATTATCTTTTATGTCGAATTTGTTATTTGCTTTCATATGTGCTTGAGATTTTTTTTTTCTATCTTATTCTTTTGTTATGTTTAGGATTGATTTTCTTTTGAGTATTTGGGTTAATCTCCATATTTATATTGACATTGTTTTCGTAGGTTTGGTTTTTGGGTTGAAATTTCTACTAATTTTTTTTTTTTTTTTTATTGTACATGGTAGATAAAGCATCTCTATTTTTTTGGAGAAAAATTAAAGTTACAACCTATGTCTTCTAACCTAGGGAATGATAAATTTTTATTTGGTATGTTATATATAAATTTGTTGAATTTGGTTTGGTTTTGAAGTAGAATTTGGGTATTCTATAAATTTTGAAGTTTTAAGTCTTGGGGTTTTTGGTATTTGCGTCTTAGTAGGTTGATCTTAGTTCTTCACCTTAAATGCTTTTTATTTAGGTTCATGTGATTTTTTGTTTTCTTATTTAAAGCTATGATTTTTTGTTGATTAATTATTTGTTTGGATTAATTTCAATTAATTAATTATTTGGATTCAACATAAAAGATAATGGAATTAGGTATTATAATTTTGATATTGTGGGGTCCAATAATTTGTGGCCCTGGCCCATTTTTACAGTGGGGCCCAAGGCCCGAGCCGAGGAAGGTTATAGCCGAGGATAGGTAATAAAAGTCCAAATAGTCTTGAAACTCAGCCGAGGATGATTCTGTCCTCGGCATGTCCGAGGTCTCGCTGGAAGGAAGGGCAAAAAGGGTATAGGAACAGTTTGGAAAAAATCTAAAATATCTAGATCAATAGAGAAGGGTACGCTGGAAAGTATAATGACCAGGGAAAGCTGCCCTTACTGCCATTCAATACTCTGCACCTGACAGAGCCATACTCTCCAGCTTTTACAACCACCCTCAACCACTCTGGATATGGGCTGATGGGACAAGTATTAGTCTTGGAAAAGTCGATCCTACACGTGGACGAAGGATAAGGAACACAGGCTAGTATAAAAGGAAAAGTAAGCAATCCAGAGCAGGGGCTGGGAAAAATGGCCAAAAACCAAAGCCTCTCAGCCCGCCTCTCAGCCCACCTCCAGGAGAAAGACTCCTAGGGCAAGCACGATTTAAATTATGTATGAACACCACGAAAAACCCACCGTCTGGTGACCAAGGCCTAGCCTTTCAAACCCACGCTCTACAAATGATATTGTTTGGGCCTTTTTACGTGCGAACCCAATATTATTACGGGTCGTTACGAATCGAGTCCTTACAGATATTGTTCCATGTTTTGAATTGTCTATATTGTTATAACTACGAGAAAGTCATATTGTTACTCAAATTTGAAACTTAGTGTGTCTTTCTATCAGGGTCTTTGTTTATATATTTGCAATTTATATTAGTTTTGAGTGTGTGTATATATAATTATTGAGAGTTTTGCTTTATTAATTTAAGAATTGTAAATTACTTTGTAGGTTTCGGTAACTATGTACTTACAACTCAATAATGTTCAATGTTAGACAACACTTCTAAACTATGGAAAAGTATAGAAGTTAAATATTTCTTCATTTTTTTTAAAAAAATGTTAACTAGCAAAATGTCTATTTACTCGTTGTTGGATTTTTTTTTTCAAAGTCAATAGTTTTTCACGGATTAGCGATTAGTTTAACTAAATAGAGGAGACCCACCATTATCAAAATAAAAAATAAAATAAAATAGAGGAGTCACACAAATCAAAACTCAGGCATTCACCACGGAAGGAGGAACTGCCTTGGTAGGAATCCACCAGGCAACAGCCTAAAAAACAGTTAAAAGAGTAGATTACAATAGTAATGAAAATCCCCAATAGTGAGTAGTACAGTACTCAACAACTCTGCCTCGAAAAATCAATTTTGAAGCTCAGGTATTCCTAACTGTTTTTTTTTTTTTTTTTTTTGGTAAGCTGGAATAACATTCAACTAACAACCTGGAAAAGGCCCAGGACAAAGCCTGCTACAAGAATCACCGTGAATATCAGCCTCAACAAGGGAGACTAAACCCACAGGAGGAACATAAAAAATACAAAACTCCGAAGCTTGAGAATGGGCAGAATTCGCTAACCGATCCGCACATTTATTAGCTTTGCGAAAAACATGATTGATACGAACATGGGGGATAGGAAATCAGCACCTTACAATCATCAAAAAGAGGAGAAATAACAGAGTTACCGTAATGGGGATTTTTAAGTGCGTCCACAAGAGCCTTAGCGTCAAGCTCAATAATAATGGTAGGAAGCTTCATTTGATGGATAAGCAGCAAACCATCTCGTAAAGCCCATATTTCTGCAGAAAAACTGTTCACATGGCCCAGCTGCCTTGAAAAACCAATCACCCAGTTGCCCATTTCATCTCTGATCAAACCTCCCCCGGCTGCCTTATCTAACGCTGCACTCCAAGACCCGTCTGTATTCAACTTCAACCATCCCCTCTCCGGTCTTTCCCACTTCACTTGCTTGGTCATCATAGGTCGGTTCCGACTAGGCTTAGAGGCACAGAGGAAGAATTCCAAAGCCTGAGATGAGATACTCTTGATCAGGTTCGGATTAACACTCTTACTATTGAAAACCACCTGGTTCCGCTGCTTCCAAATCCACCAAAGAGCAAAAGAGAATAAGACATTCCAAGGTATACCTACAGCATTCTGAGTAGATTTAAGGCCACCATTGGATATTAACCAATCTCTTATACCTTGAGAGAAGAAGGAAGACTGAACAGAGTAGAGTCTTAATTGGTGCCAAATGGGTCTAACAAGATTACAATCTCTAAGGGCATGCAAAATAGATTCGGCTTCTAAGTGGCACAATGGACAAGTAGTATCAAGTGGAATCCCTCTATTAGCTAAACATTCCTTTACACCAATACTTTGCTGCATACACTTCCAAATAAACAACTGAATTCTAGGCAACGACGGAAGCTTCCAAATCCAAGAACCAGAGAAGGACTCGGTACCAGGGGAGTTTATGGCAAGGAGATAGGCACTTCTCATATCAAAATTGCCTTTTAAAGAAGACTTCCAGGCTAGTTTATCACTGCATCTAGCCACACTAGGAACCGGGACAGCTTGAATTTCAGCTTTAAGATCAGGGGAAAGCTCAAAAGGAATAATAGTCCAATCCCAACTAGCAGGAGAAAACACATCTTTGATTTGTAAATATTCCAAATCTTGCGGGATCGCGCCGTGGATAAGAGACCGGATGGGACCAAGGTTGGTCCATGTATCAGACCAAAAGTTTAGATTGCTTTCGTGACCTGGGATCCATTTGACCCCTTTTTTGAAAACTTCTTCACCTTTCTTTAAGCCTTTCCAAACTGGAGATTTTGGGAGTCCAGCTTCATTCCTAGAGCTGATTCTAAGCCTATTGCAGTACTTGAACCTCATAACCTTAGCCCACGGCACATTCCCCTCATTATGGAACCTCCAATTGAGCTTGGCCAAAAGCGCCGTGTTCCTACCTTTAGCAGTTTGTAAACCCAACCCTCCTACCTCTTTCGGCTTAGTCACTTCACCCCAATTGACCCAATGCATTTTTTTAGCATGATCTGAAGACCCCCAAAGAAAGCTTCTATTGACCCTATCAATACCATTCAGAATTTTTGCAGGAAGGGAAGCATATTGCATCACATAATTTGGGATCGTTGAGGAAGAAGCCTGGATGAGAACTACCCTACCAGCCATAGAGAGTAAATTGGCTTTCCACCCAGCCAACTTCTTCTTAACTCTATCTAGCACAAAATCAAAGTCATGCTTGCGGTCACCTGAGTGCTTCAAAGGGAAACCCAGGTACTTACCAAGATTTGACGTCGAATTAAAACCAAGACTATTAGTGAGAAGCTCTCTTTGATCCGGATCCACATTTGGAGAGAAAAACACCCTAGATTTGGCTTCACTCACCCTCTACCCAGATTTTTGGCAAAATTCATTCAACACTTCCTTAATGGTATTACAGTTGTCCTGATCTGCTCTAGCAAACAGCACCAAATCATCCGCAAAAAATAAGTGCGAAAAAAAGGGGCCGCTCCTAGAAGCTCTCACTGGATTCCAGAGTTTTGCCTCACATTTCTCCTCAATCAAATGGCCCAAAAATTCCATACAAAGGATGAAAAGATAAGGGGAGGGGGTCTCCTTGCCTAATACCTCTAGAAGGGCAAAAAGCATCTAAACAGCCACCATTAAAAAGAAGGGAAGTCGAGACCGAGGAAACACAGCTCATGATAATATCAATAAGAGAGGCAGGAAAATTGAAAAAAATCAGCATTTCTCTAATAAAACCCCACTCAATCTTATCGTAAGCTTTCTCCAGATCAATCTTAATAGCCATATACCCCTTGCGACCTTTAGCTCTACCTATAGAATGGATCAATTCTTGCACAATTATAACATTGTCCGCCCCTCTCCTACCCGGAACAAAAGCCGTTTGATAAGGCGAGACAAGATACTCCAAATGAGGTCTAATTCGAGCAACAATAATCTTAGTAATGATCTTATAGATAGTGTTACACAGGCTGATAGGATAGTAATTACCAATGGTTTCAGGACCTTGGACTTTAGGAATGAGCACAATATGGGTCCTATTAAGAAAATCAGGAACCTTTCTATCTCTGAAAACTTTCCTAACTTCCTCCACTACAGACCCCCCAACCACAAGCCAGAACCGTTGAAAAAACCCGGCATGAAGACCATCCGGGCCTGGCGCCTTATAAGGTTTCATAGACCATAAGGCATCTTTGATTTCCTCTAGAGTAACCATACCCCCAATCATGTCCTTGACTTCCTCAGACAGATACACATGGCCACGCACATTCTGCCTTGGCACCCAAGAGGCCTCCTCTAAGGAAGTGGTATAAAGGGAGATAAAACCCTTTCTAAAATGCTCCATTACATCCCTCTCCCTCGTTAACCACACGCCCCTCTCATCTAAAACTGAGGCAATGTGATTCCTTTTCCTTCTAGCAAGGGCAGAAACATGATAAAAGGAAGTATTGCGGTCCCCTTGAATCATCCAATTAATTCTGGACTTAAGCATCCAGAGGTCCCTTTCTTGATCTAGAACCACATCAAGCTCCTGATGCAACTTATCCACAAGGTTAATGAGAGAGGAGCTCGGCCAATTGGAGATAGCTTTTTGGACACCATAGATTCTCGCCATAATTCTTCTCTTCTTTTGGTGTATATTCCCAAAATGATTCCTATTCCAACAAGTAGCTTCTTTAGAGAAAACCTCAATAGACTCAGCTAAATTCTGGTTATCACACCAAGCACTAGAAACAACATTGGGAAACGACGTATCCGAGAGCCAGAACTCTTGGAATCTGAAAGGACGGTTGAGCCAAACGGATCTAACCGGAATGGTTTCCATGAGAACCGGACAATGGTCAGAATGACACCGGGGGAGGTGGGTAACTTTCGCCTCCGGGTAAAGGACACACCACTCCGGATTCATGAAGAACCGGTCAATCCTTTCCAAAATGAGATTACTAACATCCCGCTTGTTAGTCCAAGTGTACCTTGGGCCAGAAAATCCCATATCCACCATACTACAGATATCTAAGCAATCTTTAAAAGCCAAAGACCGATTAACACTTACCCCTCTGCCCCCAAATTTATCCTCTTGAACAAGAGGTTCATTAAAATCCCCGGCCATAATCCAAGGCTTGTTATGTAACTCAGCAACTTTAGCTAGATTATTCCATAAAATGCACCTCTCTTCACTCCTAGGACTAGCATAAATAGCAGAAAAAACCCAGGAAAGATTAGAGGCCCGTACCTTAATTTCGACATGAATTTCCTGTTCTGTTTTAGCAAGCTCAACAACCTCCACTTTGTCCTCATTCCACAACAGCCACAACCCACCCGATAACCCAATCGTCTCTATATGAATTGCCCCATCAAACGGTAACCTGTCTGAGACTTCCTTTGTTCTGCTACCACCCAACTTGGTCTCCATAACTACAAGGATAGCCGGGTCATGCCGGCTAGATAATTCATGAATGTAGTTTTGAAAGGAGGGTTTTAACGCTCCTCTACAATTCCAAATCAGCAAATTCATGACTAAACTAAAATAACAAGGAGCTAGCACCTCAATCCGACAGAGGGGCTCCCTCCCCTCCCTCCGATACCATACCATCATACCCCAACTCTTCATAGATTGACCCTTCTCTAGAACAAGGATTTGATAACTCCTCATCTAAGATGCCCCCATTACCCACACAAGTAGCTTGGCCAAGAGCTTCAGACTTGAGATTAAAATTAGTAGACTCACCTAATATCTCAACTCCATTAACTATGTTAGTCTCAGAATCCGAAGGAGCAGCTCGTTGATCCCCTGAAGACCGTGTCTCACTCCGATCGCCTTGGTGATCTACATCAACACCGGACACAAGAGGTTCACTCCCATCCTTTTGTTGATCTCTTCCACTACTATGTTGAACCCATCCAACATTTGCTGCTGCCGTGAATTTGAAAGACTGATCAAGAGGACCAGTCGTTCCATGGTAGAGAGCAGAGGTATGGGAAAGAGGCAGCGGAGTGGGTTTTGCAGACAAAGGTTTCCTTACAGAGCCACGGTCAGTGTTAGGAGAAGACTGACTTAATCCCCTTGCAAAGGCTTTTTTACCCTTTACTGAAGTTGGATATTTTCGGTGGATTTGGGCTTGAGAAGACGACATGGAAATAGGCCCAATAACACCCTCTGTTTCCAGCGGCATGCACTCCACTGGACCCAAACCAGATTTTTCCTTCATGCTCGTGGAGCCCAAACCAGCGAAATTTTGAGTCTAACTTGGTCCAGCCCTCTTGAGATGGTCCCCACTACTAGGAATGTGAACATTACGGGACATGCTAGGTGCATGAGCTGCTCTGCCAGTCGACGTGCTCGTCCGTTCCGGAAAATTAGGAGGAGGTTGAGGCGTAGCAGTCCGAGCAGATTTTGTAGTACTTTCCGTACTGCCAGCCATGTTTGTCCCCTTGCGGCCGTTATTTCTTCTGCTCACTACCATCCACGGTCCGTACGGACCGTCTTCCTTCTTGGCTTCACCCATTTCCGCCATACCAGAACTGGACTGCGCCCCATGTCCGGCATGCTTCTCTTGAGGTGTTGCACCCCTGTTAGGCAGAGCATCTTCAACCGGCGCCTCTTGCTCCTTACCCTTACGAATGGTGTATGGGCAAGCCATCACGGTATGCCCAAGCCTTCCACAGGAGAAGCAAAGGGTTTGAATGCCCTCGTAGCTCACCGGTTGCTCAAAACGCCCAATAAGGATGGTATTCACTAGCGGTTGGTTGATGTCAATCTGAATGCAAATTCTGGCGTATCTACCGCGAGCCTCCATGGCTGTATGGGCGTCAATCCTTAAGACCTTACCAATGGTTTCTCCTAACTCCTTTAACACCTCTGCTTCATAAAGTTCAATGGGAAGCTCATAAAGACAGATCCAAACCGCAATCAGAGATACATTAGCCGTAGAAGGCTTAAAGAAAGGTTCCCAAGGCCTTATGGAAAGGAACTGGTCACCCATAAACCATGGACCCTTCACCAACACATTATCAAGATCCTCCTTTGAATAAAATCTTACCAGGAAAAAACCAATGCCAAGATCCACACAGTCCATCCTACTCTTCGGCCTCCACATTTGGTTCAATTTGGTCCTCATGTAAAGCAGACTGTTCGTTCTACCAACAAGTTTGACAATAATGGATTTAGACCACGGACCTCTAATACGCCTTTTAGTATCTTTGGACAGCTTGTACTTGACCCCGCCGTCCGGAATCGGATCATTTTCCTCCCCACCTTCACCGTCAGACCCTTCATCTTCCTCCATAAGACTATCAAAATCAAAAGCTTTCGCATAAGCCCCTGGCATTTCACCCACGAGTTTCTCCTTGAATGAGGCTCTGTCAACAGGTTCGGAGCTTTGAATAAGCGGAGGTGGAGACCTCTCCCGTGGACCTTCATTAAACTCAGCATGATGTATATCTTTAACCTTCTTGTTGCTCCGGGCCAACTTTGCCTCTTCCTCCCTAGAGAGCGTACGTGGTTTCATGTCTTTTTTTTTTTTTGGGTAACGACTATCGTACCTGAATTCTCACCATTGGTATTCCTAACTGTTACAGAAAGTGATGGCAACATCCAATAATGGGTAGTAGAATAGTCAATATCTTGGCTATTGAAACATGTTTGCTATTGGCTATGAATGAAAATAAATTTGAAGAGCTGTGTTCCAAATTTTGCAGAAAGTGATGGCAAACTCCAATAATGGATAGTACAAAATACTAATAGCCTATTTGGCAACGGTTTTTAAGCATTATTATTCAAAATGATGTGAAAACTATGGTTTAAAAAATGTTTCAAAAACACACGTTTATAGTACTTATAATAAATAAATAAAAGTGTGTTTGGTACTATATTTCAAACAAGAAGTTTCATTGTGAGAGAAACCATAAAATAGTCAACAGCTTTGCATGTTTGTAGGTTTGCCATTGGAGTTTGGGTTATGAAAGAATATAATTTCGAAGTTCCAAAATTCCAATCCGTTATAAATTTTATGTCTACATCAATCAATTATAAAATTCTAGTTAAAAGAACAAACAAATATCATAAGATTAAATAATTACAAAACATTGATAATCAAGTACGTTTTATAGTTAATTTTTTTAAAGATATAGCTATCCTCTATTAATGTTCCCATCCCTGCAACAATAGACATAGGGTTATACTAACGAGTGCCCTTAGGGCACTTGTTAACAATCCATTTTAAGAAAGTTTTGACATCACTTTTATGGGAAATTTAAGCCTCATTAATTGTTTTTTTTTTTCTTTTCTCAAAAAAATTTCTTTAATTGGATTCTTAATCAGTGCCCTAAGGGCACTCGTTAGCATTTCCCATAGATATATGCTCCTTCCTATATCCTCGCCACATTTTTAAACTATAATTACGAACATTAATTCCAGTTTATGCTTTTGAAGGAACTGAGTTTAAGACTCAAATGCCGTAATTAATTGTCATGCTCTAATCCTTGATATTTGTTTATATATAGACACACATGATAGTTGGAAAAAATAGATTTAAAACCTATACGTTTTCATTAAAAACATTTAAAAATGCTAATTAAACTATAAGAGTCTTGACAATCTATCTATTACATACTTGGATTCCTAAACTGGAGAATGCACACAATGATAACACATGTCCATTTCTCAAAATGTACTATGATCATAAGTCATCCCTTCTTAAAACTTTAAGGCTCATAAAGAGATTTTAGACTATTCATTTACCACTAAACCCTTTCATTTTATTTTCTAAAAATATCATTTAATCTTCTTCTAAATCATTTATATATATTAATCAAAATTTTGTGTGCAATTCTTATATAATTAATTATTTTTTTTTAATTTCTCCAAGCATACTAAAATAATAATTGTCACCTAATTATCTAATCATCATATTACTATTATTATATTATACATTATAAAAATTGGAAATGATTTGAGAAACATTAATATTTTGAAAAACATTAATGTTTCTTTCGAAAAGCATTAATATATTTTGAAGTAATATAAGTTAGGAAAGAATTCTTGTGTTTTTGTTAGACTTATTAATATGCAAAATGTTTTATTTTGTTTAGATTCATTTGGAGTGGACAGATGATTTGGAGCTCTTTTATTGAAGGGTTACGTTGAACTATCAAATGAGAGTGCCATTACGTGAAGATGTTTTGAATTTTGCAACATGGAACAACCTATCAAATCCCAAGAAGGTGATACAGATTTTCTGATTTTCACTCTACAATGTATTGCATCAGATGCGATGCCCCTCTCATCAAATTCAATGATAGGATATTTATAACTTTTATGAATTTATTTATTTTATTGTGATCATTCAATGGTAGCTCAAAGTGGGGAAGTTTAGATAGGAGGGTTAGGTCTGGCTCGGGCATATGCCAACACTGTTTGATTGGCCCTTAATGTTGCTCTCTCTATTATTTATTGAGAGAGAGAGAGAGAGAGATGCACTAATAATCAATACCTAATGGGAAGTTATTTGATTAATGTGCTTATAATTTTGTTTGGTTAAACTGTTACTATGTTGCTCGAGTACAATGTGATGGAGATGGAATTTGAGTATGATGTTTAATTGTTTATACAACGTTGCTTGGGTTTCCAAAAACGAGAAGTTTGCCTCAACTAAGCAAAAATGTTTGTATCAGGCTTGAGAGTGTGTATATTAGCAATAATTGGGGATTACTTGCCTTTGAGATATTTAATATAGAGAAAGCTACAAAATTGTGAATGTGGATATTTGTCGTGTTGCTGTAATTATGCAACTAGAGATTTTTTTTTGGTGATTGTTAAGCTACACATGCACACACAATGGGTCTTGAACCTTCGACCTCACCATCCACTTAGCCCTTATAAGGGGATGAGGCGTTAGTTGAGATAGAACTCATTGACATGCAACTTGAGTTAATATTGAACTACTATTAATTGGCATTCCTCTCCACAACAATTCTAGTTAAATTACCTCTATTTTCAACCCACTCCCATTCTATCCTGTCAGTACTATAACCTATCCCTTTTTTCCTCTCTTTCCAATTTCCATATTCTCTAGGAAAGTCCATGTGGCTTGGAAATTCGTAAGCGGCGATCAATTAGACGACTTAGATTTGTCAAAGTTTTTCAACTCAAAGGAAATTGTTACTTGACTTAAAGTCTATGAAGCATGGACGCGACTGTCGGCGTGTCGGTGCTACGTTTGAGCTTTTTTTTTTTTACATGGATTCGCGCCAACTCGGCTTGATTCGCACCAATTTGGCCAGAATCAGGCTGTAACGGCCGAATCGAGTCATATCGGTTGATGATCGAAATAGACCAAAACAGCCGAAACAGGCCGAAATCATGCCGAAATAGCCGAAATCGGCTTTGAATGAGGTCCAAACATCCTAAATCTGTCCTTCCTCAATTTTATTATGAATATTTGTTGCTTTTTTTGTGGTTTTGTGTTTCTTGCCTTCTTCTTTCTTTGTTTTGTGAATCAAGGCATAGTAATGTATTTTTAAAAAATATTTTAATAGTAAAAATATATAGAAAATATAAATAAAAATATTTTTAATAATTTTTTAATCGCCGCACCCGCACCCTATTTTTTCAAAAATTGTCGAGTTCCACTCCCGCACCCGAATCCGGAATCGCACCCGTGTTTCATAGCTTAGAGTCTTAAAGCCCTCTATAGATATGTTTTGTTTGGGCAAAATTAGTGGCAATGGCAATTAGGCTAGAGAAGTAAAAAAAAAAATCTCTAGTACATGGAATTTGTTTGTGAGAGAGCTATTTGGGTTTAGTGAGAGCACCATCTATGTTATCTCAAATTTGTTAGTAAAATTTTTCCTCGTCATCACTTGTGGATATTGGCTATTGTTGAACCTCGTAATTCTTTGGTGTTTATGTCTATTATCCTTTGGGTTGGTTTTCATCGTTCCTATTAGAACTTAGAAGCACAGGGTCATGTGCATACGTCTACTGCAACAGTAGCCATAAAACCAGAGGTAAAGTGCAATTGGTGTGTCATTTACATTTGGGGTCTGGAATAATATTCATGTCAGCTATTTTTAGCTTCAACTAGAATCTCCGATGTCAGAAAGCAGTGGATAGTAATCAAAGTTTATCTGGGTTTTTATAGTATAGTCAGGGGGAAGGCAGCCATTTTTTTGCAATCAATTATGTATTGCTTAAGAAAGCTGGGAAATCCTTAACAACGCCCTCTAATGTTTATATCTGGATCCATATTTGCTGACAATGCTTTAGAAAACTATAGTCTAAAGGCTGCTAAAGAGTCTGGATGCTGGTTCTTATGGCTGGGACGTTGTTGCTGCTGTTTGCCTTATCTTTTTTTTTTTCTTCTTGGTGACATTATTTATTTAACTATTTTCTTTGTGCTTATGCTATATCTGGATGCTGGAGGCACTGCAAACATTGAGAAAATATGTATGCTCTCCATTTTTTTTTTGGTTTACAGTTATAAACACACGGTATAAAGTATAAACGATAGACTTTTCTTCTTTTTGAGTGGGAGCTCTCCTAAATCTTTTTAAAACACCCACTGTAGAGCACTTGCTTCAGTACATGTAAAATGGCCTAGCTGCAAAATTTTGACAAATCAATCTTAAAAAATATCACTCATATATCAGTCATCTATGATCCATTTTCCATTTTAGCTGGAGTAATTGTGTAAATTTATATGGTTATTGTAGTTGTGTATACGCATTTTTATTTGTTCCTTTTTTTTTCTTTTTTTTTTTATTGCATTTCCCGAGGATAAAGGAAGAGAGTGGAGGGTTGTTGTAATGTGAAGAGAGATTTATTTATTTTTATAAAAAAAGTATTTTAATAAAATAGATAATCTACTATGAGTGTTTTTGAAAAATGGCCATGTAAAATAGAAAAAATACGAACATTTACGTTAGCTCATGTAAAAAATTCTGTTTATGTTAGTATAATAAAAACTTACTTTTTCTATTTTATATTCCCACTTTTCAAAATGACACATCAAAATATCTATTTTATATAACATTACATTATAATATTAAATTTTCTCGATTTTTTTTTTATTGTTTTTCTTTCTTTACATACAATAACCACCATCAACTCTCTTCCTTCGGCTTCAAGATACGTAAAGAATGAATAAAAAATTATATGCAAAATGAATAATGTTAGTGTAAATTTACACAGTTAATAAGTAAAATTGATACCTTTTTTTTTTTGCATTGATTGATGCAAATGCTCTAAGCTTTTATGCTAAAATAGACAATAGAATAGATAAATGAAATTTTAGCCCAAAAGCCGAAGGTGTGCAACAAAAACCCGTACCAACTTGGAGTTAGGTGCTTCCTTAAACTCAAAGTTTTGATATATATCAATGTAATTAGAGGTGTGTAACCAACTCGTTGATCCGTCAAAACTGACCCAACCCACCTAGTTAGGTCGGTTTTTAGGGGTTCAATTGGGTTGCCATTTTTTTTTTCTATGGGTTGAGTAAGTTTCGAGTCAGGAGATTCACAAATTCACTTAATCCAACTCAACCCATCTACATTTAATATATATTTTAAAATATATATTATATCTTTTTCTTAATTCTTTTACTCCTCAACCTGACCCCATGCACACCCTTAAATGTTATTACAAACATTTGAGAGTGTCTCAATAACCAAGAGTCTTGTACCTTAATTGACACTTTCTAGTCTTTTCGACTGAGGCGTGTTTAGGGTTCAAGTCCTCCCACCCCCAATTACCGAATTATAAAAAACAAAAAAAAAAAAAAATGTTTATAAACACTTTTCCTTACTATTAGAGCATCCCATCAGTATGTGCATAAATGTGTAAAATAGAAAAAGTAACTAATTTTACACATTTTGAGTAAAAAAACACCCACATCAGTGGGTGTAAACTTGTGTATAAATACACAATTGCTACAGTAATCGTGTAGCATATGTATTTAATATCTTAATAATTTTTCTCTCTCCTCTCTGTACTTGACTCACCTCCCTCCTTTTCTCATTTCATCAGAGACTCTCTCAGGCGCATGACTCTCTCTCTCTTATCTCATCAATCATTCTTCTTCTAGCTTCCACCACCGATCTCTCCTCTCTTCTCCCTCAGTGCCTCTTTGAATCTCTCTTCTTTCTGTACTTTGTGGCTGTGGTTGTCGTTTGGGTCGGGCCGGTGGTGTTTGGATCGGTCATTTGGGTCGGATCATTGGCATCTTTGGAGATCGGCAAAGCAACAGTAGCTACAGTAACGATGAGGCGTTTGGTGGTGTTTTTATTAGGATCCGATTCTACAGCAACGATGGGTCAAGCGTTGCTCTTCGGACCCGTGCTTTGAAAGTGTTTCTATTAGCAGTTACAGCATCGATGATCGAGTTTGAGGTCTAAGGGTGGTGTTCTTCAAATTTTCAGTGGTGGTGGTTGGTTGGTTGGTTCAATGGTATGGGTGTAATTGTTCCGGTTTGGGTATGGGTATGTGTTTGTTTCGATTTGGATGTGATGATGTGGTTGTTTTAAACTTTTTCCGATGGGTTTGTGGTGAGTGGTGGAGTGGTGGCTGCGTGGGTGGTGTTGGGTCTATGAGAGAGAAGACAGTGTTAAAGAAATGAATATTTTATTTGAATAAATGTGTATAATAGACAAATTGATGTAAGTGTTTTGTAAAAATAAGTGTAAAATAGAAAAAATAAGTTTTAGATGTGCAAAGGATGCTCTTAATGTAGTTGCCAAGTTTTCTTGAATAGGACCCACATTACCCTCATCCCTAAGATTCAAGGTCCTGAAACGTTGGGTAATTATCGTCCTATTAGTTTGTGTAACACTGTTTATAAGGTTGTCACAAAGATTATTGTTTCAAGGCTTAGACCCTTTTTGGATAAGCTCATCTCCCCTCTCCAATCAGCTTTCGTTCCGGGAAGGAAAAGTGTTGACAATGTTATCATTGTTCAAGAGATCATCCATTCTCTTAGCAAAAACAGAGGTAATGTGGGATATATGGCTTTGAAGATTGATTTGGAAAAGGCTTATGATAAACTTGAATGGAGTTTCATTAGAGATATGATGATTAGAGCTAATTTTCCAGAGGATCTAGTAGAGCTGATTATGAGCTGTGTATCTACTGTTTCAACGGAAATAATGGTCAATGGGGAAGCTTTGGAGCCAATATACCCGTCAAGGGGGATTAGGCAAGGCAACCCTCTTTCTCCGTACCTTTTCATCTTTTGTATGGAGTTTCTTGGTCAACTCATTCAAGAAAAATGTCATGCCAAGCTTTGGCAGCCGGTTAAGGTGTCCCAAAGTGGCCCAGCCTTTTCTCACATGTTCTTTGCGGATGACTTAGTTCTTTTTGCTAGAGCTGATGCAATCAATTGTTTCACAATTAGAGATGTGTTGGGTTCCTTTTGCAAGATCTCGGGTCAAACTGTGAGTAAAGCCAAATCTAGAGTATTTCTCTCGACAAACGTGGATAGGGATAGCAGGGAATCTTTTTTTGATATTCTTGGGTTCCATTCTACTCCATCCCTTGGGAAATATCTTGGTTTTCCAATTAGACATACGAGATCTTCTTCTCAAGACTTCAACTACATTCTTGTTAGGGTAAAGAACAAACTAGCGGGATGGAAAGCTAATTTGCTTTCTTTAGCTGGCCGTACAGTGCTCATCCAAGCTTCCTCTTCTGCCATTCCAGCTCATGTTATGCAGTGTGCTCAGTTGCCGGCTAGAGTTCTTGATGGTATTGATCGGGTTAACCAGAATTTTCTTTGGGGTTCGTCTGAAGCCGCTAAGAAAGTCCATTGGGTTGGCTAGCATAAAGTAGTTATTTCCAAGGAGGAAGGGGGTCTTAGGCTGCAGGCTTCAAAAGGTAGAAACAAGGCCCTTCTTGCCAAGTTAAATTGGCGTTTTCACACGGAAAAGGATGCTTTGTGGTCCCAAGTGTTAAGGCAGAAATATTGCAGCAGTAGAAGAGTGAATGCTCGAAATGGGAATAGGCTTCCAAGCTCTCCGATTTGGAGAGCGATGAGGAGAGGAATGGGCACTTTTGAGAAAGGTGCTATGTGGACGATTGGGAGAGATAGCAATCTAAACTTTTGGCTGGATTGCTGGATGGTTCAAGGGCCTTTGCGTAAATTGATTCAAGGTCCTTTAACCCAAGAGGCCAGTCATCTTAGAGTGAGAGATGTGTTGACAGATGCAAGGTGGCAACGGGGGCTGATTCCTTTTGAGCTTCCCTATGACTTGAAAGCTTTGATCCAGGCTGTTCCGTTTTCAACTATGACTAGGGGAAGTGATAAGTTGGCTTGGGCAGGCAACCCGAGGGGTTCTTTTGATCTAAAGAGTGCTTACTCTATGTCTTTGGCGGATGATAATAATCCTCAGCTTAAATTGGGGTGGGTTTGAAAGCTAGAAACTCTCCCTAGAATCAAATCTTTCATATGGCGTTGTGCCCATAATAGTATAGGGGTGAAAGGGTGTTTGGTGAGAAGGGGTATGGGGGAAGATGATATTTGTCCCATTTGTCGAGTGGATTCTGAGTCTATTCTGCATGCTATTAGGGACTGTGCAAGGGTTAAGGATGTGTGGATTCAGCTGGGCGTTAGGTGTCAAAACCGAGAGTTTTGGAATGAAGATTTGCAGGATTGGTTGAGCTCCAATGGGAAGGATAACAGTAGCCGTGGGGGACTTCAATGGAGGATTTTATTTCCTATTGCTGTGTGGTGCATCTGGAAGTGTAGAAATCAGTGTGTTTTCAACGGGAAAAGCTATAATCCAAGACTTGCTGCTTGCATTCATGATCAAGCCTTTGAGTTTCTGTATTATGCTGTTCCGCCTAGACAAGCTGTGTGCAATGTGATTAAGAGGATTCGTTGGGAGAGGCCTCCAATTGGTTGGAAGAAACTTAGCACTGATGGCTCTAGTTTGGGAAGCAATGATCAAGCTGGTTGTGGTAGCACCGTGAGAGATGAGCATGGGAGGTGGCTAGCTGGTTTCTCTAAGTTTATCGGTTCAGCTAGCGCCTCTGTAGCTGAAATGTGGGGTCTTAGAGATGGTTTAGTGCTGTGCAGCAACCTTAATATCCAATGCCTTTTAGTTGAAGTTGATTCTAGTGCTCTTGTTCTTGCCTTGCTTAATCCCAAGTACGATAACTTGGTAGTTTCTCCTTTATTGGATGATTGCAGACATCTTTTGAGCTGTTTCCTTTAGGTTCAGATTAATCATTGTTTCCGGCAAGCAAATCGTTGTGCTGACGTTATGGCTAGAATGGGCTCAGCCCAGTGTTTAGATTTTTCTGTTTTTCACAGTCCGCCTTTGGACGTTTTGGAAGCCTTTGAGGCTGATCTGAATGGTTTGTGCTTTGACAAGCCTTGTCCTGTTCGTGCTGTAGCTCCTTAGTTTTGTTTATTGAATCGTCTTTTATACCAAAAAAAAAAAAAAAATGTAGTTGCCAAGTTGTTGTGGCACTATGGATTATATCAAAGATTGTACCAGTATGAAAAATGAATTCAACAAAATTAAAAAAGGCCATACATATCCACTTGTAAAAGCTATATCACTATGAGTATCCTTGAAAGAAAGAGAACATTGTATAGGATGGAGGCTCCTACCCATCCACCATTGAGTCATTTGTGAGGTAACAAATATGTAAAATGCCAAAACCCTTATAAAAAGGAAAAGAAAAGAAAAACCATCATTAGTTTTTGTTTCCCCAAAAAGATAGGAGGCAATTTATGCTCCTCCCTTAAATTTTTATGTGATACTTGATCTCTGTAATTAATTTCAAGTAGCATGTAACACATGCATACGCATGAATATATTTAAAATTAAACATAATTTTTATTATAAAAATATAAATAATTAGTCAAATTATTTTTTAAAAATAACATATAACACATACGTATGTATAAATATATTTAAAATTAAACACAATTTTTATCATAAAAATATAAATAATTAGTCAAATTATTATTTAAAAAAAAAGTAAACGTAATTAGTCACATTTTAAAATTTTTATTTAAATTTAATTATACTACTTTAATTATTTTAATTTTATAGTTCATCAATATTAGATTCTTAGTATTTTGCACTCATTAACTTACTTGACACAAAAATTAAAAAACTTAAATGGACACATGACACAAATTAAGTGGATAGTTATAGTGTGATTCCCACATAATTTTAGACACATGATGCAAAATTAGATTCTAATTTCAAATTCTAATTAAACTTTTTTTGAGCTTTGCATATTCATATAAATATAGATTGCAATTTTATCGTTTGTGAAATAATGATTCTAAAGAGATTAGACCATAGGATGAAATTAAGTCGTCACCAACCATTTTTTATCAAATGTAATCTAGTTTAAGCTTAGTGTTTACCCCCTAAAAACAACATATCAACAAAACATTCAATAAATTATCAAGCAAATCCAATTATACAAAAAAGAAAATATCAAATCAATATTAAAAAATAAAAGTATTGTATAAGACAATCTCATGAAATCTATGTCTTAATGACATGTGGGTCCCACCTATCTTATAGACCATGAACTAAACATAAAAAATAAAAAAGAATTGAACTTTTTTTTTGGGATGTCTTACCAACCCGTACAAATATTTATATGTAATTACCCTCAATACTATATTTGCTTCTACATACATAAATGAGTATACCGAGTAGTGACTAGTTTAATTAGAAATAAATTAAAAGAACATGCTTGTGTATATAGAGTATACTGAGTAGTGAGTATACACAGTATTTTTAATTAGAAATTGAAACTTGATAGTTACTTGTGTATGTTGAATATATACATTTTTATGCTAAGTAGACATTAAAAAAATTAGAGTCTTTTTATGCTAAGTAGACATTAAAAAAATTAGAGTCGATGGTACTTTTATGTATAATTATGTGAGATGAGTATGCATTTTATGCTAAGCATACCATTTTGAACAAATATTAAATATATTTGTATTCAAGATATGGATCTAGAGATGAAGGTTGTTTGCGCAAATCCTTATTCAGTCGAGTTCATTTAGTTTTCAATAGTCTCAGGTTCTAGGATTTCTAAACAATTATATATTCTCGATGCATTTACCAAGAACGTTATACTACAAGGCATAACGCTAAGAAGAGAGCCGTTCTGCTGCACATGAACTATGACCTCTTTTTAGAGGATTGGTTGAAAGACTCTTAAAGTTGGTCAACTATCCATAAGGATTGGGGTCTAAACCCTCCGTGTCTTGTAGCTTCTTTGCTTATTGAAGCAATTTTAAAGGTCGTTGCTAATTTCCTTTATTCTGGTTAAATTCATGGTGGACTTCAACATCCTGAGAATTATTTGATACAATATGATATCGAGAAGAATGTCAAAATCTTGCTGATTCACGACAAAATGGATGATAATACATCCGGAATGGAGGAAAAGGGGTGTCTTATATAATTTTTGGCCAAGTTCTTAAAGGAGTGGCTGTAGAAAATTATCCAAAAGATCTCAAGTGGTTACGCAATTCAATTACCGATTGTCATGGGAGCAATGATCGGATACGTATTATCAAACATCTTTCCCTTTGGAATTATGGTAAGAGAAATGCTTTTATTGTACGGGATAGGATGTTGTTTTTGAACTCCTAGTTAAATGTTGTTACTGTCATTTCTAATGAACTCGACTTTCTAGATGGACTTTTTGAGGATTGGCAATCAAAAATTCCTCCCAAGATTCCCTAACAAGACTTTCTTTATACTAAAGGTAGTGTAATTTACTGTGATGAACCAATTTATGGAACATCAGGTAGTGTAATTTACTTCGATGAACCAATTTATGGAACATCAACAGAAGAGTTCCTTCGACATGTTAGAAATTTCGTGATCCATTTTAAGAATAGTTTGAATGATCCAAATCTAGCTAGCGACTAGCATTTGCCTCATTGAATTTACCAGAATGAAGAATATAATGAGCTCATGCTTTCTAAGTTTTCTGGAGACCTAATTGTGTACTTGTTTCTCCAGAAAACTTGAAAAGCATGAGCTCATTATATTCTTCATTCTGGTAAATTCAATGTGGCAGAGGCTTGTCAATTGCTAGATCTAGATCATTCAAACTCTTCTTAAAATGGATTAGGGCTGTCCAGAATGATCCGAGACATGACCACCCGAAGAAACCGACCAGATCCGATCCGACTCTGACCAACCCGACTACTCCGACGGTTGACAACAGATCTTCAACCCCAGAAACCGATTCCAACGAGTCGATCTCGGTTTTCCTCCCCTAAAACCTAAAAAACCCAAACCGATTGAAGAAACACAGAGTCCGGTGAAGATTTCTAGATTCCGACCAAAGTTTTCCAGATTCCGGTGAAAACAAAACCAAAATTCCGGCCAAAGTTTTCCGAATCCCGACGAAAAACCCTAGATTCCAACGATATTTCACTTAGATCCGGTGAGATTTTGACCGGATCTAGCAAAATCTCATCGAATCCGATGAGATTTTCACCGAATCTGGCGAAATCTCATAAAATCCAATGAGATTTTCGCCGGATATGAGTTTTTCTTGTCGTCTTCTCAAATCTGTGACTCCAACCGACTCGTCCGCCACCTGTTGATGGTTTGATCCGTCCAATCCAATTACTCTAGTGGTCAACAGCGGGTTCAATGTTTTGCCACTTAATTTCGGCAGGTCAGTTCTGGGTTGGGCACAAACTCGACCCAAACCAACCCTAAAATGGATCATGAAATTTCCAACATATTGAAGGAGCTTTTCTGTTGATGTTTAATAAACTGGTTCATTGAAGTAAATTCCATAACCATCAATATAGAGAGTCTTTATAGGAAGTCTCAAAAGGAATTTTTGATTGCCAATCCTTAAAAAGTCCATCCAAAAACTTGAGTTCATTGGAAATGACAGTAACAACATATAACTAAGAGTTCAGAAGCAACATCCTAACCCGCACAATAAAAGCAATTCTCTTACTATAATTCTAGAGGGAGGGATATTTGATAATACGTATCCAATAATTGCTCCCATGACAATTAGTAATTACATTGCATAACCACTTGAAATCTTTTGGGTAATTTCTACAATCACACTTTTAAGAGCTTGGCCAAAAATTATATATGACACCCCTTTTTCCCATTCCAGATATACTATCATCCATTTTGTCATGAATCAACAAAACTTTGACATTCTTCTCGATATCATATTATATCAGATAATTCTCAAGATATCTGAGCCTACCATGAATTTTACTAGAATAGTGGAAATTAGCAACGGCTTTTAAAATTGCTTCAATAAGTAAAACAGCTTCATGACACGGACGATCTAGACCCTAATTCTTATGGATAGTTGACTAATTTTGAGAGTCTTTCAATCATTTCTCTAAAAATGACCATAGTTCATGTGCAACAAAATGGCTTTCTCCTTAGCATTATGCCTAGTAATATAACATTTCTTGGTAAATGCAACAAACATATATAATTTTTTAGAAAACCTAGAAGTCAAGACTATTGGAAACTGAATGAACTCGACCAAATAAGGATTTGCACAGACAACCTTCATATCTGAATCCATATTTCGAATACAAACATATTTCATATTTAATAAAATGGTATACTCAGCATAAAATGCATACTCAACCCATATAATTATACACAAAAGAACTATCAACTCTGTTTTTTTTAAAGTATACTCGGCATAAAAAAATGTATATATTCAACATACACAAGGAACCATCAAGTATCAACCTTGTTGTTGTTTCTAATTAAAATATTCTGTATACTCACTACTCAGTATACTCTACACAAGCATATTCTTTTATTTTGTTTCTAATTAAACTAGTTGGTATACTCATCTATGTATGTAGAACCAAATATAGTATTGAAGATAATTACATATTCATATGGGTTGATAAGACATCCAAAAAAAAGACAGTTCAATTCTTTTTTCTTTTTTATGTTTAGTTCATGGTCTATAAGGTACTGCAAAACTTAAAGATTCAACATGGCACATACATAAGTAGAATCAAACTAGTTAAATGCCTTAAAAAGCTTCAAAGCAATTAAAAGCATTAAAGTTAACATCCATTTATGGTCGGAAGATGGTAAATTAAGCTGACCATGATAAAATATAAGTAGCACATACCTACAAGAACTAGGATTGGAACTTCTAGACTTTAAACAATATGAAAAACCATTGAAGGAAAAATTTATAGAGGTGAACTTGCCGAACTGTTTAAAGACATGATATGTCTTGCATTAGTTCACAAGACTATTACAAAGGAAAAGAAGAGGATGGCAACAGCTCAAAAGACCGACAGTTGAATAATTAAAATATATTAAATTTTTACAAGAAATCCTCTAAATTTATTGAAGGCACTAAAATTTACTGCATGCCATGTAATTCAGGGGCTAGTAATTCAACATATTGTCTAAAATATAATTTAGCTCCTGCCAAGAGGTTCCTGCATACTACAGTTTAATAATATTCAAACCTAAAAACACAGAATTTTATAACCACTGAAACAAATAATTTGTAAAACAGAATTTTAGGTACCTCCTCTGTAGCACTAAATACTAACACTACGCTTTCTCCAATTCCACTAAACCAAATTTCACATATTCCCCATTTGAAAATGTGCAACATTCACAACAACAACAACAACAAAAATAAAAAAATAATACTAAAAAAAATTCCTCAACACAAAAACTGAATAATTACTTAATGATAAAATATAAAAATAGAACACTGGAAGACCTAATGATTACCTGTTGAAAATTGAAAGCTAAGGTTGAAGGATCTGACTGAGGCAAATCAGTGTCTGTTTCTTTCCATATACGGCATCGTTTAGGATGTTCAAAGAGTCAAAATTAGAAACCAAAACAGGTCTCCATCATTCAGTCCTCAATAAAAATCTGAACAAAATATTTATTTTTGAACAATGAACTGAAACTCTTGGCAAAGTTAGAGACAATCACTACAATGAAACTATATTGTTGATAGTAAAAGTATATTTCTAAAGAACTTGCAATACTTTAAAAGGAAGTCTAAACCAATTCCCTATTTTAAAAAAGCATAATTTTAAGGTTGTAGTGTTTTCAGTGTTGTTGAGCCTAAATTGAGAAAATGGCTTAAACATTTACTCTACAATAACATAATGGAGTATTAGAGTATCAATCCATGCCTCTTTTTTAAATACTCAAATACTTCTACATTGGAAGCTTTCATAAAACATTTTGCATGCAACACAAATACCTTAAAGAATTGATTTCCAAAATCAAGATGGAGTCTCAATTTTTTAATTCCACAATCCAAACATAGCTAACTCATAACAAAATCATATAAATACAACACCCATAGTCAATTGAGCCTAAATTTGCAAACAACAAAAAATTTGGAAAATTTTTTCAAACAAAAACTTTATATATATATATATATATATATATTAAATAAAAAATAAAAATAAAAACTTCGGATTGCACATCTATACATATGTGTCTCTACTCCCGTCATTTCCACCAATCTTTCTCACCAACTTCCCTGCTCCAACCATCATTACAACTTTCAGATGAAATTGGATAGTTACAAGTAAAGAAAATAGCTCAATATTGCATACTCTTTAACATGGAAATGATGAACAGTTCTATCACATTGGAAAGGTCGTTTAGAATAATGAAACCTCATAATATCAATTTTTTATGTAATTAAATTTCATGAAAGAATGAAAGGGCATAATCCTAGCACATACAAGTGATAAAAGTTTTTTTGTGCGGAAAAAATAAAGGAGATAAAAGCTGAAACTACTTATTTTGCTGAAACTGAAAAGGTTTTTATGAAAGTAAATAAAAAAAAAAAAACTAAAAACTGACTTTTGGAGCAGTGAGACTCACTTGACAATACAATGGGACCCACTTTAGGAGCAAAGATAAACTAAAAAAGTAAAATGAACAATTATACTCATGATGTCAAACAAAAAGGCCACACATATGTGAATTCACATACCTTTTGTTGCTCCCGTTTCAGCTTTTGTTTCCTCCTTGTGTATTCAGAATCTATTGTGAATACCTGTTAAAAAAATAAAAAATAAAAAAAAAACTCCAAGACAAAAGGGGGAATATATATATATATATATATCAAATCACTCAGTAGCGCTAAAAATTGTTCTATTTTCCAAAGTTTGAACTACCCTGAACTTCTAATCATGTGAAACTGTGTAAATCTACTGCACAGAAACAGAGAGACACCTGAGGATTTTAGGAGGGAAATAAGAGAATGAGAAGAAGGATTTGCCCATTTGGGCATTTCAAGAGAGGGAAAAATCAGAAAAGTGAGACAGTGAGAGATATACACGTGGCACCACATAAGCTTTCCATCTCATATCTCCCTGTGCTATCCCATCTCTCTCCGTTTTTCTTTCCAAAACTGTGCATTTTATTATGTGAGCAAATGAATCCCTTTATTTTTCTTAAACCTAAAGATCGTGTTGAAAGTGAAGCGCTATCCTCTCCGATTGCATTACACATACTCAGCTCAAGCTTATCCCTCTGTTGAGTCTGTCAGAAGAAGAAGATGTATCTTGCTCTTTGGCTGCCTCAGACTTGCTTTTCTTTCCCACACAAAAACATTGAGTTTTGGACATTTGTGAACCAAATAAAAGAAGTAATGAAAAGGTGAGTTTTGCATTGACTAAACCAAAAAATCACTAAATCACTGTAGGTGGAATCTTTCACTTTTTTTTATATATACAAGAAAAACCAAGCCCCTTCTTCATATATTAAAATTTTTAAGCATTTAAACTTGAAATCAAAACAAACACGAAAAACACAACTCACCCTTGCTCTGCTGCAGCCTTGGAATCACAATCCTCTGCTTGATGACTGTCTGTGTAAACAAAAACAAAAAACCTATAAATCTAAAATCCTCAAAAGCCTATAACATTCAACAACAGAACCATAAAAATATAAAGAATAGGTCACAAATTTTTTTTTACCTTGTGCCATCTCAAGGACCTCAATGGATTGTTAGCCAAAACCACAACTCACCGAGGCTTGGGGTAAACCATAGGGTCCCTTCAGATCAGAGATAGAGCCTCTAATCTCTTTACCTCCAACAACCAATATTACAGATTACATTGATTCATCTATGAAAAGCCAATCCTACATCGCAGAAAGAACGCCTGCATACACCAAATTCATAGGATATTAGTAAAAAATAAAAATAACCCCAAACTTTTATTCATATACATATATACATAATTACATACATGACATGACAAAAGAACACCTAAGAGCAAATATTAACATAGAAAAATTATCTAATCTGAGTAAAAATCCAAACTTTCAATCTCACGCGCAGAGATAATTGCAAAGAAGAACACCTACAAATAGCAAACACACACAAATTCAACCCGAGTAAAAATCCAAACTTTCATTCATATAGTCTAAATACAACACTAAATATTCTGACCCATCTGAGTTTACCAAACTTTCACACAAACATACGCACAAAAACTCAAAACTTAGTATTTTGGGAGCAGGGCCGGCCCTTCCCTTAGGCGAGTTAGGCGAGTAGGGGCAAAAGAAAAAAAAAAAAAATCAGATGAACCAAAAATCCGGTTAAACATTGTTATCCTCTAGACAAACCAAAAATCATCCAGATAAACTACTAATCCGGTCTAAGAGATTGACCACAAAACAATCACAAATCAAAACAAATAAAACAATTCAAACCCTAAAAATTTTACCTTTCTCTCTGCTCTCCGCCTCTCTCTGTCTCTCATTCTCTCTGATTCTCTCCACTCCACTGTTCACTTCTCATCTGCTCAAGAACCTGAAGCAAGGCAGCAAGCCTGGACCGCCTCTCTCAACTGCTCAAGCTCTCGGTTTCTCCGCCAGTCCGCCTCTCAGGCCCTCTCTCGTTCTTTCTCTGAATCTGCTCTCCGCCTCCCTCAACAGTCAACTGCTCAGTGCTCACCAGCCGTTCACTTCAGGTATAAATATTTGGGGTTTGGGCACTTTGACTTCACTTGTAATAAGATTGAGAATCTGAGATTGGGCCTGGTTTTGGGCCTTCAAGTTTTTTTTTCTTTTTTCTTTTTTATAAAGCCTGGTTTTGTAAAGATATTAAAGATTCAGCCGTTTTTGTAATAAGATTCAGCCTTTTTTTTTTTTTTTTGGTGGGTCTTATAAATTAATAAGCCTTGTGTTATAGTTGTGCTTAAATTTTTGTTATGCTTGGGCTTTTTTTTAAAAAAAAAAAAATTTTAAGCTTGTGTTTATATATATATATATATATATATATATATTTGTTAGTTGTAATATATTGAATAAGTTTTTATTTATGCAGGTTGAGATTGCTAAAATCTTGTTATTGTTCTTTGAAACTACAACAATACTTTTTATATAAATCAGGTTCTATTTCTCATTTACTCTATTCTTGAAAGTTATTTTTCATTTTAGTCTTTATAAATATATTGTTTGATTAGAAATGTCTATTGGAAAATATGCATCTGAATATGAAAAACTTAAAAAAAGAAAAGAAGAAGAAAAATTAATTAAGTCTCAAAAAGAATCAATGGGTAAATTTGTTATTAGAAATAAACAAAATATAATACAAAATTTAGATGAAAATATCACAAATGAGCAAGAAATAATGAGTCTCAAATACATGCATTGCTTATAGGATTCTACTAACAATACTTGTTACTGTAGCTTCTGTAGAAAGAAGTTTTTCAAAATTAAAATTAATAAAATCATATCTAAGATCGACAATGTCCTAAGAAAGATTAAGTGGATTAGCTATATTATCGATTGAAAAGGAAATGTTAGAAAAACTTGAATACAAAAATTTAATTAGTCAATTTGCATCTCAAAAGGCAAGAAAAATAGACTTTAAATAAAATATATTATAATATAAAAATATTAAGTAAACATTAATTTAATTAATATATATGTATAAAAAAAGACCTCATTTTTAATTCTTACCTTAGGCCCCAAAATGTCTAGGGTCGGCCCTGTTTGGGAGAATTGAGCTCTGAATTTTTTATTCTGAAAGCGAACACCAAAAATCCTCAATTTCCTTCCATTAGTTTCCATTTGTCCCCAATTTTCACAGCAACAATAATTTTGTAGTATTAGAAGCCAAAAATAAGTAAATAAAACAGGGTTTCAAACCTGCAATCGTCTATCTCTCGCACATCCACCAACCAATAGAGATCACAAACAGCGTTTGAGGCTTTGAGCTCCATTTTTTTTTTCCTGGCTCTTCTCTCATGCAGATCGGCTGCAAATGTTCTTGGGATTCAAATTTTTTTGTTGATCTGGATTAGTAGAGAGAGATCGATGCTGAGGCTAGGTTGTGAAGGAATTGAATCACAGTACAGATTAGTGGTTTGGGAGGAAAAGAAAGAAGAAAAAAAATCTGTGTAGAGAGAAGAAGAAGAAGATAAAAGGCAGTAAACGGTGAGTCATAGGAATGGCAACGGGTCGAGTTCAGGCCGGGTTTTTTCATACCCGAACCTAACCCACGGGCCTAGACCCGCGGCTCAGACCCGACCCATTTATTAAACGGATTTTTTTCCCGGGGCCTAGACCCGCCCTGTCGGGCCCCGTTTAGGCCAACTAGATTTGGGCCCAATCCGCAACCCAACTAAGAAAAAAAAAATTTGAAGCCTAAACAGAGCCCTAACGAAAATCTAATCACAGTTTAGTAACTAAAATTATTCAAAAACCTCAAAATCAAACTAAAAACCAAAGAAATACATTAGACAGTACAACAATTTAAAGGTTTTTTTAGGAGAAGGGATTGAAATACGTAGAAATAAACATCAAGGTGTATCCAGAAAGAGAGAAAGCTAGTGGAAAGGATAGGAACCTCGTCCGTACCATAGATATTCTTCAACGACAAGTTGTTTGGGGGGTTTGGGGGCTTTGAATTCGCTAAGGAATAGTGGGGGTTCTGATCAGAGGGTGAAGGAAATGTTGAGTATGAAATGTCCATCGGATGATGCTACACCTGCATCGCCTGTGTATGGGTTTTCTGGGCTTGGTTGGGGCTGTCGTGGTGAGAAGAAAGGAGAGTGAGTAAGGCTCGGTTGTGGTTGTGGTGGTCAGAGGAGAGGAGAATGAGTGAGTGAGAGTGGGAGAGAAGAGTGAGTAGGAGAGGAGAGTGAGAAAGAGAGGGAGAGGAAAGTGGGGCGGCTAAAAAATGTGAAATGATTTGAGATGGTAGGGTTTATAACTATATATACGAGGGTATTTTAGTACTTAAGGATATAATCGGGTCGGGTCCGAGTTCGGGCCGATTTCGGATTTTTTTTTTTAAACCCATATTTGGCCCTATTCTTTATCGGGCTGGGTAAAACCCAATCCATTAGGGTTGGGCCAGGTCGGGTACTTGAGGGTCGAGCAGAAATTACCATCCTTAGTGAGTCGCCATTGTTTGAGTTTATCTTTAAATTTTGACTGAATTGTTGTTCTCTTCAAACGCATCGTTTTAACTTCACAAGAAGACAAAACTTGACTAAACCAAAAAAATAATATAGAGAAGCTCATTCACTCTTTTTATATAGATAATACTTAATAGTCACATAAAGTCAAATATAGAACCTATTATCAACTTGTCTCTATAACATAAATTCCAATTTAGATCAAACCCACTTCCACAGTCAAATCCTAATTAAAGAAGACACATATATTCTATGTCATGAAACAATGTACTTTTCAATGCCATCAAAACATTATCAAAATTCAAAACATCATAAAGAATTTTTAAACAATAATCTTTCTCTCGACTTTTTATACTCTTAATCTCATTTGCTGATCCACACTTTCTACTCTATCAAAGGTTTAGGCTCTCAAGTACCTGTAGTGTTAAGCCATAAAACCTACATGAATTGGCACCTCCACCGTAGCACATTAGGTGACCACTTGTTAAAGGAATGAATGTTGTTTACTACACCATATATACAATACAAACAAAACAAAATCAAAAAATATATTAAAACATTTCTCCTTACATATTTGGAAAGAATGCATAATATTCGTATACAGACAAAACAAAACCGATAAATATATTAAAAACATTTCTCCTCACATATTTGGAAAGGATGCCTAATAAGCATTGTAATGGTATAACCAAACTAAACTAAAACTATATTCAATTAGCCAAGAGCCCTGTAACTCAATTAGTCGGCACCTCCTAGTGTTTTCATCCCAGACATCAAGGGTTCAAACTTCAAATTGCCTCTCCCACAACTATCGAATTATATATATATTTTTTAAAAAGGTTATATTCAATCAACCAATTTCAATTTCATAATTCTATAACCATTTGTAATATTAAACTAAACTAAACTAAACTGAACAACATGTAAGAGACAAAATCAAAACATCCAAAAAGGAATAGAGTAATTGATTCACAAAACTCTCTCTCTCTCTCTCTCTCTCTCTCTCTCTAGAGAGAACAAAGATATCAATTTAATTTTTTTAATTATCAAAGTTAAATTCCATCATAGAGTTGAAAAAATTTCACCAAGTGACCGGGCTAATTTCTCCAAGTGCATTTGATTCAATCTTCTTAGAGCTTCTTAATTTAAATGAGGCTAAAAACTGTTTGAATTTCAACATTGAGAGATTTAACATTAACAATATAATACGTTTGGTTCAATTCAAATACAACTTCTGATTTCCAACCGAATTTACCAATTACTCTAAAAGCTCAAGCTAACAGACAAGAGTGTAAGCTACTTATTCACAAGTTCTAATAACCTCATTGCCTAATTATACACCAAGTTTAATCCTTATTGACGAATTAAAAAAGAAAAAGAAAAAAAGCATTCACTTAATTTGATTGCTTAAAATTTGAACAACCTCTCCTAAGAGAGGCAAAAATTTTAAGCTCTCCATTTGTTTACTTAAGAATATGAAAGAAAGCAAAATTTTGAGCAATTCATTATTTTCTCTTCTATTGGGATTTTCATATTGTAACTCTGACCTTAGCTTCCTAAAGTCAAAGCTTTGACAAGACAAGTAATAAGCTCAGCTGCTTTTCCATTTTTTTCTCTTACTAAAAGAACCAAAATCCAAAATGACACAATCTGGACTATTATTTTTTTTCTTTTCTTTTTTCACCTCTCTTAAGTTTCTCATAATTAAACTCACATCAACTCAACTAAGCTTATAGCTTCAACAGGAGAAGTAATAAGCTCACTTTCTTTTCCATTTTTCTTTTATCCAAAAGACATCCTTAAATAACAAAACTTGTACCATTTCATTAATTTATACTTTTGTCACATTCTAGATTTATTATAATTTAATTCTTACATAAGCTAATAGCTTCAACATGACAAGTAAAAAGCTCACTTTCTTTTCTATTTTTTATTTTCTAAAAAGCCAAAATTACAGTAAAACACACACACATATAGATGTGATATATGAAAGACCATGAAACAAACATTAGAAAAAAATGATATTCAGCCAAAGGAAACAAACACAACCTTATATATCATTATGTGATGTGTTATAAATCAAAATTGTCCATTCCTTTGGCTTTCTAATTACTGTTTACAATTCTTGTGGCTTGACAAGCAAGAAAGGAGCTTTAACTCCAAGAAGCACATTTTTCTAAAGAAGTAACATTCACATAATTTCTTACTTTAACAAAGAAGGCATAATTTCAACAAACCATGTAAGTTAAATTTCGTTTCTCTATTTATCTTGGTGGCAAGAAATAAAAAGAGAGTCAAAATTATGGTTGAACTGAGTTTAAATTGCAAAGAGAAATCTGATTTAAACATCTACTATATCATTTGTCTTAATGACAATTGTGAACCTTGAAATTGCAATATTCCAAAGCCAAAGTAGGCTTAAACCACAAGCAAGTATTATGTAGTTTCCTATAAAATGTAACGAATGAGGAAAAACCACACATTTGCACAACTATTAACAAAAACATATTTATTTGATATTCTTATATTAAACAAAATTTAATTACAAATTACAAAAAGTATAAAAATAAATAAATAAGTAAAAAATGATAAGACAAATAGAAACAAAAAGGGGAAAGATAATATTTGAACTCCCAAAAAAATAAACTTATAACCCAAAATATCTAAGAATTGTAAAATTCAAATCCTAATACTTTTCTTCTTATCCTTTCTGAGTTACCAAATAGACTACCTTTCATTTTACAAACTTCATTTGCTTACATAAGAAAATGTCAGAAAATAAAAGAAATCAAATCCAAATTTTAATACTCACCCTTCTGAAAACACACACACACACACACACACATACCAAAAGATCTAAGAATTTTGAAATTTAGATCTCTATACTTTTCTTCTTATCCATTTTTAGTAACCAATAGCCTTCCAATTGATTACACAAACTTCAATTGGCTAAATTAGACAATGCCAGAATATTAAAAGAAAACAAATCCAAATCTTGCTCTTAACCATTCTCATCTCAAAAGACACACATGCAACATTTTCAAAGCAAAGAAAAGAAGCATGGATATAGCTATATTTGAACGAAAATGTGAAATCTTACATGAGGAAAACTTTGGGCAGAATCAAGAACACCTTCTCCATCTGCAATGTACATAAATGGTGATTTTAGAAGCATAACCACAAAAAACAGCCTTGGAATCAAAATATAAGATTTATATACATATACACACACATATATAAAGATTAGATCAACAGCCAAACTAAGCTTAAAATAAATAATAAAAGAAAAAAATTGATCATCCTCCCAAAATTCCAAGAACTATGAAACTAACATTCCAGAATAACAGAAATATAGAGTTAAATAAGAGAGAGTGATAGAAGTGCATTTTTAGAAAGAAGAAACATGAGATGAAATCCAAAACCCATGATGAAAATGAATTAAACAAGAAGAAAAGAGAATAATTTGAGTGACAATTAATTTGATTACAAGTCATTGATCACATTATGCCTAGAATCAATATATCAAATATTTACAAATATATATATATATATATATATATTTAAAGACCTAACATTTTTACCAAAAACACAAAGCATACCTTACCTTTGTGAGAATGATATCCAAAAGATTAGCCCCTACTTTTGAATCAAATGGCTCAGCTTGGTGGCTGCAAATTGAATATAGGCATAATGTGATATATAACAAATTAGCACATTGATCACATTGTCGCTCTCACCCACTCCCATCTCTGTTTCCCTTCCACACGCAAAAAATAACAAAACGAATGACACCCAAAATACCCACTTAAGATCAATATCATAAACCTAAAAGACTCGTATTAGCAAACAACCTACAAAAAAACTCTTTGCATTTCCATTCACCTTTTTCATTTCTACTTCTTTATATACACATGTCCACAACCCTTCATACTATCTCATCTCAAATACACTCAGACAAAAAACGATGTCATTTACCTTCAGCCTTTCAACAACACCTATATAATTTCAACATTGTGGTACCATTTGATTCTAACATGTATGAGTAGGCTATGACCAAGAAAGGGGCTTGAATTTTTTATTCAGTGATGGTAGCTCACAGTTTTGATATTTAAGTCAGACATTGTAGATTTTGTGAAGGTTATGATTCGCTTTGAGTCTTTGGGTGTTTGAGATTTTGGTTTGGAAATGTCATAAATGTATAAAGTTTGTTATTTTTTATATTATTATTTTGTGTTAGAACTCATAATTTGTAGGTTTTTTACTACTATTTTGTGCAGTATGAGCCATAGTGATAAAAATGAAAGTTGATGATAAATTCAAAGTATTTTCCTCTTTTTCTTTTTAAAGGATACGAAAGTCTAACTAAAAATAATTAAATTTTGATAAATGGATGTGTTTTTTGCCAATTTCTCTATGTTTAATCATATTCTCTTTGTGTTGATACTTATAAACGATTTCCTTAATTTCATTGAGATAATGAATAGTGTTTGCAATTGAGGTCTCCATATTTGATTGTGAGAATAAGGTGGTTGAGGAAGTGTATGGGAGGCTGCTTAAATTTATGAAATTTTAGAATATAAAAGTATTTTATGCTTTAAATTCTTATTTATAGATTTTAAAATCATTTAAACAGTTTAACAAATAAAATCTACTTTTAATAGTAAATAATATAATATGTTATAGTCTTACAGTGTTATGCAATTTTTTTTTAATAAAATATGAATTAAGAAAATTAAGTTTCAAAGTATTCAACAATATTGTAGGTAAACATAAATATTATACAACAAAATAAGTATTATATGTAGGTTTTAATATACATAAAAATAATTTTAAATAAAATTGTAAAGTAGTCCTCACATCGCACGGGACATCATCTAATTTGGGTTAAAAGGAGTTCCATTATAAGAAAGTAAAGCACTAGCAAGCACTTACATCAACCATTAACTAGTTCTTAACAATACAAGGCTATATTGTAGGATTTAGATTCTCTAGATTTTCTAGGATACTCTGCCAATAGATTTCCTTAAATCCTAACCACTCTTTAATGATTTAATGATCTAGATTTTGCCATGTCAACATTCCATTAACAATATTCTTATATAGATTTCCTTAAATCCTAACCACTCTTTAATGATTTAATGATCTAGATTCTGCCATGTCAGCATTCCACTAACAAAACGTGGGGGCTTGTAAGTCTTATTGTATGAACTTCAATTCTTTCAAGATAGTGGATTCAAGTTTACCTTGAGGATAGCTAGGTCAAATCCTCCCCAGGTTTTTACCGGTTTGGTTTCCTAGGTGATCATATCTTGTGTTATTTATTTTCCGCTGTTTTGCATGATTTGATTTGTGTTATTGTGATAACCTAGACTTGTTTAATTGGACTAAGTAACAACTTGGCTAATTACCTAGGTTAAATCAATTGTTTTAAGGGGTCTAAAAACTATCACTATTATAATTTTTTAATGGCCGTTTTTATAAAAACACTACTTAGGATTGCCTTCTTGTTGATCTTATTCATTGCAAATGTGTCACTTAGGATTGTCTTCTTGTTGATCTTATTCATTGCAAATCTTCTTGTTGATCTTATTCATTGCAAATGTATCTCTTAGGATTGTCTTCTTGTTGATCTTATTCATTGCAAATGTGTCACATTTTACATTTTAGCTGCCTATTAGGATGTATGAAGTGCTTTGAAATAATTTTCCATGTTCATTAAATTGGAACTATTGCATGACTTAATAAACTTGTTCTCCATATTAGAGTGCTGTAAATTTGAGAAGTTCATTATATTAGTTTTCTTTTATATGTATTTTTGTACTACAACCTCCCCCTCTCCCCTCCTTGAGATTGGTAAATGGGCTTTGACAACATTTTTCATGAAGCTTATAGAAAGGCAATGAGTTTACATATTTTTTAAAGCCTCACTTTTCTTAGGTAAAACTTATTTTTTCTCCGCCTATTTTTTAAGTAAATGTTGTTGATCTAATATAAATAAGCCAATTCAAATAAGCTAATGCTGCTAATCCAAACAGGTGACACTTTGTCATGAATGACAATGGGTCAACATGTTTACTTTGTCCTGAGGATCTAGTGCTGATTTACTTGGCTAATATATATATATATATATATATATATATATATAAAATAAAAGTTGGGCTTAGAAACCGTAGTTGCACCAAACAGTTTCACCAAATTAATTAATTTTTTTTTATAAATTTTTAAAAAATAGATTTTTTTTATCTCTCTTTTCCTATAATTTCTAAGTTGATAAAAATATTAATATGATTACAATCCAAATTCTTTCTCTAATCCTTTTATTATTAATATAATTAACTACACAATATTTTTCTGCACTATTAGTATTTTACTAGCTGTAGGTTTCTCTTGACTTCCAAATCCTATATTTCCATACCTTCTCTTTATTTTATTATTTTTAAATTAATTAAAAATCTTAATCTCATTATAATTTAAAATTCTACATTAGTTAAACCTCTTTCAAGTTGATATATTATCTATTTTTTAGAGATGAGAAACTTAGGCCAATGTATAAAGCCCCAGACATAGCCGGTATACATTTCTCTTCTTTTTTAGAAATTTTTTTAGGGGTTTTACTTATTTTCTTCTGTTTCTCAAGCTTCTTGCGGTTTTTAATTATAAAATTCAAACCGTTTGAAAACATAGTTGATTGAAGTTTGATTTTTTTTTTTTTTTTTTGGCTTACCATTATATTTTGATTTGGAAAATTTGCACAATTACATCCTATTGTTGTGGTTTGCTTAAAATATTTTTGTTGCTTTCTTTTGTAAATATTGTATTCTAATCAAAGTTTGTGGTAAATAAGCAATTGCAGGTTTTTTTTTTTTTTTTTTTTTTGTGGAGAAAGTGGTCACTGAATATTATTAAGGGAGGCCATTAAAGTCAGCCTGAAAAACAAATAAGAGATCTAGTGGTACATCTTCCATCCAGATTTGCATATGATTGAGGGATTTGGATTTCCTCGCTAGAGAGTGAGCTAACTTATTACCCAAGTGGCATGCAAGGGATGTTTTAAAAGCTGAAAAGAACCTACTAAGAAATAAAATGTCTTGCACTAAGTGTCCATAGGGCGTGAAGTTGTTGCCTTCCGCTAGCAGTGCCTTGTGTAGAATTTCGGAGTCCCCTTCAAGTGTGATATGATCAAAGCCCAGCTCCACAGCAAGTTCAAGTGCTCGCCTTGCTGCAAGAACTTCTACTTCAATGACTAACGTTGGCAAGGGAATTTTCTATGACAACGACGCCATAACATGTCCTTCATTGTTCCGAATTACAACTCCCATTCCTAAGCTATTATCTTTGGCAAAAGTGGCACCATCAAAATTGATTTTGTAACAGTTGTCTTGAGGCGGAGACCACGTTGCTGGTTGGTTGCTTCGTGGTTTTGTGGATGCTAGGGGCTGGAGTGGGACTCAATCTGCCGCTCCCGAGAGTGTTCCAGCACCTTGTCGAGGGGAAGGGATGGTTTCCCTAGTCGAAGGTTATTCCGTCGATTCCACAAGTTCCATAAGACCAACGTAAAGAGCTCTGGGTCCGCTGTACCTGCAAAAATAAAACTAGTAAAGTCAGTGAAGCATGTGTTCTGCTTGAGGATGCTTTGGTTCCACTCTGGGGTGTTGTTCCATAGAGCTTGCAAGGCGGGGCAGCAGTAGAGGGCGTGCATAACATCCTCATCTTGCTGCTTACAGATTTCACACAGGCCATCAGAGGTTATCTTGCGACAAACCATGTTTACTTTTGTAGGTAGAGAGTTCTTACATGCTCTCCATACCAGTGTTTTCACCTTGTTCGGGACATCAAGGGCCCAAATTTTATTCCATGGAGGTTTCAGGGGTTGGTTTGAGGACTGTCCCGGTTGTTGCACCCTGCAAGCTTCTTGTAAAAATCTATATCCCGACTTAACAGAATAATTTCCATCCAATGGCCATATGAGAACATCATCTTGAATGGAGCGGCACAGGGGAATGTTTTTTATGATTGAAGCTTCAAACCCATAAAATACCTCATCAATTAAATCTTCTTTCCATGCTTTTTTCACCTGATCAATAAAATCTCCAACCTTAGCATCTTCCCCACCAGAAAACATGGGTGAAATAATTCTTGGGCTGTGCTTTGTAGGCAGCCAATTATCACCCCATACTTGGACAGACATACCTGATCCAATTCTCCATGCTGCCCCTCTCTTAATAACATCCCTCCCCTTCAATATACTCTTCCAAGCATATGATGCATTTGCCGGATTTTTTGCTTCCATGATTGTGGAGTGTGGAAAAATTTTTGCTTTAAACACCCAGTAGAAAAGAGAGTTGGTATCATGAAGGAGGCGCCAAGTTTGTTTGGCTAAGAGGGCATCGTTAAACAACGTAAGGTCTTTGAAACCCATACCTCCTTGGTTCTTGGGTTTACATAAATCTTGCCATTTCACCCAATGGATTTTTCTGCTATCGCCTTCTTGGGTTTACATAAATCTTACAATTGCAAGTTGGATGAACCATTGTCTATACCTATTAATGCTACAAGTATGTCTTATCAATAGAAAAGATTAATTTATTAGAGTATTCCTAACAATTAATTTCTTGATTATTCTTAAATACTTTGTTAAATGATTATTGCAACATCACATGATTTTTTTGATACTTTGTTAAGTGATTGTTGCTGACGACCTCACATGAATAACTAAATAATTATTTTGATTAAACTCTTCACGGTTTACATATTGATTACTAATATATTTATACATCTCACGTTTAATTAAAAATTATATGTTCTACACCTCTACTTCCATTACATGAGAAAATTTTAATTTTTTGAAATTTAGTATACAACAAGTGATTGGTGAATTTTTTTTTCCTATGGGTGCCCTAATGTATGATTTATACTTTACACCATTTTCCTAGGTGCATGTGTGTCTATATATAGAGAGAAAGAGAGAGAGAAATTTGGGCATGAAGGACCTTACCAAAATGTATCACTTCATAATTTTCATCCAATCTAAATGCTAATCAAGCTATTTTTTTATTAAACATCTCCTTTTATATTAGTTACATAATTTTCTACCATCTTCCATTCAATTAATTTTGAACTTATATATAATTTTTTTAATAGAAATACTTTACTTTATTTTCATTATCTATTTTGTTATTTACTTTTAATTAAAAACATCACATGATTATTTTGATACTTTGTTAAGTGTTTGTTGTTGTCGACCTCACATGAATAACTAAAGAATTATTTGGATTAAACTCTTCACGATTTACATATTTATTGCTAATATATCTATACATCTCACGTTTAATTAAAAATTATATGTTCTACGCTTCTACTTTAATTATATGAGAAAATTTTACTTTTTTGAATTTTTAGTATACATCAAGTGATTGGTGGGTTCTCAAAAAAAAAAAAAAAAAGTGATTGGTGAATTTTTTTTTCCTATGGATGCCCTAATGTATGATTTATACTTTATAGCTTTTTCCTAGGTGCATGTGTGTGTATATATATAGAGAGAGAGAGAAAATTTGGGCATGAAGGACCATGCCAAAAGGTATTACTTATTAATTTTCATCCTATCTAAATGCTAATCAAGCTATTTTCAATTAGACATCTCTTTTTATATTAGTTACTTAATTATCTACCTTCTTCCACTCAATTAATTTTGGACTTATATATGATTTTTTTAATAGAAAAACTTTACTTTAGTTTTATTATCTATTTTGTTATTTACTTTTAATTAAAAACATCACATGATTATTTTGATACTTTGTTAAGTGATTGTTGCTATCGACCTCACATGAATAACTAAAGAATTATTTGGATTAAACTCTTCACAGTTTACATATTTATTGCTAATATATCTATACATCTCACTTTTAATTAAAAATTATATGTTCTACGCTTCTACTTCTATTATATGAGAAAATTTTACTTTTTTGAATTTTTAGTCTTCGAATTTCAATCAACAAAAATAAAGAGATTGGTGAATTTTTTTCCTTTGGTCCTATGGATGTCCTAAATGTATGATTTATACTTTATAACTGTTCCTATGTGCATGTGTGTATATATAGAGAGAGAAAGAGAGATAAATTTGGGCACGATGAACCTTGCCAAAAAGTATCACTTCTTAATTTTCATGTTATCTAAATGCTAATCAAGCTATTTTCGATTAGACATCTCCTTTTATATTATTTACATAGTTATCTACCATCTTCCATTTAATTAATTTTGGACTTATATATGATTTTTTTTAATAGAAAAACTTTACTTTAGTTTTATTATCTATATTTTTGTTTACTTTTAATTAAACTAATAAAATATTTTCTTTAGATTACACAAAATTCTTGATTAAGCCATGCATCGCAAGGGCATAATACTAATATATATATATGTATGTATATATATGTAAGAACTCAAAAATTGATGGCCTAAGCCCACTTAGAATAGTGAGGCCCATACCTTTAAATTAAGCCCAAAAAGATAGAGTTTGTATAGAGAATGGGAAAATGATGCTGGTGTGGGTTTAATTAAGGGTGTGTTTGGATACTGTTTATTCTTGAAAACTAAAAACACTGTAGCAAAATAATTTTTAAAAATTAATGGCCCAAGCCCACTTAGAATAGTGAGGCCCATACCTTTAAATTAAGCCCAAAAAGATAGAGTTTGTATAGAGAATGGGAAAATGATTCTAGTGTGGGTTTAATTAAGGGTGTGTTTGGATACTGTTTATTCTTGAAAACTGAAAACACTGTAACAAAATAATTTTTACATGTGTGAATAGTACCGTGGGACCCATTTTTAATGAAAATTTTGTTGAAAAAAGATGTTTGTGGGTCTCATGAACAATGCACGGGACCCACTGACAGACGCTAAACGTAGCTGAAAAATCATTTCAACTGTATCCAAACGTTCACTACGTTTAGATTAGAGTCAAGTAAGAAGGGAAGAGATTGATTTGAAGGGTAATTGATATTAATGCTTTCCTCGGGTTAGTCTGAGGATGAGTTCTTATATAAAGATCTGCATAAGTCTTAAGTTATATCTCCCTCACCACTATTCCTGTTCTTATCTTTTTATCTTTATCTCCCAGAGAAACTTTCATCCCCTTAGTTGTGGAGTTCCCCTTCCTTATATACTCATTCTTCTTTACATCCTATCCCTCCACTTGTATAATTTAAGGTTTTTCTAATGACACTTGTCCCTTCATAATCCTGCTGAAGGTGGTAGAAGGGGTTGCTTAGCTGTGAATCTACTGTTTAAGTGTCATTTCCTCATTAATGCAGCTGATAAGGTTGTTGTTATTCATTCAATGCAGAGGTAGTAGGTGAGCTTTTACAAGAAACTTCTTCCAAACGCCTTGGCCTTCACCCAGAGGGCTACCTCGCCCACTCAGGCGCTTACGTGGCACTGTGCACCTTCCTTGTCCTCTCCTCGAGTAAACCAACTTTCTCAGGTCAAAATTGCTATATCAATCAAAGTTTTGAAACATTAGGGTGTAAAATATAAACTCCCAAAACTTCAAAGAGATAAAATCCAAATTCTAAAACTTTAGAGTGTAAAATTTAATTACTTCCAAACTTTAAGGGTGTAATTTGCAATTTACCCTAGTTAAATCAACAGATTTCTTTTCTCCCTTTTCCATGTGAACCAAATAGAGGAAAAAATGTCATTCTTTCATCCACTTTTTCTTCATTAGTTTGAAATCAAATGAGGTTATCACATATCAATTAGTGAAGGGATTGAAATTCATAGTCTCTATTTGATTTGATAGGTCAATATGGGCTGTGTTTGGGAAGAGCCACACTCAGGGCTAGACAGTATGTAAAAAAGGCCCATTTTTATTATTTATTTTTTGGTAAAATAAAGGCCCATTTTTATTAGGGACAAAACAGAGCTTAAAAAAAGAAAAAAAGAAAAAAAGAAAAGAAAAAAAGACGGGTTAGGCGGTTAGCCTAATTGGGGTTTGGATTCAGAAAGGGACGCAGTATTATTATTATAGTATTTAGTGGTATTTTATTGAGGATGATTAAAAAAAAAAGAAAAAGAATAGTACTTGGTAACCTTTGAAATTGCAAATTAAAATTATCTCCGTAACCCTGGTTTTTTATCAGAAGGTCGAAGGTTGAAGCTCCTCCGTGGGTTATGTCAGTCATGATGGGTTCGGGAAAGAGGGAAGCCGTTGTGTCACAGCCACAGCCACAACCACAGCCACCGCCACCGCCACCGCCATTGCCACCGCATCGTGATGCTGGTGCAGAGGATGAGGATGCAGCAAAATCATCGAACAAGCTGTACGTATGTTTTTATTACAATGTTGGCCCATTAATTTATTCCATGTATGAGATTGCCGTACCAAACCCTCTCCCATGTTTTTCTTCTCCAACAAAATTAGAAAGGAATCCGAAGCCAATTCCACTTCCAAAATCAAAATCAAACCCAATCTTCCAGCTTAAAAGGGGTGAATACCCTCGTAGAATGTGTTGCGTTGAATTGAATTCCAAATTATACTTCATTGGTGGCGAATTTCATGATGGTGTTTTGGATCTCCCATATGTTGATGAAGATGTTAAGATAAAGTACAAATCTGTAACACCAACACGGGATAGATATCCATCAGATGTCTATCGTTTTGACCCAACCACAACCACAACCACCATCACCACCGCCGTTGAAAAGATGCATACTGGAAAGAATTTGCCCTTGGCCTTTGTGGTCGATGAGAAGATTTACGTGCTTGGAAGCACTTACTTTTTCGCACCCTTCGAGTACAGAGACGCAATTAAAAAAGACATCGAAAAGCTTTCTTTGTTTGAGTGCTATGATCCTCAACTTGATAAGTGGACTCTCTTGCCAAATCCCCCTCTTCCCTGTCACCAAGAGACTAAGTGGGAGGCGCATGCTGTTTTGGGAGAAGGAAAAGGCAAAAAAGTTTTATTTGTAGATCTTCATGACCAACTCTACTGTTTTGATCTCCATAAACGTGAATGGATTCAATACCTAAGCCCCCCTCCCTACCCTCATGAATTCTGCGGCCGGAGTGAGTTTGTGGACGGTACCCTTTATGGATTGAATCAGGACTTCATGGTAGCTGCCATCAAATTCCCATTAGCTGAGCCTGAAGAAGTTCAAAAGTCAAAGTACCCTCTTTATTTACCCTCTAAGGAAGTCGGTATGGATTTGATTTATTTTCCTCGACAGGTTGCTGCCACGGCAAGATTGCTTCACTTGGGGAACGGAGTCTTTCTTTATGCATTGTCTGGCATGCATCCGCATCCCGAATTTAATGATTTCAATCGTGATTTTCAAGATGAGAATAAACGTGTTATCAGCATCCTCATTTTTCAGGCCCTCCCACTCCTGGACACGCACATACAAGAAGGATTCTTCCCGGCAAAACTCCTGTATTCTGTCCATTATAACATCAATACCACCTTTCCAAATCAAGGGGGCATCCTTGGCTGCTTCCCTCTTGGCCCGGTATGTACATCTTTCATGCCTTCCTTCTTTGCTCTTTTCTTCCTTATTTTTCATACCATTACTTTGCCTTGTGTCTTTAAATGCATTTAATAATACTTTATAACTAATTAGGCATACGCATAATTACATCATGCCTCTTCCTTATTTTTGAGCATTCCATTCCCAGTCCACCAAATATGAGCCCCTTTTTTCTTTTCTTGTTACAGTGCAGTTGGATGGGAGATAGGATTAGAAGGTAGGGGTGGGACTAGGAGTTTATTCCCTCCCATTTGTTTTTTTAACCAGTTCCCCCAATACTTTCCCCCCTCTATTTTTATTTCTTCAATTTTTAATCATTTGTGGTCTTGCAATGTTGAGTTTGCTCCAATATTTATTCAAATGCATAATCTTTGAAACATTTTCTCTGTTATTAACCTTTTTCTTTTGGTATAGGCGTTTGTCTTTGGAGATGGGAGTCATCCCACTCATGCTGAGCACAGGAAAGCACCTGTTTCTGACTTTCCATCCGATCCACTCTTTGTTCCCCAGTCTGTACCCGATGTACTGCAGCCTTGGACCAAGGATGCGATGACTTTGGCCTTGCATTCTAAGGAGGCGATGACTACCCAATCTTTGCCTCCCATTTCTGTGGAGGCCGAGGGGCACAAAGATGTGGAGAATATAGTAGTTGCTACCACTAGTGTTGAGGCAGCACGAGTGGATACTGGTGTTGATGACTACTGTGTAGATACTGAAGATGATTTCATTAGGACCACAGGGTCCAGGTTGGTATGTAAGAGAAAGCGCATTGATCACCCTCATGGACCTGGATGACATCCATTGGGGAGCAACGTAGGGATTGTTAGACTCACTAGGCCATGTGATGTGTCTAAAATCATCAAGCCAAGCTTTAATTGAGGAGAGACAAAGCAGGGGAGCATTGCCTGCAAGCTTTCGAAGAGAGCATGACCAGACCAGACTTGGTTTTGCCAACGACCAATAAACATGGACCAAGGAGGCGATGACTTTGGGCTTGCAATCTATTGAGGTTGCCTGTGTGGCCACTACCCAATCTTTGCCTCCAATTTCTGTGGAGGCTGAGGGGCACAAGGATGTGGGGAGTATAGTAGTTGCTACTGCTAGTGTTGAGGCAGCATTAGTGGATGATGTTGTTGATGACTACTGTATAGATACTGAAAGATGATTTCATTAGGACCAAAGGGTCCAGATTTCAATGTAAGAGAAAGTGCATTGATCAGCATCATGGACGTAGATGGCATCCATTGGGGAGTGAAGTAAAGACTGTTAGACTCACTAGGCCATGTGATGCGTCTGAAATCATCAAGCTCGCTCAGACTCACATAGCCTCTCTTAAAAACGCTTTGGATGTTGCAAGCCAAGCTTTATTGAGGACAGACAAAGCAGGGAGCGTTGCCTGCAAGCTCTTTGAAGAGAGCATAACCAGACCAGACCTGGTTTACCAACGACCCATAAACTTGGGATTTCTTTTTGTTTTGTCGAATTGATGGTATATGATGTAGGGAAGCTTCCATGATTATATCTCAAAACTCTTACGATTCACACTCACCTGTTTTGTATTCCAATGCTTGACCTATTGTTATCTATAAACTTTGTTATTTGCTTGAATGGACTAAAACCTTTGACATTTGCTTTTGTGAGAAGGTGCCAGTTCTTTCTTTTTCCTTTTTCCATACCACCTCAATGGTTGTGAAATTTTTTTGTCACTAGAATTATTGAAAAGAAGAAGCTCATCACTTGGCGTTAGAAAAAGTATTTTCCTTTCCATTGTGCTCCTTTAAACTGAACACATTTTCTCTCCTCTATGCTAATTTTGGTTTATTTCTTCTCTTATGAGTGAGCCACAGAGAAATTGCACACACCCACAGAGTCTGAGAATGGACAGGGCATTGGCTTTAACACACTATTTTCATGTTGCTAGTGGCATGCTAAATTGGGTTCATGTTGCTAGTTCCCTTGATGCTAAAGTAAATAATGTGCTAAAGCACTGGGAATAGTGTTGGAACCCTACTAGATCAGAGGAGTTGGTAAGCATACAAAGCACGCTCAGTCTCATATCTCTTGGAGAAGAAAATAAACCTATATGGACTGCTTCAGCTAGTGGCAGATTTAATTTTGCTGCTATATTGGATCAGATTAGGCATAAAGAAATGGAAGTAGAGTGGTGAAAACTAATCTGGTTTCCTTGGAGCAATTTGTAAACATGCTTTTATAGGCTGGCTAACTCTGAAAAACAAATTGACTTCCAAAAATAGACTTTTGGGGTTTTACAAGGGATTGTGCATGTCCTTTCTGTAGGAATTGTGTGGAAAGTAGGGAAAACTTGTTCTTTGAATGTCCCTTCACTAGAAGGATTTGGAGGCGGATTATGGGGTTATGTTGGTCCATGTAATTCCTGTAATTTGGGAAGAAATCATAAAATGGGTAGTGATAATTTGAAAGGCTGGGGTTCGTGTCGTGTTGAGGTAGGGGTATTCGACTAAATGGCTCAATCCTAACCCAACTCATTTAATAATTGTGTCATGATCCTTCAACCCTAACCTGACTTGTTAATAAGGCAGGTTGACCTGACCCAACCCCTTTGACCCGCTTAATAAACGAGTTGTGTTGGGTTGACACAAATGTAATACAACCCATTTCAACCTGCATAATATTAAATATAACATCCATCTAAAAATAATTTTTTTTTACATCCCAAAAGCAGTGCATACACTTCAAGTCTTCAACCGACATTCAAAATAATATAGTTCAACAAAAATATAATATTCATCTAGAAATAAATTCTTTACACTCCAAAAGAAGTGCATACACTTCAACCTAAATTCAAAATAACATAGTTTAACAAAAATAAAATAACATAGTTTAACAAAAATATAATATCCTTGGAACTCGCCAAATGCTAAGTATCAATATTGAAAGAATTGGAGCAAACAGTAGACTAATCCTGACTATGACTATGATTATCATCCATGGATTCTAGTTTATAAACTATCTCAATTAACCCACTTGCAAGATATATAGACAATGTCCAACACTAATACATACGGCACAAGACAAATGCTACAACTGTGGCCTTAATCAACAATTAATATATCTCATATATTAATAACGGCACATGGGTTCAAAGTTTATAGAACAAAATCATTATGCAGAAAAAATTATTGCAGAATTTTGAAACACCAAGAAAACGGTTTTCTTTAATTCTAAAACTCACTAAACACATTAGAGAGAGAGAGAGAGAGAGCACTAACTGATTTGAGAGTTTGAGTTTGAGAATTAGGCATGAGACTAGGCCAAAATGGCCCATTAGCATGTTTTTTAGAACTATTTAGCAACAGAGCACTGTTTCGGAACTATATAGCAATATACCACTTTTTCTGGTACTCGAGCTTGGTGAGCTCGAGTACCATGTTTTTTACTGGTTAAACATCTTCTCAAAAAAAACGCCGCTATAGGGCCCGAAAACGTCACTATAGGGCTTAAAAACGCCACTATAGGGCCATTTGAACCTGTTATGGGGACTTATAAAAAAATTTTGCAGTAAAACGCCGCTATAGGGCCCAAAAACGTCACTATAGGGCTTAAAAACGCCACTATAGGGCCCCTTGAACCTGTTATGGGGACTAATAAAAAAAATTTTGTAGTAAAACGCCGCTATAGGGCCCAAAAACGTCACTATAGGGCCCCTTGAACCTGTTATGGGGACTTCTAAAAAAAATTTTGCAGGAAAACGCCGCTATAGGGCCCGAAAAACGTCACTATAGGGCCCCTTAACCTGGTATGGGGGCTTAAAAACGCCGCTATAGGGCCCGAAAACGTCACTATAGGGCTTAAAAACGCCACTATAGGGCTTCTTGAATATGGGGCGACAGTGGATTAAAAAAACATGGTACTCGAGCTCACCAAGCTCGAGTACCAGAAAAAGTGGTATATTGCTATATAGTTCCGAAACAGTGCTCTGTTGCTAAATAGTTCAAAAAAACATGCTAATGGGCCATTTTGGCCCATGAGACTATAAGATAGTAGAGTTAGTAGTACAGCTAAAATAAAAAAATAAAATTAGATATTTATAAGAAGGTTTATAGATTTAGGGTTTGTAGGGTTTAGAGATCTAGGGTTTGTAAGGTTTAAAGATCTAGGGTTTGTAAAGTTTCAATTTCCAATTATATCCCTTGTAAGTTTTTGTAATTATTCACTTTTCTTTTTAAATTTAAAATATATGTTGAATATAAAAGGTATTTGACAAATCTAAAATAAAATGAATATTTAATTGTTAGACGAGTTAAATGGGTTGTGTTAAGTGGGTCATTTCAGGTTGACATAAATAAATTGACGTGTCAAACGTGTCTATTGCGAGTTATGCAGGTTGACTCGCTCATGACACGTTTCTTATCATGTCACTTTCAGAACAACTTGTTTATGGCCCAAACCCATTAAGGCCCAACCCTAACCCGAAAAAACCCGTGTCCAGTTCGTGTCATGTTCGCGGGTTGGGTCGAACATTGACACCCCTATGCATAGGGAATCAGGGATGCAAAGGAACAATAAGTTGTATGGAGGGGACTTCTTGATAGATGAGCAGATTTCAAAAGAATCAAGTGGGATATTAGAGCTAAGCTGGGGCAGGTTTCTGTTACCAGTCCAAGAATTCTCCCTAGGGTGCTATGTACTTATTGGGGATTTTTAAGAGCTTCCCACTGAGTGTTCATCTTTGTTTCAGAGTGTGGAGGAGTGTTGTAGCTTAATTTTAGCTTCTGTAATAGGCTTGTAAGCTTCTATTTTAGTTTTGGCATTTCTGGTTGTGTATAGTAGTTCCTGTTCTGTCAGTCTGTTAGGTGTTAGCAATTAGTTTCCTGGGTTGGTTCTGTTGTTTCAGACCTTTGTACTTTTGATAGTGTTTTGATTAAATGAAATTCTGAATTATATAAAAGAAAAAAGAATAATCTTTGTTTGCATTTTTCTAGTATATACTTAATTCTCAGAAACTTAATAAGATATAACCATAGTTCTTTTTGTTTGTTATCAACAAGATGGATTGTGTAATTACAAAATTTTCTTCCTTAACACACTCAATTGTTTGTAACATTTTTCTAGAGTTTGTTAAAAGAAGTGTATAATACAGTCTTGTGAAATCAGTGGTACTGTGAACGGCACAATATAGAAGATTATTGATTTTAGCTGGCATTAGTTGAATGATAATCCAGAAGTTTATTTCATCCTAATTAGTACTTTATAAAAAAGAATTAATCTTCTGGCAACAATGTTTTTTCAGAGACATGCTTTGTGTGTAACCATAATCTATTATAATTTTTAATGGCCGTTTTAAAAAACACACTAGTTAAGATTGTTTCCTTATTGATCTTATTCATTACAAATGTGTCACATTTTAGCTGCCTATTAGGATGTATGAAGTGCTTTGAAATAATTTTCCATGTTCATTAAATTGGAACTATTGCATAACTTAATAAACTTGTTCTCCATATTAGCGTGCTGTAAATTTGAGAAGTTCATTATATTAGTTTTCTTTTTATATGTATTTTTGTACTACACCCCTTGAGATTGGTAAATGGACTTTGACAGCTTTTTTCATGAAGCTTATAGAAAAGCAATGAGTCTACAAGTTTTTTAAAGCCTCACTTTTCTTAGGTACAACTTATTTTTACTCTGCCTATTTTTTAAGTAAATGTTGCTAATCTAATATAAATAAGCCAATTAAAATAAGCTAATGCTGCTAATCCAAACAGGTGACACTTTGTCACGAAAGGCAATGAGTCAACATGTTTACTTTATCTTGAGGATCTGCTTTTGATTTACTTGCTATTATATATATAAAATAAAATTTTAGGCTTAAAAGCCGTTGTTGCACCGAGTGGCTTCACCAAATTGTAGAAATTTTTATAGATTTAAAAAAAAAATAGATATAATTTTTTTTTCTTATCTTCTTCTCTTATAATTTCTAAGTTGATAAAAAATTTTAATTTGATTACAATCCAAATTCTTCATCTAATTCTTTTATTATTAATATAATTTATTATACAATTTTTTTTTACACTATTAGTATTTTACTAGGCATAGGTTTCTCTTGACTTCCAAATTCTCTATTTCCATACCTTCTCTTTATCTTATTATTTTTAAATTAATTAAAAATCTTAATCTCATTATAATTTAAAATTCTACATTAGTTAGACCTCTTTCAAGTTGATATCATCTATTTTTTGGAGATGAGAAACTCACGCCAATATATAACTCCCCAAGACATAGCCGGTATGCATTTCCCTTCTTTTTTAGAAAAACTTTTTTTTAGGGGGTTTTACTTATTTTCTTCTATTTCAAGCTTCTTGCGGTTTTTAATTATAAAATTCAAACTGTTTGAAAACATAGTTGATTGAAGTTTGATTTTTTTTGGCTTACAATTATGTTTTGATTTGGACGATTTGCACAATTACATCCTATCGTTGTGGTTTGTTTAAACGATTTTTGTTGCTTGCTTTTGTAAATATTGTATTCTAATCAAAGTTTGTGCTAAATATGAAGTTCTAGGTTGGATGAACCATTGTCTATACCTATTAATGCTATAAGTATGTCTTATCAATAGAAATAGATTAATTTATTAGAGTATTCCTAACAATGAATTTCTTGATTATTCCTAATTACTTTGTTAAATGATTGTTGCAACATCACATGATTATTTTGATACTTTGTTAAATGATTGTTGGACCTCACATGAATAACTAAAGAATTATTTGGATTAAACTTTTCGTGGTTTACATATTTATTGCTAATATATCCATACAACTCATATTTAATTAAAAATTATATGTTCTACGCTTCTACTTCTATTATATGAGAAAATTTTACTTTTTTGAATTTTTAGTATACATCAAGTGGTTGGTGAATTTTTTTCCTATGGATGCCCTAATGTATGATTTATACTTTATAGCTTTTCCCTAGGTGCGTGTGTGTATATATATATAGAGAGAGAGAGAGAGAAATTTGGGCGTGAAGGACCTTGCCAAAAGGTATCACTTCTTAATTTTCATCCTATCTAAATGTTAATCAAGCTATTTTTTATTAGACATCTCCTTTTATATTAGTTACATAATTATCTTCCATTCAATTAATTTTAGACTTATATATGATTGTTTTAATAGAAAAACTTTACTTTAGTTTTATTATCTATTTCGTTATTTACTTTTAAGTAAATTAATAAAATATTTTTTTTAATTTACAAGTGATTCTTGATTAAGTCGTTCATCTCATGGGTATAATGCTAGTGTATATATATAAAACCCTATTATTTACTTTTAATTAAATTAATAAAATATTTTCTTTAATTTACAAGTGATTCTTGATTAAGCCGTTCATCTCACGGACATAATGCTAGTATATATATAAAACCCAGGTTTGAGTTTCCTTAGGATTGACCATAGTAATTGTTTGTGCTGTTCTAGATGTTAATAAATGTGGAAAACAAGAAACTTATGGATGATATTTACACACATTCTACTGTAGATTTAGATTTTCTTAAGTTTGTGTTGTAGATAAGTATTTACACAAGCCGTAGTTAATCTGAATTAGGATCGCTTAGCATTAATGACAGATCTTCTTGAAGTGATGCCACGCGAGGTGAGGAAATTATGTTTCCCACTCTTTAAGTTCACTACGTAAATACTTGTGCCTAACTTTCAATTTGCCAACAATTGTGCTCAGCTTGCTTTAGGTTGTCTCCTATCATCGAAATTCTACACTGAATATGTTGATCTGAAGTAATGTCGTTAGTTTTATTTTGAGACATTGGACAAGGTGCTTAAAAAGTACATATTCCATGAGCAAGATGCAAATGACATGGCTAACTTCCTACTCCCAATCCTTGCTTTTGACCTTGAGAAGTGGCCCATGGCAGGTCAATGCCTTCATCATCCATGAATCGATCCAAGACCTTGTCGTTTACAACCATCTATGGTTGGAATGGGGAACATTGCCATCAATGCAGATCATGAAAGCACGGGTGTGCCAGTTTGGCTATTGCACTCGCGTCGGACTTGGCAGGACACGCCGTGTGGCCTGGACGCGGCTGCACGCGCGTCCCACGACGAATTTTATTTTATTTTATATTTTTTTCCGATTCGGTCTAAAATAGTCCGAAATAGGACTTGATATGGGTTGGAATACTTATAATAAAATAAAATAAAATAAAAAAAACGTTAATTTCAAACTTATCTTTTATTTAGTTTTAGTTTCAAATTTTTGATATTGTAAAAAAAAAAAAATACTTAGCAATATATAGAAAATATAAATAAAAACATATTTAATAATTAATTAATACACGTATCCCGCCGCATCTATGTCCTACTTTTTCAAAAATTGTTGCTTCGCCACGCCCGACCCAAATCCGCATCCATGCTTCTTAGATGCAGATTCTCAAGATCAACCAAAAGAAGCCGGGTCGCTTCCTAATAAGATTTGAGATGGAGAATACATGGTTTCTCAGATGGGATAAGACAAGTTGATTTTTTTTGGGTTTTGCGAGTGACCTTTTGGGATGATGCTAGAAAAGATGTCTCTAGAGGCAACCCACATGAGTTTATGAGGGAAGTTATTGTGAAATTTTGTTGGTTTGTAGAGATTTTGGAGGTGATGAGTTTGTGAAGTGAGTGATACTAATGATAGAAACAAAGTTGGGGTAATGAATCTCCCACAAATAGTTTATGTTTTTTTTAGAGGGAATAGTTTACTTTTTTAGAGGGAAATATATAAGAAGCTGTAGGACAATCCAATCACGAAATCTGAAAATTCTAGATTGATTGATGGATATTTTAGAAACCACGAAATAGAGTTAAGGCAAAGCCATACATGCCAATAGCATTAGAATACAAAAGAAGTCTAGTGTCCACACGAGGGCGCTCAAAAATACTAAATTCCAGCTGTTGTGTTCCTCCCAGCCTTGCAAGTTTGTCCGTCCATTGGTTGGCTTCCCTGTAGCAATGCTTGACTACCACTGTCGAAATGAGATTTATCAAGTACTTGTAGTCAGAAATAAGGATAGAGTAAGCTATGTTGTCACGAGTTCTATCAGTCATCCAATCTACCACAACTCTGGTATCTAGTTCCACTTCTACAGCGTGAAATTTTTTTTCCACACAGAGTCGCAATCCATCCCACAAAGCCCACAATTCAGCCTCTACACTGCTTGCGATACCTATTGCTCTTGCAAAGCGAAGAACCCAAGAACCATTATGGTCTCGGATCACTTCCCCTCCCCCAGCTGCTCCTAGATTACCAATAACAAACCTAGAACCCAAGAACCATTATTTTATTTTAAACATTGATATTTGGGGTTGGAATATTTGAATTTTGGATGTTTATGTGATAAACACCAAGAGATGACAACAATTAAGCTTACCCCCCTTTAGCAAAAAGTTGTACACTAGTTCTTGCTCTGCATATCATAGTAATCTACATTCTAGGTGGCACGGAATCAGATGCTTTTAATAAGACCGTCATGGACAATAGCACTAAGGAAAAGGTTCCTGTTGTGAATTCTTCATGATCATCAAGCAAATCAGTCTAGCTTTGGCAGAGCTATTGCCTACCTCTATTGACTTGTACTCTCGCATTTTTCTTTCATTCCATTAAGCACTTAGATCCGCGCAAAATTGATAGGCCTAGGATAAGCAAACTTGTTATCACCACCTTTGTGGGTGAAAAGAGGAAGAGACTAACCAGTGGACCACCAGTATTTTTACCATCTTGGGGTGATTCACTTTGTCTGGTTTATTTAGTTTATAGTTATATAAGTAGTATAGTAATGCATTGCCTCAATAGCTCATTATTCTCAATTGAGTTTTTCATCCACAGTTAAAGGTCTGTATAAAAGGAAGGAACTGCTTAATTCAATAGAATTTTAAATTCCAACCAAACTTTGGCACTAGAAAACCTTTTTATCTCCGTCTCAATTGGGATGAGGGGATAGGGCTTACCAACAGAGTCCTCATAAACTTTTTTCCCCACTTGCTAAATCTCACATTGGAGGATTGTTCAGAAAGCAAGAAAGATGGATCTTGATTGTGAACACTAGAAATCTAATTTCACCGTTAAAGGAAACGAATGGTAATAGTTTATGACTTTATGTTCATATTAAAGGAACTAGGTGAGCTTCTGTTTTATGTGTAGTAATTGTTAATCTTAGTGGAGAAATTTATTAACGTGATTTATCTAATTAATTTGGTGTGGCTTATGCTTTGTTTAGTCAAAGGATCGACCATATCAAATAAGAAATAATCTGTGTTTTATTATTGCAAACAAAAATAAGTAATGTAGATTACAAACTTTATGGTAGTTTATATCCGAAGCAAAATATGATTGTGAGAGCAAAACTTCAATTATTACTCTTCCTTTCTTTGGTAGTTCTACATGTCACATTCATCTATGATTGTGTAACCAATTTGATCATATGGATCATGATAATCCAAACTTTCGTCCTCTTTCTTTTATTTCACTATTTTCAAAAGGGAAGAAGACAATACTATCCAAATATTATATGGATCATAGTGCTTTCCAGTAATTGATGCTTTAAATATGAAGACTGTAATTTATATCTTACTGATTTCATTCTTACTAAAATTGAACAAGTACAAAAAGTTAGATGAAAGCATACTCCTTTCCACTGTTTAAGCTAATTGTCATATCATGTTCCAGTATATATCATAGTGATTTACATTCTAGGTCTCAAAGAATCAGGTGCTATTGTTGGCATGAAATGAGTAATAGCATTAAGAAAAAGTTCCTCCATTAAATTGCAACTACTTTTACTTGGGTTTCTAATTTTTTAGGTTAGAAGAGATTGAAAGAGGAATAGAGAAACAGATAATAAAGAAAGGGGGATATCTTTTCTTCTTCTTCTTTTATTTCTCCATTTCATCAAAATTTATTTATTTTTTCTTAAGATCTGTGTTTGTATTTGTTTCCTTGTGGGTTTCAATATTTGATTGTTTGCTAATTTGGGTCTTTTAGGTTTATGTATTGATCTTAGGTGCTTGGGTTTCTAATTTTTTAGGTTAGAAGAGATTGAAAGGGGAATAGAGAAATAGATAATAAAGAAAGGAGGATTTGGTTCCATTTTAGGTATTTTTGGCTAACACAAGACAGGTAACATCCGTCTCTCTCTCTCTAAAATTTCCAGTTTAATTTGGTTCATTTTTTATCGTTTTTGCCTAATTTCAGCACATTCTCTCTATTTTTACGAATATATACTCTCTCTCTCTCTCTCTCTTTTTGGTTTAAATAAAATTTTGGGGTGCTAACCTGTTATATTGGATTTGTAGCCACCAAGCTAAGCTGTGCGATTACAAAGCAAGGACTGATCTTTGGGATATCAGTAAGGTATGCTTTTGAATTTTGGCAAAAGTTGGTTTTTTTTTTTTTTTTTTTTTTTTTTTTTTGAGTAATGGATCAAGATGAGGTTAAGGTAGTGAGTCAATTTGGTCCGGGATAAGTTAGAATCTTATAAGTTTGGGTTATAGAGTGGTGTTTTACCTTTCAATTTTTTTTTTTTTTTTTGTGAAATCAGAAGAATGGGATATTATGTGTGGCTGTGATGAAAACACACATGATATATTATAAAACTTCCTCTCAATAAATTACAACTGAAAATTTAAAAGAGCAATGAAATCCAAGAAAGAATTTAAAATGCATGAGGACTAATATTCAGGTTCATAATCTTAGTTTCAATTTTTCTTCATGTTAATTTGGAGTTCAAGTAGGATTCATATATACAGCCACCTCAAGCATGATAAGACTTAACATCGCAATACTTGCATTCCCTTCGTTGTTATCGTCATTAGAATAAATATTCAAACTTGGAATTATATACAACAATTTGTAAGCAAGAAGTTAATATTATAATAGAGCATTGGAGACATAAACTCAAGCTTGGATCTTTTGAGTTTCTTGGCCTTTTGTTCATTGAAGATTAAGTTCCTATCTGTACTAGAGTTTATTTATGGTCATAAGATTTTTGCAATTTTCCTTTTCCCATAAAAACACACGTACACACTTATAAATTTGCAAAATTTAGTAATTTTTAGTATCCATGTTGTAAAATAATTTTGTATACATGTTGTAATTATATGTTTCAGAAAATTGAGTGATTAGATTAATTTATTTTTAAATCATGTTATTGCATCATAAATTCTTAACGATTGATGAGAATATATATTTTTATATATGCAAAATGTTTTGTATGGTACAATAAATTCATATAAAACTCAATTTGGTTGCTGAAGAACCCATTAGGTCTTACTAAAAAAAAAGAATAGATTCTTAGAGTTCACACTCAAAATGAAGGTTTAGCAGTATCATGACTACTGCTAAACCTTCATTTTGAGTGTGAACTCTAAGAATCTATTCTTTTTTTTCTTTTTCTTTTTTGGGATCAGATAGACCATAACATGAATTTGTTCAAAGTTGTACAATTTTGCACCCACCATAAAAACCAATGAAAATGAAAACCAAAGAAAAAAACAGCAAACAACCTAAAGAAAATAAGAACAATAAAGGAATTTCTGCTCTTCAGTCAATTTTTTCCTTTCATTATTTTATTTCTTTTTCTTTAGCATTACTTATAACGACTTGTCATGTACATTTAATTTTCTTGTTAAGATTCTGAAAAGTCAGTAACAAACTCACCCAACTAAGTTAATTGCTCTTTCGTGATTCATCCTCGCTGTCTAATCCTAACCATCCTTTTCTTCTCAAAAAAAAAAAAGTTACATCCTTCCATTCCAAGAGACTTAACGGTTGTCATACAATAACTATGAGCTTTGAGCTTGGTTGCTATCACTCAGTTGTAGTTGTAGCCATCCATTCTTTTAGAGAATTACAAAAACCCGCTAGGCTCTAGCAATGATCTTTCACCCTTACTTGTGCTTTAAGATTTTTGTACAACTTCAAGGCTTAAACCAGTTTATTTTTCCTTTTGAAAAGGTTATAATTAATTAAACCAGTTTAAGTAGTTGTAGCCATCCATTTTTTTTTCATCCTGATAGAATTCGTTGGTGACTCATTAATCAAGCTTATGCATCCTTTGTTTCTTCTCCTTCTTTATTTCTTTCTTTTTTTCATTAAAAAAATGTTGTCTTATTCTTTCGTCTAGGGGGACTTCTCAAATATCTAAGCAGAAATAAATCGAGGTCTCTAAAACCCTAAGAACGTCAATGAACAAGATGCATGGTTGAAAGAAAATTAGGGCAATTACAAATCTAAATTTTTTGACATCCAAAATTTAAAAGACTTTATAAACTAGGTTAACAACACCTTCCACTTATACGACATACATACATACATACATACATACATACATATATATATATATATATATTTTTTCAATTTTCTTTTAGATGATGAGGTTTAAACTTTGGACGACTCTTTCATTCGGTTATAGATTAATGGCTCTTCATAGGAAGAAGACTTTGATTGTTTGTACATGTGAACTTTTTAGTAATTATCCCAAGAAAAAAAATTCATTATAATGTATTTGTATTAAATAATGTCTTGCATGTTCCGATTAGGATGTTGAAATTATTAATGTGCTCTGTATAATATACCTTCTTCTGACAAAAATGTGGACTTTAGATTAAATTTAAGTTGGTTGAAAAATTAAAATCTGACTTGGACTTGGACTTGGTACTCAGCTAACACCCCTTAATTAATAATGTTTGTCTAAATTTTTAGGCCCTTTTTTTTTTTTTTTTTTTTTAAGAAAATCCAATATGACTTGAAAAAATTTTAACAAAAAGGAAAAAGGATGCACATCTAACCATTACTTGATTAACCAGAAGGACATTTGCCCCTAATCATTAGGCAAATGATCCTTAAGGCTTGCGATGTCATTATATTAGGAGGTTTTTATCATGTAAAGTATAAAATGAGAGAGTTGAACAAACTTTGTGTACCATACAATTTAAACTATATATTGAAGATGATGTACTAGAGCTTTCTGCCCGAGCAATCTTTCTTCATTACTACTTGGCACTACTGCCTTTTGAAATTGCTGTTTGTTTGTTTTTTTTCCTACCCCCAAAAAGTACATTTTCAAGCTACTAAAACTAATCCAAATGAACACTTATAATGTTTGTATGGCTTGACCATAAAGGACAATTAAGTCGACATCTAAAAAACTTAGAAAAAATTTCAATATTTTATTCTATCACAAGGGGGAGGGGGAACTACAAGGACTATAAATAAATCAAATTTTTTATGAACAATTTGAACTCGACTTGAATTTAAATTTGTTTATGTTTGTTTGTTTAGTAAACAAGCCAAATTCAAGCCCAACTAGGCTTAATTATTAAATGAGTTAAGCTTAAACATGTGATGATTATGGAACTTGTGATCTTGGGATGTAATAAGTTGTGAAAGTAGGGAGTTGTGAAGGTGATTCACTTGTATATATAGCAGGAAGTTATGATAGCAGGGGAAAAAAAAAAAAAACATGTAGTCGCGTTTAAAACGCAGCTCAAACCAGTCCTGTAGCCACGTTTTTAAAAACGCGGCTATAGGACAGCTTTGAGCTGCATTTTAAACGCGGCTATAAACTCTTATTCAGCGACATTGGAACAACCTGAAGCCGCGTTGCCAAACGCAGCTCAAAGCTGAGAAACGCGGCTATAGGTCGAGGTCTATTGCTGTGTTTCTCAAAACGCAGCTATAGGACTGAATCCTATAGCCGCAGTTAGAAAACGCGGCTACAGGCTTTGTGCTGCGCTGTTTGAGCCGTGTTTGCAAACGTGGCTATAGGAAACGCGACTCTATCCTATAGCCGCGTTTTTGGGGTCTATAGCTGCGTTTTTTAAACGCAGCTATAGACCCTTTTTTTTTTGTAGTGCATTTTAGCTGCCTATTAGGATGTATGAAGTGCTTTGAAATAATTTTCCATGTTCATTAAATTGGAACTATTGCATAACTTAATAAACTTGTTCACCATATTAGCATGCTGTAAATTTGAGAAGTTCATTATATTAGTTTTCTTTTTATATGTATTTTTGTACTACACCCCTTGAGATTGGTAAATGGGCTTTGACAGCTTTTTTCATGAAGCTTATAGAAAAGCAATGAGTCTACAAGTTTTTTAAAGCCTCACTTTTCTTAGGTACAACTTATTTTTTACTCTGCTTATTTTTTAAGTAAATGTTGCTAATCTAATATAAATAAGCCAATTAAAATAAGCTAACGCTGCTAATCCAAACAGGTGACACTTTGTCACGAAAGGCAATGAGTCAACATGTTTACTTTATCTTGAGGATCTGCTTTTGATTTACTTGCTATTATATATATAAAATAAAAGTTTAGGCTTAAAAGCCATTGTTGCACCGAGTGGCTTCACCAAATTGCAGAAATTTTTATAGAATTAAAAAAAAAATAGATATAATTTTTTTTTTCTTATCTTCTTCTCTTATAATTTCTAAGTTGATAAAAAATTTTAATTTGATTACAATCCAAATTCTTCATCTAATTCTTTTATTATTAATATAATTTATTATACAATTTTTTTTTACACTATTAGTATTTTACTAGGTATAGGTTTCTCTTGACTTCCAAATTCTCTATTTCCATACCTTCTCTTTATCTTATTATTTTTAAATTAATTAAAAATCTTAATCTCATTATAATTTAAAATTCTACATTAGTTAGACCTCTTTCAAGTTGATATCATCTATTTTTTGGAGATGAGAAACTCACGCCAATATATAACTCCCCAAGACATAGCCGGTATGCATTTCTCTTCTTTTTTAGAAAAACTTTTTTTAGGGGGTTTTACTTATTTTCTTCCATTTCATGCTTCTTGCGGTTTTTAATTATAAAATTCAAACTGTTTGAAAACATAGTTGATTGAAGTTTGATTTTTTTTTGGCTTACAATTATGTTTTGATTTGGATGATTTGCACAATTACATCCTATCGTTGTGGTTTGTTTAAACGATTTTTGTTGCTTGCTTTTGTAAATATTGTATTCTAATCAAAGTTTGTGCTAAATATGAAGTTCTAGGTTGGATGAACCATTGTCTATACCTATTAATGCTATAAGTATGTCTTATCAATAGAAATAGATTAATTTATTAGAGTATTCCTAACAATGAATTTCTTGATTATTCCTAATTACTTTGTTAAATGATTGTTGCAACATCACATGATTATTTTGATACTTTGTTAAATGATTGTTGGACCTCACATGAATAACTAAAGAATTATTTGGATTAAACTCTTCGTGGTTTACATATTTATTGCTAATATATCCATACAACTCATGTTTAATTAAAAATTATATGTTCTACGCTTCTACTTCTATCATATGAGAAAATTTTACTTTTTTGAATTTTTAGTATACATCAAGTGATTGGTGAATTTTTTTTCCTATGGATGCCCTAATGTATGATTTATACTTTATAGCTTTTTCCTAGGTGCGTTTATGTGTATATATATATATATATATAGAGAGAGAGAGAAATTTGGGCGTGAAGGACCTTGCCAAAGGGTATAACTTCTTAATTTTCATCCTATCTAAATGTTAATCAAGCTATTTTTTATTAGACATCTCCTTTCATATTAGTTACATAATTATCTTCCATTCAATTAATTTTAGACCTATATATGATTGTTTTAATAGAAAAACTTTACTTTAGTTTTATTATCTATTTCGTTATTTACTTTTAAGTAAATTAATAAAATATTTTCTTTAATTTACAAGTGATTCTTGATTAAGCTGTTCATCTCATGGGTATAATGCTAGTGTATATATATAAAACCCTATTATTTACTTTTAATTAAATTAATAAAATATTTTTTTTAATTTACAAGTGATTCTTGATTAAGCCGTTCATCTCACGGACATAATGCTAGTATATATATAAAACCCAGGTTTGAGTTTCCTTAGGATTGACCATAGTAATTGTTTGTGCTGTTCTAGATGTTAATAAATGTGGAAAACAAGAAACTTATGGATGATATTTACACACATTCTACTGTAGATTTAGATTTTCTTAAGTTTGTGTTGTAGATAAGTATTTACACAAGCCGTAGTTAATCTGAATTAGGATCGCTTAGCATTAATGACAGATCTTCTTGAAGTGATGCCACGCGAGGTGAGGAAATTATGTTTCCCACTCTTTAAGTTCACTACGTAAATACTTGTGCCTATCCAAAGGATAGTACCCCATTTTAATTTAATTCTAACGTTATCTTTTTAGTGAAGAAAATAGATACTTGGCATTTTGGTTTTTGGAAAAAGTTTTATATAAACTATATATATATGTGTGTGTGTGTGTGTGTGTGTGTGTATGTATGTTTGTATGGACACACACATGTGAGTATTTATTTACTATGTGATATGGGCAAAAATAGTAAGCAGGCAAAACCGTCAGCTTCTATTGTAAGCTGACGGCAAAAAGCAAGCAAAACCGTCAATTTCCATTATAAGCTTATGGCAAAGAGAGATCTGATAAGGGCAGTGAAGGGAGTCGGTTGACTGAACCAAATGACTGACGGTCTCAATATGCTGACACTTGTAAACCTGAAGGGAGCACGATAGGCTGACGGTCTCTATAACAGTTTGCTTGGTGCCCACGATTGCATATATAAGAAAAATCTTGCCCTCCACGTTAGGTGCTACTCAAAGGGATTCCTATAAGGAAAGGATCCCGCCAAATACACTCAAAAGAGACTCCTATAAGGAATAGACTTCTATAGTAAGAAAAAGATGCCAACCCTCTATTACTATAAAAGCCCCAATACCCTCACTAGCCAAGGTACGCATAATCTACCCCTCTCTAGCACTCTAGAGTTGTGAGAAGTTCTAACTTGACCTTCGGAGGGTATTTGGCCTGCACCACACCAGTGCTCTCTGCAAGGTCTTCTCTTTTGTGTTGTGCATGTGCTATTTCGAGTGTGCGAGTATCGTGTGTCTCACTGGTGACTTTTTCGGCATCATCACTATGTATTTAGCATATGAATATATGCTATATATATTTAACTTGATTATTTACAATATACAAATAAAAGAGATGGAGTAGGAAGAATAACACATTGTTTTCATCCACTACATTTTTCTCATTTATCATGCACCAAAAAAAAAAAAAAACAATAGAAAGAAACATTAGTGCCAAGAAGGGGGAGAGAATCATGTAAGCTTGATTGGTGCCTATTGGTTCAATGAAATTGAACCATAGGCACAAATCTCTAAAAGATGCAATTCTAAAAAAATGTTTTTAAAACAACAATGCTTGAATGTGTAAAATGAGAAGTTTTAAAGGACCTACCTAAAAGAAAATGCACAAATTATTTTGAGAAAAAAGATTGTTTGGAAAAAAAAAGGTTGTTTGAAGAAAAACAAGTTAAAGACGTGAAAGATTTTTTTCTTTTTTTTTTCATAAAAAGGGCCCAATTTTTTTTAACATATATTTATAAATTAAAAAAAAAATGTTGGCTTTATAGAAAAGAGGTTGAAAAAACATTTTTTCTATGAGAAAAGTTTCATTACTATTATTTGTGAGAGTGTCTTTTTCGGGATACTCAGGCCCAAGGATCCTGAGCCTGAATGAAAAGGAAAGGATTTGGTGGACCGGGCCTTGACTCACCGCAGCTAACAAGCTGTTTAAGAATCAAGTGAATGCAGAGAATACTCCTGACAACAGACAGAAAAAATGACAAACAAGGATATCGAAGAGTGCCAAAAATTAACAACGTAAGTTCAGGAAAAAAAACAGGATTAGCAAGACGATAAAAAAAAGAGTGCTGTGGGGATCCTGGGAATTATGAAACAGTATTTCATTAAGACATTATCTGTTTGATTACAGAAAGCTCACTAGGACGTGATACAAGGTCCAATCAAGCTCAAAAATTGCAGCCTTGAATGGCTATTTCAGCCTTCAAAACTTGCGAAGTTTGATTCTCGTTGAATCCGAGTATGTGCCATAGTGACCTTTACAGGATATCGGGAAGCAGTATTTGTTTTCCCTTAGTATTTTCTTTCTGCACAGATTTTCTGATAGTTTTTTCCTAGAGAATCTCTTCTTTCTTGTGTTTCTTTCTTTTTTTTTTCGCGCTGCCTTCTTCACAACCCATCCCCTCCTTTTATAATGGAGTTTTCTGGGTGTCCCCGGGAACCATTGGTTCCCCTGTTTTGCTTTCTTGCGAACAGAGCACGTCTTGTCCCTGTTGTCTTGGTAAGTCCCTTTTCCGTTTCTTCTCATTCTTTCCTTCTCTCAGTTCTGATCCTTTTGAAAGCTTCTGGTTGGCTATCTTCTTTGGGAGTGCTGAGGTATGCCCTTCTCGGCATCCCCACTTCTGGCGCCTTCTGCTTTTCCTTTTCTTTCCTATTTGGACGGAATCTCGTCCTGCCTTTTTAAAGATCGTTTGTTGTCATCCTTCTTCTCTGTCATGGTTCCCCGAGGACTCTTCTGTCTGTGCCGTGAGAAGTCGCTCACGCTTTTTGTTTTCTTGTTTTCTTCTTTTCTTTTCTCTGTCTTCTTTCTATCGAGCTGTCCCAATCTTCCTTCTTCTTTGTGCCTGAAAGGATCCGCGCCTATTGATGGTGCCTGAGGATCCTTGCTTCTTATATTTTGCCGTGATCTTTTTTTTTCTGGATGCTTTTCTTTTCTGGGCTTCGGGATCCTCTGGGCCTTTCGTATAATCCCTTTGGACTTGGCTTGGGTTTTCCTTCTGGGCTTAACTCATTCTTTTTGGGCTTAGCTTATTCTTTTTTGGGCTTATTTTACTATGATCTTTTTTTTTTTTAGACCTCAACATTATTTTAGATAGAAGAGAAAAAGATTAAAAGCCTTTTCATTTTGAGTGAAGGGTTTCCATGGTTCAATTGGAAACCGTGGTTTTTATCCGAATTTAAGAAAAGAAGTTTCAATTTAAACTTCATTAAAAATGACACAGGGTTTTCTTTTGAATAAGCAAAGTTTGGATTTTGAAACTTTTTGTGAAAACAACAATTTTTTTTAAAAAAGGCTTTGGAAAAGGGTTGGCTTAAAGGAAAATGGTTCCCATAGGTTTTTTTTTTTTAAATGGTGGATCCGAAAATTCCCATGGTTTTTAAGAAAAAGGAGTTTGTTTTGAAAATCTTTTTTGTAAAAAATACCAATTTTGAAAGAAATAGAAGAAAGTTGCTTCAAAATTTTAGTGGATTTTTCTTTTTAAGGAAAAGGGTTTGGATTTAAAAATCCCATGATTTTATTTTGATGATAAAGGATTGGGGGAAAGAAAGTTTGTTTTGAAAATCTCTTTTTTGGTAAAAGCATTAATTTCAAAAAAAGAGTTTGGGGCAAAAAGTTGATTTAAAAAGTTTCCTGGGTTTTTCTTTTAAAGAAAAAAAAGATTTAGGGTCTATTTGGTTAGAAGGATGGAAAAGTGAGAGGATAGAAAATAAAGGGAGGATGGAAAAGTGAGATGATAGAAAAGTTTTTAGTTTTCTTCATTTGTATTTGGTTGAGAGTGTGGAAAAGTGGAGGGATGAAAAACTTTTTGATTTGGTTGAAAATAAGATTTGTATAAATTTACCATCTGTCCTTCTTAAATAAAACAAAAAGTAATACATTATACTTTTTTTTTAAATTGTGTATAGATGAAAGTGAACATTTCAAAAAATAGCATAAGAAATCATCCAAAAGTGTTTTCTTAAAAAAATATTTAAAATTAAAATTTAAAAAAAAAAAGAATAACCCACCACGTCCTAACAAAACCAAAGAAAGAAAAAACAAAAAACAAAAAAAAACAAAAAAAACAAAAACAAAAACAAAAACAAAAAGCCCACGTTACCAAAGAAAGGAAAAGTCAAAAGAAGAGGAAAAAAAAAAAAAGCCAGAAACATTAAAAGAGGTGGGGGCAGTTTTGTCCAAATATTTTTCCTACTTTTTATTTCAATTTTCTCCCCAATTTGGAGAGATTGTATTTTGAAGGGGGAGAAGAGAAAACTTGTGGACCCCACCAAAATCTCTCCTCTTTTCCACCCTCAACCAAACAACCAAAAACATCATTTTCTCTCTACTTTTCTTTCCTTCATTTTCCATCCTCCCTAAAATCACCCCAACCAAACATATGGTTAGATTTAAAAATCCAATTATTTTTATAGTAAAAGGAAGCTTGTATTGAAAACATTTTTGTAAGGAAAAAAAATTTGAACCAAAGGAATTTTAAGAAAAGAAATTGTGGGGACCGTTCGATCAATAGGCCCATAAAGTTCAGAATTGATTCAGGATTGTTGGGTCCGTGGCCCATCCGAGGATGCATATCCGTCCGAGGAAGCCAAGTCAGGTCATAAGGTAGTTACTGAAGGGGATGGTAGTTAACATCACAAGGGTAGGGTTCTGCATATCCGTTCAAGGACACCATACTCCTCGGCAGTATGCGTCCGAGGACGATCAGGACGTGGTCTTATTGCAACCAGACCTCAGAATTAGGTCACCGTAAAGGATAGAATAACCGACCAAGGATGAAAGAGATAAGACAAACAAATATCTATAACTACAGCTACCTCCGCATTAATGACCTTTCAACCAACTCTCTGGCCGCATTAATGTGGAGGTGATACCTGAACAGTAAGGAAGCAGCCTTACAGTTGCCCATAGGAAGTTCCAGGAGGTGCTAGATGGGACAAAAAGAAATCCTCCGGACCCAACCTACACGTGTGCGGTGAGGATGGAACACAAAGGGGGGTATATAAACTAAAAGAAGAGCATGAAGAAAGATGGATCGAAACAGAAAAAGAAAAAGGGAGAAAAACACAGACAAAAAGGAAGAGAGAAAAAGTAGAGAAAAGGAATTGTATTGATCACTAGAGAAAACGATCGTTGTACCAACTTTAGACCTTTAATATACGTGAGAGTGAATCTTTTTAAGAAAGACCACAGTTAACCTAGTTCTTTACACCCACGCTCTACAAATCATATTGTCTGGGCCTTTTTACGTGCGAACCCAATACTGTTAAGGTTCATTGCAAATCGCGTCCTTACAGAAATATTTCAAAAAAAGTTTCCACGGATTTTTTTTTTTTAGTAAAAAAGATTTTGATCCCAAAAGTCCCATGGGTTTTTATTGTTTTTTAAAAAAGGTATGGTGAAATTAAAAAGATTATTTCCTCCTAGAAACTTTACTCATTCAAAAGTTTTTTTTTTTAATTTTTTTTTTAAAACGTTGTAGAAGAAAATCATTCTAGGAAAGAAAAGGTTTTTTTTTTTTTTTTTTTTTTTAAAAAAAAAAACTCTTATTAGGGTTTTTGAGAAAAGATTACTTTTTGAAAGCAATTTTTTTTTTGAAAAAGGAGTAGTTTTTGAAACCATCTTTTTTAGAGAAAGCACTTTTAGAGATTTGCTTACCCAAGCTTTGATTTTATGGCAACATTGCATATGAGAAAGAATGTAAAGCAACAAGAATAAATAAAGGTGCTAAAAATTAAAAGACAAGAAAGTAAAGTGCTTAAAAGTAAAGGAATTTAAATACAAGACTTAAAAATAAATTGCTTGAAATTTAAAGACAATAAAAGTAAATGACTAGGAATTTAAAGAATTTTTTTTTTTTTTTTTGGAGGAACACTAGGAATTTAAAGATAAGGAAAGTAAATTGCTTAGAATTTAAAGACAAGGAAAGTAAATGTTTATTGGAAAAATATATTTTTTAGGGATTTCTCCTAAATAAGCTCTAATCTTGCCAAAGCCTTATGAATTCTTTACCAATAGAAGAAATGGGAGTACAAGTCATCACCATTCTCTAGGTAAGATACTCATATTGTGGTTAAAGCAAGGTTTAGAACCCATTTAGGAAAGGGGAAGGATTTGCTGCAAACTAAGTTGCAACAATTCCTGCAAAATGAACACGTGTCAACGCCTTAGAGAGACACCTATCCAGGACTTTTGCTTAAAGAAAACTTCTGTTAACCCACTTACCCTTACCAGGTGTTGACACATGTGCATTTTGCAGGAGTTGCTGCAACTTAGTTTGCAGCAAATCCTTTCCCTTTAGGAAAAATGGGTAGAAAATGTTTTTAAAGGGGTGGGGTGAACAATGTATAAGGATGAACAAATAAATAAATGCAAGAAGTAAATAAACAAGTAGATGTAAACAATGTAAATGGAAAAAAATAAATAAATAAATTGTTCCTAGATGCCTAGAAAAGATGAGTTCTTCCCCCTAGGGTACTTCTCACACAGTGTTTAGGAAGAGGTTTAAAACCCATCTAGGAAACCCACAAGCATTCAACAATATAACATTATATACACATAGATATGAACATCAAGATAAATAAAGGAACAAATAAACAACAAGTAATATATACAATTAAAGCAATATATAAAAGGCAAGCAATATAAAGATAGAGTAAGGAATTTAAAAGCAAGAATATAAAGAGAATGAATAAAAGAAGCATTTTTATATATACAATGTTATGACGTTACAAGGAAAAGAGAAAAGGGGAATGGGTATAGCAATAAAGAAGCTAACCCATTCCTTTACAACTTACCCACTTACCCAAAAAAAGGTTTTTTTTTTTTTTTTTTTTTCTTATGAAGGAAAAGAGGGACTAGAAATTTTGAGAGGGGTTTCCTAGGGAGAATCTAGAGAGAGAGATAGAGAGAATTCTAGCCTAGAGAATTTTGTAGGATTTTTTTTGTGTCTCCTAGTGTCCTTTTCCAAGAGTGGGGGCCTCTAGAAGCTTCTCCATTCTTCTTTTCCAATTTTCTGATTTGTCCTCTTTCTTGACTCTATATGTGGTGGTGTTCTGGAAACACCACTATATTGTTCCCTACTTACTCCTTAAGTTTTCCTATTTCATATTTTTCTTGGTTTTGGTCTGAATTCCATGTTGCAGTTTGGAGGCATTTCTGAGGTCCAATTTCTTCAAATTTGATATACCTAGAAAGCTCTAGATGTCTAGTTTCCATAGACTCCGACCTTGTTCGATTTGGAATTACGGTCGCAAAGATATCGCATCTAGAAGAGAGATGACACAGTGTAGGAAATTCTGCAACACTTTTCTTGAAAAAAATTCATTTCTCTCAATCCATGGCAGATATCGTTGAGCCCTTTTTCTGAGAGGTAGTTGGGACTTCATACTTCAATCTTGTTCAGATGGATTGCTCCAATTGTTGCTCAGTTGGTATAGGTTTTTGTGTAAAAACAGCCCCCAAAACAACTCTTTTTTACCTGAAAATAGTGAAACATTTAATCAGGGTTTCGAAATTTTATTGATATCTCATCTGTTTTAATTTCGTTTTTGGCTCATGAACTGTCATTTCAAAGGGAAAAATATGACCTATAAGATGGTCTAAAATTTAATCCGATTGAACAGTCAAATCAAAAAGTCAATTTTTTTACCATCCCTAATTAGGGTTTTTGGTCTTAATTCTTGTCAAAAGTGACTAAATTGGTCGTAACTTTTGGTCTGCCATCCAATTAGGGTAAATTGGTCTATTGCAATTTATTCCCAACTTTTTGGCTTTAAAACTTTCAACAGTTTGAGTTTTAAAACATTATTTTGATGCGTTAATCGGGACCAAACAAATTACAGTATCGACAATCAGCATAGAGACTCTGATGTGGTAAACAGATCAGGAAGGGCATATCTTCCAATTTCATCAAGCTAGTATTTCATTCAGATAAAAATCCTAATGAATCTTCGTAACTACAAAGTGAGAACTGGCCTATAGTTTTCTTTGAGATTGCTAATATGCTCTGGTATCATAGCAGATTATGTAAGAAAAATAACATATATAAGAGAACTTCATGACATCATATGTAAATATTGTCACTTACAATGAATGAACACTCGGAATCGCCCCATGTTCTTCTTGGGGAAAAAAAAAATGCGCAATTTCAGATAATTCTACAAAACTACTAAAAAAAAATAATTCTACAAAACAAAAAGGCACAATTAAGTGCTAAGAGAAGTCAGTCCTCAATGATAAATGCTCCATCTAAATTAATTAATTAATTGAGTCAGTTATATCAAACAAACTTTCAAATCTGAGCAGCATCCTCTTTCTTCTCCTTGAGAATTTAAGATACTTACATTGACCTTCAATAAACTGCAACCTCAGTGGAGTTGAATCCTGACATGAGGAAATTTCTTCCTTTTAACAGTTTTTTGTGCCTTCAACAAACAGAAGATTTGGATGAAATGCTGGCTGGATCACAAAAATCACGAGAAAGCATAAAAAATATCCGAAGACTGCTGGTCCCATCATCTTCTACTGCAAGACAATTCAAGTGGAAGGCTTGTAACATACTTTTACAACCCTTAACCAGAGAAATTTCTTCTCATAAACTAATACCACCTGTCACAATGCAGTCAGACTTTGGCTTGCACATGTGCCAAATTTCCTCATAAGCTCTACACTCTCTGCAATAGTAGACCCCGCAGTCCCAACAAAACCAAGTGAAGCACAGCTGCAAACAGCTTCCTCTATGAATAGAAGTACATCAGGTAATCTCTCAGAAGGGCAATGTTCTTTTAGACCACCCATTCTCTCTGGAACAAATGCAAACCTCAGGCTATGCTTAGCAGCCACAACCTTTTTGGCTGTTTTTATCACTAACTCATCTTCTTCTCTCAGAAAATGCAGCTTAAAATGATGTGAATCTCTAGCCAAATCCCCCAAATAACTTCCAGTCCAATTACCTTCGGGAAGATCAGTCATCACAAAAATATGAATAGGGAGTGGACTCTGTCCCAAAGATTCTACTTTCTGTTTTAAACTCAGAAAAGTAGCTTTCCAATGATTCTTGAACTGCCCATCTAACAATCTGAGCTGTGCACAAAGAAAATGGGCATTTATGTTCTTATCAGCGAACTCCTTTCCTGCACTCAAAATTTCAGGGACAAAAGGAAGAAATTCAATCTTTTTAATCAAAGACTGTATCCGTTGATCTCTTGGAGCTTCATGAATATCGATGTACAGCTCTGAACCTCTATATGGAGAGGTGAAAAGACTTCCAAATGCCAGCAGAGTGGCTGATTCAGCTGCAGAACTGGGTCCAAGAGTCTGATATATGTCTCTTCGTCTCCTAACATATGAAATTTTCTTCTTCCTCTTAAGCTGTTCATCAGGTTGGAATGAATCTAATACCCCATCCTTTTCACCATTTTGGTAAGTCCAAACTGTAGTCCTACAATCTTCACCTACTGCATGTACACATTTATCAACATTACCATTTAGCCCAGATAGTAGAGATCCACATTGCTTAAGGCTATCAAACAAAGACAACTGCTCATTTGATTCAATGAAACAATCAAAATCTTTCACCCCACACCATAGGGATGCAAAAACCCTGAAATCTATCGTTTGAATAACAGATGAAGACACTAACGACGAAATATCAACAATGTCAGCCATCGAGACATACCTGCAACAAGAGGTTCATATAAAGCTATAATTAACAAAAAGATAATAAAAATAGGAAGCTATCCGATAATAGATACCAAACATAAAATTTGATAGCAAAAGGGAATGCCAAATAGACCCAAATTCTAGTTTTTCAAAATGCACAGTTAAAACCAAGTTTAGACTCAAGTTGGTAACTTTTACTTAGATTTTAGAAAACAAAAACCTCTATTCCACTAACCCTAATAAGACCATTGTCCTAGTAATGGAGAGAGTTTCAACTTTCATTCTCTCACCAACCAAAATAAAAAGTTGAACAGAAACAACAATTTTTATTAATGCCACAAACATGAAAATTAAAATAAACCCAATAGAACCCACATTCTAATCTGATCAAATTCACACACACACACACACACACACACAAACAGAGCGAGTGACCAAACTGACTAACCTGCCAGTCCTGAGGAGCTCAACCACATGGTTCCAAACGTCAACCCGAATTTTATTCGGATCGGAAACCCGGAATTTGGGGCAGCTTCCGAGAGCAACAGCGTGGTGATCGAGAACCGGAGGAACAATCAAGGTCCGGTTGAGAATTGCGGCCATTAAGATAGCAGTCTTGAACTCGGAAACCTGGTTGCTGAACCCACTGTGGGGAGCGTACCAGAGGAATTTTTGGGGTAATTGGGAAATGGGGCATTGGGGGAATTGGGAATTTAGGGTTTTTGTAGAGGGTGAGATGTGGGAATTGGGGGTGAGGGAATAGTAGGAGAGAAAGAAGAGGAGAGAGAAGAGAAGAGTGAGGAGAGAGAGAGAGAGGAGAGGGGATCTGTAAGAGGGTTTCTTAAGGGGCCATGGTTTAGGGGTGGGTCTGTTGGAGTTGAGGAGGTGGTTCATGGCTCAGGTGGTGGTGGCGGCAAGCGGAGAGAAGGTGGCAAGCGGCAAATTAAGGTGGTGGATTTTGATATCGTTAGGATCGTATAGGAATACAAGCGAGCCTATTTTTACAAAACGCACGTGTCAGTTAGCCTATTCTACATATTTATTCAATAAAACATTCCATTCGTTCTTTTACGATTTTTTATTATTTCTTTCACCTTTCACACTTCTCTGAAAATCCTCTACACACAACCCAAGCCACCGTCAACGATCAATCCACCGTCATCAAGCACAGCCACTGCAGACCGTGCACCATCATCAGCCACTAATCAAAACCCAGATCATCAAGCTCTCCCTTCACCCACTGATCAAACAAAGAATCAAAACCCCAAAAATCATAAAAAAAATTAAGACCCCACGTACTCATGAGGGGGGTACATTTTTTGAAGAATATGTGCTAATTGTACCTTTTTTCCATAAGGATTTTACTTTGCAAAGTTTTAATTAAGCAATCCGGTTTTAATGAGGCATATTCTTAGTGAGTGGTCATTTAAGAAGGAGAAGTATTATGAATATAAACATGTAGTACTGCTTTTTTATACCAATCAAGATTGCCACCCCTCTTGCCAATCAAATTTGCCACCCTCTCTTACCAATCAAATAGCCAGGCTTCACTATCAAAAACTAGTCAAATCTCTATAAATATATGAGTTATATTGTGATACATAGATATAGTGATATCTAAGAATCTATAGTTTAGAATAGATGACCACTTGAATAAAGGAATTCTATCTATATTATCTTTATGCATAGATTTTTTATCTTATCTATTTCTTTTACTTTACTACATGCTAGTATGCTACTTATCCTCACAGCATTATGATCCAAATTATCCAATGGGCTTTATATTGTACTCCACCATTCATTTGGCGGCTCTGTACAACTAGTGCCACTGAATTCCTTCTCCCTCACGGAATTGGGGGTTAGGGAGAACCTCAAGGAACTCCATAAAAAACGTTCAAACTTCAAATTACATGAATGCCTTTAAAATGTGCACATCGAATACTCTAGAATTTCAGTATTTCACGTCTTCACCTTTAAAAGCAAACGAAATATATTTGGAACCATATATTCGATGCGTAAACTTCGAATTATACCTTTTATCCCAATGGCTCAGGGAGCGGAATCCAATTTCCAAACGCTAGAATTGTTTTGGCAGTTTCCAAATAAAATACATCACCGGCCACAAGGCAAAACTCTCTCCAATGGCTTCAGTAAGGAAATAACAACTGAAGTGCCATAAAAAATACCGCATCTGATCCTACTAGGTGCAGAAGTCTCGGCTGGGAATTCAGCCAGGGAACAACTTCAGAACCATTTCCCCCAAGTCCCAATATACAACGGGCAAATCCTTTCCTAAACTTTGCAAATGCCTCACTTACACTTGACTCCCTAGTCCAAGAACTCTTTTTATATTTGTGTTACTAGCTAATTGAATTAGTCACAGCGAGATGGATTAAATATATTTTCTGTGAATTACACATAAAATTAGCCACAACATCTATATGTTCGGATGTTTAGTAGCAGTACCATGCACCTAACTCGAATGGTTGAATAATGTAGAATGTCACACATGATCAATATTTAAGTACTGAGGAGAAAAACAAATAATATAAGACACAAAATTCAAGGACTCGAACAATGTCTCTAATGGTGGATACACTAAGATGCTGTGACCTACAAGCTAAGAACTGAATTTAGTTAATTAATTTAATTAAAAACAACCTTATTAGTCCAAAACTAAACCAAACCAAACTGCACATTATCAGTCCTGTATTAACAGTAAACTGTAAAGCTCATCCATCATCGAGCTAACCTATGATCTTGAGCTCAGAAAAGCTGTCCATCAAACTGCATGGATTGGGCTGCTACTTGAATTGATGTTTGAACTTCCAGAGGCTGGATTTGCATGAAAGGCAGACTGCCTAGAAGATCCTTCAAGCAGCTTTAGTGAAAGAGAGGATGGACCAGCATGACCAATAGATTCTCCTAAGCTCAGTTTTGACATGCCAACCAGCTCATCAACATTGATTGGGCTCTTCGAATGTACTGCAGTTGGCTTGAGAACCTCATGTGTCTCCTCCTTCTTAGTTGCCTCTGGAGTGTTGTATCCTGACCAATATGGCAAAGGAAAGGGGAAGTATGGAGCGACATAAGCAGGATATACCACTGGGTAGCAAGGTTGTGAGCTCTCTGTCTTCGGAGGAATAGGATCTCCATCACTGGAGTTGATAGACTCCATCGATTCACATTCTTCGTCCAGGGCAGGAGGAGCAGGCAATGGAGGATTGCTCTGTGTTTCAGCCTGTGACTCGTTGACAGATAAGAAGTCATGAGGTACCATCGGAGTGTCAGCTGACTGCAGACATATTAATAGCAATTATATCAGATACCTAGAAGGGAGTTTATAAAGATATATTTTTTTAAATTAAAATAAAAAATTAATATTAAAAAAAGAAAAGAAAAGAAAGGAACTTCAACTTATAAAGATTTTGTTCAAGTGTGCATCATAAGGAAAAGGAAATAGTTGTCTCTAAAGACAGTCAAATAGCAAAATCACACAAAGAATGGAGTTGAATTGGACCCCTGAGAATCGGAAGAGTTTGACAGGCTTTAACAACTAAATAATCCTATAACAAAATAACGGTAAAACATATTGTTTGCACAAAGCCAGTAAAAGATCATTTTAATAACCAGGGGAAAAGGGTATATCCTCACTTCCAGGACAAAAACCATTTAAAAACTGGCCCATCCATGTAATATGCCTTGCCCGTTTTAGTTCTCAGTTTCTGGTGCATGGAGGTTCGAAAAACCAACCAAAACTTATATGCCAGTAACAAATGACAGTGAGTGCATACCAGACAATGCTATCTACAGGCCTATAGAAGCTTCATGCAGCTTTTTTGTCTCCCCTTTCATGTTTAGTGTATCAATGTATGCATGTGGATACAGCATATTAGTTTATAACATCAGATGGAAAGAAAGGAACTAACTTCATCTGCTATAATATCAAACAGGCTGGAACGTCTCTTTCTCCGAGATACATTGGTTTGCCTGATGAAATATTTTTGAGCATGGCTGGCCACTTGAGTAGGTGTCCTTGATATAACATAATTGCGAGCTATTCCACGCCAATCACCTTTGCCAAGCTTCTGTAGTCCAAGTAAAAACATCCTATGTTCTTCTTCAGTCCATGGAACACCTGCAGAACCAATAACTAGTCATTTTATAGACAAATGGGGCAAGTACAGTACAACCAACACACAGAAATAAGATTAAAAGCATCTCAAGAGGTCATAGCCTAAGAACCACAGATATGGACATGAATAAGAACACAACACTATGACAACACGGCAATTACTATATATATATTGAATTTTTATTCTTTTTTTTTTTAATAATTCAATAGTTACAACAATGGGGGATGAGAGATTTGAACCTTGGATATCTCTGTTATAAACACTAAGAGGTGCTAGGGAATTAGAGTGAAACCGAAAGGAAATAAAAAGAATTTGGAGTGATGTGAGATCAAGACGACAATAAACACCTATAAGAGCTCACATCATTTATAGCCACAACTGCTCCAAATGAGTGGTTAAGTAATTGATAAACAGTAAGACAACGATTAACGCCGATTGCTGTACCAGGCCAAGAGAGAGAGAGGTTGATCTAAAGGTCAACCCATTGAGTAAGAATTTGGAAGAAGCAACGGATCGCATCCTTTCCCATGCTTTAATCGAGTAGACAGCCATGTACTGGAAGAGGAAAAAAGAGATCAACAATGAACTTCAATCGGAACTGATCTAACTGTTCTGAGTGGATGGAGATCAAATGGGAGAGAGCAGATCACAAGCGAAGATCTGAGGAATTGATCTCTTTCTCAATTTTTTAACAGTCATGTCATGACCATGTCTCCACAGTACGTTGACTGTATCGGAATTTGAAAAAAAAAAAATTTAATATATATACACACAGACACACCACAAACACACATGCAACCGTGCCCCCAACAGGTCCATGTCAAACATGGACACGTGAGGCATTTTGCCATGTTTGAGCTTCTTAGGTCATTGTTCTATAACATCTAAGCTTCATCTGCACTGTTGACTTGCAGACATCATACATACTATAATATAGTTACTGACTCACCAACTTAAAAGAATTTCTCCTTCCTTACAAACACAACACACACACAAAACAACTTGATTTATTGTTTCTGCTCTTCACCCTAAAGTAAAACTCTAGACGCATTAATTGCTCTAACCAAGGAATCATTAACACGACACCTTAAAATTTTCCTTAATTCCTTAGCATTTATTGTTAAGAGTGCATCTTCACAAAAAAGTAGAAGTTTTCCTCAAGAGACAGACATGTTACCAGCACCCAGATTAGTAGCTACAACTCACCAAACCATATGATTCAAATAATTCCTGTACAGTACAGCTAAATTTTGACAGATCTGTAGTACCTTTTTAAAGGAGACATCATTGTGGAAAGTTATCAGGCGCCGAAACCAAAACATTTTTTTAACTTTCAAAAACGTCAACACACAGACAGTAAATTCACTTATATCGAATGATCAAAAGGGAGGGACCCTTATCCTGCACATCCCACATTTTAGGAGTGACCTAAAAGGACATTACTTTTTTAATCTTTCTTTAACAGTCTGCATATGGACACCCAATTTCACAACATGCTTGGATGTCAACATGTGATTGGATTACAATACTTTACACATGGGAGCACCATGGATCCTTGGTAAAAAAAAAAATGGATTTGGTGTACCAAGCACAAGTTGACACAAGCTTGTTGTGAATTTGGGTGTCACTACAGTCTTCCCTTGCTTTAAACAAATTGTCTCTTCATAATTCTTATAGTTAATGCTATGTTTATTGCCAGAAAAAGCTTTAGATAAAAAATGGACTAAATTAAAAGCCTTACATCTTCACTATTTTGAACAGAGCATCCAAACACACAAAGCACACACACACACACAAGCTCGCAGTGCATTTTGCTAGACAGCTAAATGTAAAAATGATTAAATTCTTGAAAAACATGTCGCGTTTTATTATCTCTTTTGCATAAATAAAACTCAAAACACTTGCACTCCAAGATGTCTTTTAATTCAAAGACCATTAAATCTTCCAAAAATCATTTGCATATTTAAGCGTTCGAATAATTTTGTTCACATCCTTATCAGACACATACAGTTTTCCTTGACAACCAAGACACAAACCAAATATAAAATACCTCACAAAACCTCACCCCCCACCCTCATTCACACTTCAGCCACACCAAAATGCTTCCCCAAATTCCATTAATTGAATTCATCTATCCCCATAACTTATATTTTTGTAAATATCAGCTCAGATCATTTGCTTCCTTAATACTTTTTAATGCTTTCTAAATCCAACATCCCAAAAAACTCAACTTGATAAATTTTGCATTTAACTACTTTTTCGAAATGATATTCTCTCTTTTTCTAGTTTATGGATCATTGGCGTTAACATTCAATTCAAAATTTAGAATTCCAAAACTGGAGCATAACGAATTGCCTATTCTATTTAAGATGAATAGAATAAAAATCAATCATAAAACTACCACAAAAAGAAGAAGCAAAATCCAAAAATAAATATGAAAAAAAAAAAAAAAAATCAATCTAGAATCTTCATCTTTATTTTTTTCACATTCATTTTTTATTCAAATTCCTCCCAAACAATAAACATAACCATGCAAAAAGAAAAAGGAAAAGGAAACCATAACTTCCTTTGCGATTTGAGAGAAAATTAAATTTTAAAAACCTTTCTTTCTTTCACGGCAGCTAGAGGAGGAGCCAGGCACGAAGTCTTCAGAGGCGTAACCGTCGGCAGCGGCACCGTGCTCCGGTGTCTCGCCGGGTGATCCGGGAGTAGTCGACCCGTTCTGGTTCAGACCCGAACCCGACCCAGCGTAGTGGCTGAGATTGCCCATACTGGCGCTCTTCCGGATCCCGTCGGTCAACCTGACCCCGAAAAGCTTGACCCCGCGGTTCGGGCAGGTCCGAGAGTTATGCCCATTGTGGCTGCAATGCGAGCACCTCCGAGTCATCGCTTCCTCGAATCAAAATCAGATTAGAATTCAAGAAATGATATGTTAGATAGGATAGGATAGGATAGAAAAAGATAGTTAGGTTTGGTTTTGGATCCGATTAAGGATCCGACTGATAAGATCCGATAGATAGAGGCCTTTGTGGGTTTTTGAGTTTTTATGACCCAAGAAAGGCTTATATTGATGAGAGTTGTGGTTTTCTTCTCTCCCTTCAGCTTTCGCAGATGGGAGAGAGAGAAAGAGAAAGAAAGAGAGAGCGAGAGAGAGAAAGAAACACTATCCATATACTATCTGGTCCTAGATTAAAGGATAATGATTCCGTGCTTCGCGGACATTTCCAAATTTTGATGTCTTTTTATGCTAGCCGTCCACTTGGTCAAACAGATGTTTTGTGATCATTTGTGTGTGCGAAGTGTCCACTTTGAATTACGAGGAAAAAACTGAGAAAGCTGAAAAGCCCTTCTTTTTTTTTTCTTATCCTCTTGTTGTACTGTTCTATTCTATCCGGTAGTTTCGTGCTTCTTGTCTTGTAAGTAAGGTTGAGACTTTAAAATGTATTTTATAAGTCAACTTGGTTTTTCCCTTTTATTTTTTTACAATTTATTTAGATAATCCATTGTGTGATTAGTTTAATATCATTATCTAATTTCTCTTTGACACAAATTTTTCACATAGTTATTATCAAAATATATATATTTTTTATAGACTTTGTGTTAATATTTTTTTTTTTACCTCCCTCAGATAATCATGTATAGTATAGCTGAGAAGGATAATAGATAAGAATGCAAGGTCGGGGGGATAGCTTTAATGCTTATCAAAAATAAAGGTTGGGGATAACTTAAAGTTTTCATTTGTCTTTACCCAACAAAAAAAAAAAAGGACAACACTTACAATGTCGACGTGACACTATTATAGTACCAATTGGGATTCAGTAGTTCTAAAGTAAATTCTAATGGTCTGCAAGAAAATTATAAAATAAAATAAAATAGTGTTAATTAGATTATAATAACTATCTAAAGGTTAATATTATCAACAAAAAAAAAAAAACTATCTAAAGGTTAATTTTGTTAATGAAAATTCTGATACTTTCATTCATATTTCAAAAAGAGTTCTATATCAACAAATAAATCAAAACAAATAAAAGACAGAATTTTAGATAGCTTTAGCATATTGACCCCCTTAATCTGAGAAATCTCAAAACTACAAATAGTTCAGTGGTAGTGGCTTTTTTTAAGAATCATAATGACATTTTTTATAGTGTTATATATCTGTGATTCAAATTTCCATTTCTCTATCTCACTATTCTGCATAAATATCATTTTCTTATTATAAAAGCTAGATACAAGAAAAAAGTTTCACACATATATACTTAGATTAGACTAGAGTATAAATTCTATCTTGTATTAAAAAAAAAAAAAAAGTTTATAAAAGATCAATTTGAAATTAAATATAGACGTAAGAGTTGTTATTTGTCAAAGACGAGACGAAACAAGACAAATGACATCATCAACTTGTGTGTGTTTTGTTTCAATTATTCGGATTAACTTAATATAAAAACTTATTTCAATTAGAACTGTCAAGAATCAACTAGGGATAAAAAATGATTGGACATTAGATCAAAAAAAATAAAATAAATGATTGGACTCCTAATAGCCAAAATCTAGTAGCCGCCCATCCAACTCCAAGATTTTAGCTGCAATTGCTTTGCAGTTTACACCTTCACAAGAAATAGTGACACACGCCAAAAGTTGTACAAATTCTAAAAATATCTCAGTGGTTTTTTAGATAGTGTTGGTGAGATCTTGATAAGATTCTTATCAAGATTGTCATTCAGTACTTTATGTGGTAACCAATATCATCATAAATTTTATTAACTTTATATTTCTAATATATTTCTTGGGATTTTGATGATAAAACCAAGATTTTGGACAAGATATACATTATTTTTTTCCAAATATGACATTCATGACGTTTTTAATATTCTGGACAAAATTATAATTTAGATCATGTACTTTAGGGATATTTTTCAAATATTATCATATAGTTTCAAAAGCTTTAAATCAAACTTTATAATTTTAAAAGTTTCAAATTAATTCCTAAAGCTTAATGTAAGGGCAAAATTTGGATGCAAAGCCCAACAGCGAAAAAGACTAAGACCTAAAGAGCCCAAAACAATGAATTTGTAAAGAGTGGATTAAAAACTGAACTCGAGTAAGCTGGACAATAATCACAGTAGGTTAAATGATACTTAACAGTATGAATAAACGGTTTTGTGAAAGGAAAATCCTCCTCAACAAAGTCCGAGAAAGGTAGTTTTTATATATTTCTCTTGGGCTTATACACAATTACAGTTCTTAAGTGTACAATGATTTTCCTACTACTTCTCCCTCCCACCATTGTAATGGGATTTTTCTTCTTTTATATCCCCCTTCTTCATTCCATCTCAGCCCTCCACATGTAGATCAAGTTGCTGGCTTTGACACTTGTCTCATCAGCACTTTCGTGAAGTTTTTGTGGGTAGCTGTAAAGTTGAATGTTGCTGTTCAGGTATCACATCTACATTAACCAGACTTCTTCCTCGAACTACTAGCTTGTATGCTCCATCTGCCCTCGAACGATTTAATGTCCTCAGACTCGGCCCACGGCCCAATATCCATTTCTAGGCCCTTTATCCCTACACTTAAGATGGTTACAAACTAGACTATATATTTCATTAGTTTCAAATCCACAAGTTACTCCATATTATGGATTTTTTCTAATCAATGTAATGAAATAGATAGATTTGTGAAAAAAAAATGGAAAGAAAAGAAATATACTTTATTATACTATTATAAGTTTCACTATTTATTTATTTATCTCAAAATATAGATAAAAATCAATATTTTACCTCTATTCTATTAAAGAAATTAATGGTTTTTTTTGTAATAAAAACAACAAAAAGAATAACAAAATCTTAGTTCCCAATTTTTTGAGTCGACTATGAATCTTTAACAAGATTAATTAGGATTGACTACATTTTTTTTTCTTCCATTATATTTTATTTGAAGTTTGGATTAAAACCAAACTACATTATGGTAAATTATATGTACAATAGAGTGTACGGATGGCTTTCAAAAAAAAAAAAAAAAAATAGAGTGTACGGATGGTCAATGTCAATGACATAATAGAATAAGTGCGACTTTTATATTATTAACAATTTCTAATAGTACGCGATATTAGACACAATCATCGGGGTAATTTTTGTATTTTACCCAAAAGATAGACAGAAATTATAAGAAAAAAGATTGAACATTCTCCTGCATCCATCCTTATTAAACTCTTGATTGTTTTTTTTTTTTAAATCTACTTTAATCCATTTCATTGCACTCACTCATTTTCCACTGAAATCAAAAGGGTTCCACTAGAGGAAATAAATTAGTAGTTTGGGTAGAAAACTTAGTACCATAATTCTTTTTTTGTCACAACTTTAATGTATCTGTGGGTGGTGAGAAAAAAACAATGCATTTATGTGAAAATAATAAATAACTACTCAAGGTATCTTATGTTAGGATTGTGATAAAAAAAATTGTAGTTTTAGAATTACTTTTGTTTCTGACGTTGTGAAGGATGAAAAAAAACAAAGATTATTCTAGAATCACAACATTTACCTCAATATTTTTTATTATTCTACGTAGTTATCTGTCACTTTCATACGAACCTAATTCATTTCTTCTCCTATGTAAAAAAAGTGTAAAAAAAAATATGGTGACGAAGACTGAGGGAAATGGTGTCGGCCTAGAAAACAAAAGAGTAAAAGAGTGAGAAAGGAGACGTGGACGGTGAGGTATTGGTCTTAGGAGCAAAGGCAGAGAATCAAGGAATCTTGGTCTAATGAAATGAATGATAAGCAGAGGTCGGTAAGTAAAGAATTTTGTAGAGATAGTCCACGTGGTGCGAGTGCGCTCTATTAAACTTTAAAAGGCCGAGGACCGTTACCGCATATTCTAGAGTATAAAGAGTCGCCCCCCTATTGAATATCTTTTCTCTACGACCAATATTATTTTTATAAGTTATCCACCTTATCCAAACCCACAAACCATTTTATTTTCTGGACCCCACTAAAAGTTGATAGAGGAATATGATCCACCATTTGTTTTGTGGCCCCATACTTGATTGACGGCTCACATTTATCCAATCTTTTTTTTTTTTGATGACGCACATTTATCTTATCTGTTATAAAAGTATGATCAAATTCAAATATCTAAAACCAAAAATTAGCACGTATGTAACGAGAATTGATTGAGGAATGAAATTCTAGGTTTAAATTGGTATAATTTATTCTCAAAAGAAAAAAAAAAAATTGTATAATTTAAAATAAAGATCTAATTCAGTACATGCGTAAAACTATGGCTTTGTGCGAGTTGGGGGGGGGGGGGGGGGATTTAAAAAAAAAGAACCAAAACCATAACTCTCTAAAAAAATTCTCAAAGGCTAAAAAAAATTATTGCATCCCTTTAATTTTCCAAAAAAAAAGGAGGGGGGAATTTATTATTTAAAAAAAAAAAAAAAAAAAAAAAAAAAAAAAAAAAAAAAACCCAAAACCATAACTCTCTAAAAAAAATTCTCAAAGGCTAAAAAAAATTATTGCATCCCTTTAATTTTCCAAAAAAAAAGGGGGGTTTCTATAAAGTCCTTAGTATTATCAAATTTATAAAAATAAGGATAGATATTATCAAATAATTTATAAAAATAAGGATAGATATTATCAAATAGGCAATTCTTATATAATACATCTAGGTGTGGACCATGTGGTATCTATTATCTATTATCTATTAAAATTTGAATCGTTTATAACTTAGCCTTTTATTTATATTTATATTTATAAAAGGAACGGTGGAAATTAAAACCCCTAAAAATACATGATTATGATTCTATTTTTTGTGGGTTGGATTTGAAATGTATAAAGTATGTCTTGCATAGATGTGTACTAAATCACACATCAATATAAACTATTTAAACAATTATAAGAAACATTAAATATTTTTATGATTAACACCAATAGATATTTATTTAAAAATAAAATAAATGGAGATGGGAAGATTCAAACACGAGTTTTCCCTGTAGAAAAAATTGGAGGAAACCATAAAACTAATCATCATATTCTGAATTTGAGTTATAAGTCACAATTACCAACAGTATACAGGGATAAGTTCACAACTAAAACTAAAAACCTTTGTAACTGTTACATCACTATTCAGGCTATTTATAAATGTGGGTTAGCATTAGTCATTTTTGCCTTTTGCAATTTGTAGTTTAAGCGGAAAAGAGTCATAGTCGAGTAGTTGACTGGTTTTAGTAACCTCAGTGTTGGTACTGATTAGGAAGGTTCAGCTATCAATTGATTAGAAATTCCAACTGTGGAATTTGAATGGTAATAAGCATAAAGTTGAACAGTCGTCTTCAACCAGACCTTAAAGTCATTCAAGAAAAACGCGGTGCATGTCGCTTTGTGCCACATTCAAAGTCGTCTGCAATCTGCATACTCCTTCTATCACATGCCTGTTTCTATATGCTAAATAATTTTAAAACCGCCATGTGATCCTCAGTTTGCTAGAGAAAGAAAGTAAATGCACCCATCAACTTCATGAATTGCCAACTTGCAAACTTAGCTTCCGAATCAAAATTGGTGCATGCATTTCCTAAGCCTCCATGAATTGCAAGCAACAATAACTACATTACATTTGAAGATCTCATAACTTTAATAGTTATTTATTTATTTATTATTATTATTATTATTTTACAAGATAGAAAATCTACTTTACCCTAATCTAAGTGTATATGTGTCCCTCTTGAAGACTTGAATTCCAACCCTTACCTCCCAAAGCTCACAAGCACTTAATACTCGTAGAGTAACCATCGCGCCAAAGGTGCGCGGTGGTCATAACTTTAATAGTTAAAACTACTATAAATTTATTAAATTTTATTTATAGCCAACCCTAACTAATTTGATGAGGATTCATAGTAACTCAAAAATCAGCATCTAAATGCAAATCTCTTTTTTCATAAAACATGAAAGTAGCAATTTTTTCCAGTGCTAGTAACTCTTAAAAGGGAAAGAGAATACATAATTCCATGCCACAACTGCAATTTAAACCTGCAAATATCTATAATTATAGATAGTAAAACAAGAAGACCAAAAAAAAAGAGACGTGGGGGGTGTTAAATTGCAAAAGCAAAGATTGTATGTCAATTCTTGTCTCCAAAGGCTAGAGCAAATTCCCGAAGAAGATTTTGACAATATACAAGGTCTCATCCAATATACAAGTTCTCTTGGATGAGACTGTGCATTTGGAATCCAAATCTTTTATCTCACTTTTTCTGTCTCATTCTATGCTCCACAAATCAATTTATGCCACTTGTTCTCTAATTCCTAATTTTATGCTATGATTTGACTTACTTAAAATAATTTTTTTTAATAAAAAATAAACCAACACAACATCACTGCTGACTTTTCATTATTCCTAGACCAAAGCCACCGCCTCTATCTACTCCATGTTTTCTTGCTATTAACGTCCCTGAGGAACACAACCTGAACACTACTTTAAAAAGGTTTTGATTCGCTAAATAGAACATGGTCATGGTAGTCCTAGAATAGTTGAAATTTACAACTATATTTTAATCTTTCTTAAGAAATATATTATCTAGAAACCTTTTTAATTTTGGAGGAGTTGAGTAGCGGGAGAGCAGAATAAGAAACCATGGTGGTGGTTCCTTGCTAGTGGTGTCACCGTATGACGATGGTTGTCATGGGCGTTCAAATCAACTTCAGATCTACCTCAAATTGGTGGTTGTGACTGGAGTTGATGATGCCGACGAACTCATGTCAGTGGCATTGGGCTGAGATTGGTGGTTAGGGGTGGGGTTGCAAATGCGTTGGATTTTTTTTTTTTTTCTTTTTAAAATTTATTTTCGGTAAGTCAAATAAAATAACAAAAAAAATAGGAATTAGTGGACAAGTGGCATATTTTGATTTGTGGAGCATGGAATGGGATAGGGAGAATGGGATAGACAATTTTGATTCGTGCATTTGAATTCATGAATCATTATTAATTAAGGAAAAAGTTAATGGATGCCCTAAAGACATTAGTTTAAGAGGTATTTTTAGAAACTTTTTATTGGAAAAGAAAAATGTAATTGAATTTTTAACTACTTTTTATATTTTCCATAAAAATGATATTTAAACTTTCCTAAAATAGTCCATTAACAAATGTCCTAATAGCACTCGTTAACCAGACCCATTAATTAATATCAAATTCTTGCACAACAATGAAATCGGCAGTGTACACTGACATTATTTTCAATTTTAGGTCTTCAAACATCTATCCTATGAGGCATATGTAAGCCTGAGCCTCTCTTGCAGGTAGTCCCCGCCGCGAATTGGGGGAAACCTGCATACACAATCAATAAACACCATCTTTGATCATTGATTAGAAATGCATACTGAAAAATATACATTAATTAGAAGTAATAAAACCTAAAAAAACCCATAAGCACTGAGCAAGACTCAAGAATATTTGTGATGCCCCATAAAAACAAACTGAACATGTGTAAGTCAACAAGCGCACACACACAATAGTCCAGAGTTAACCAGCCTAATTAGTATAGTCTCAACTAAGACTTCTATTGGAGATTACAAATTAAATTATAAATGTCTAAAGATACCTTTACACCAGAATGTTTGACATCCTCGATGACTAATATGTCAGAAGACATGAATTTGGAGACATCAAAAGCATGATTTCCCTTTGTAGGCTCTAATGATGTATACTGCTAAATGAATTCTCAAAACAAAAATGTTTACTGCTAAGTGAACTCTCAAAAAATAAATATGTATGCTTCTAAGTGAACTCCCAAACACTACGGAGGGGGGGGGGGGGGGGGGGGGGGGGGGGGTTGGGGGGTGGTGGTGAGGGAGAAAATGAAAAAGAGGCAAATAGTCTTTTTCACACCTTGGGGGAGATGACTCGCTGCAACAACTTTCCAGGCATTCCACCATGCAGTCTGGGTTGGGATCCAAGAAGAAAGCTGCCTGAAATATTGACATTTTCAATTTAAAAATTCTCAAAAGTAACAAGGAACTCCCTTGAAGAAAGAGGGCTAACATCAGAAACTATAGCAAGTTTGAATGTTTCATGACACCATCAAACTCCGAAGTGTTTGTAAATCGTAGACAGTACCTGGCATAAGAAAAAACTCTCTTGTAGTATTTGAACAAGAAAAGTTTTTTGCAGGTCAACATTGTTCATTATCACTTGCAAGAATGGACCAACTTATAATAATAGCCCCATTTTACAGGATGGTTTATGGTCTTGAGACCTTATGAAAAGATGCCATATATATATGGCATCTTTTCATATGTATGTATGTATGTATAAACAAAGATATCTGACGCAAATTATATCTATAATTCTCCTATCCCACAATATGTATATTCAAATTCCAAGCTTTTTAGGTTCATTATGGACTCACGCCTTTTTAAGATAATGGGTTTTATATCAAAAAGTAACCCATTACACATCCTGATAAAAGTTCAGCTGAATTAGATCATCCAACAAAAACAAATTTTCCCTGTCATGATCTGTCTATACAATAAATCACTTGACCTGGGGGGTTTTGTTTCCTTTAATAGATTATTTGTTAGGATGATATACTCATCAGAAACATCCCATTAGGACATACAAATAAGTTTTTTTCAATATATATATTAATCAATTATCCATTCCCATCTGTTCAATCTACTAGGTTCTGAAGCATAACATCTTCTCAGCATTAATTATACCCTACACAGTGGATAACTCAAGGACAAAATTATGAAAACCTTTAACATATCTCTGTGTGTCGAATTCACTAAATTCTTATACAATTCATGAATGATTACAGAATATGACGAAAAAGATGTTAAGAAGGAAGTAGTTAAATGATTACAGAATAGCGCTCTTTTCCAGACAGCATCACTCTGTGCATCGTTGACCTACAAATAAGTGACAAATTAGAGAGAGGTGAGAAGGGGAGGGGAAGGTGAGAGAAGAAAAGCCTCCAGAAAGAAAACCAGTTCACTATCTTTGTTAGATTTATGAAAAGAAACAAAATTTCATTTTAAAAACATTATAGGTTCTCTAAGAAGTGTTAATAGCAAGTTAAAGAATAATAAATTACCGGAACAAACAATTAGTCCACCTCTCCATTATATCCCCAATGTTTACAATCAAGGCCCTGCAAATTTAATAAACAAAATCTTAATGCTGACAAAGAAATATAATAACCACGTTATCGTCAGATGGCATTCTCCATATTCTGTTTTTTGACCAACAAATGTAACTGTCTACTTTACAAGGCTACTTTTTACCTGAAGATTTCAAAGTGACTCAACATTCATTACACCAGAAATGCTTCCATTTACATAAAAAATTGCACTTGTGGACTCACCCATCTACATGAAGCACATCCTCCCATACCCGTGGTTGCTTGAATTTTTCTCGGCAGACCTGTCAACATGAAAAACCCAGATAATTGACAGCTGTGAGGCTGAATAGGAAATACAGGTGGACACTACAGATGATCAACAACAAACATGCCTGAAGTCCTTGAACACCATCGGTTGCTAGGAGAGTGACCATTCCATAATCTGAGTGAGCAGAGGAACCGTATATTTCATCATCAGAAGACCCCAATTCACCTGAAATTAAATTACAGAACATATTGTTATGACATATAAAGGTCAGGTTGGATGACTGGTTTAAACCTTTGCCTGAAAGTGCTCTACAGTCTACTCAATCTACTTGAGTAAAGTTTAGATTGTAACCTAATACAGAGATCTAATAAATGGATATAGTTCAGTTGAGTTAGTTGCTACTTGCTTGGTATACTCGCCTCCATGTTGAAGGCCATGCAAATCTAAAGTGAGTAAGGTATGTTTCTGTCCACACTGTTTAGAATTTGCTGATGCTTTAATATGGTCAATCAGGATACTTGGCCATGTATTAGTCCAACATTCAATAGGAACCACAGCTTAAAATTGATCTTTAGATGAAAGCATCTATTTGGTTTGACAACTTGATTTCAAAAATCAATGTTCCATTCTAAAAAAGAAGCATTAGCATATGAAAATTGTAGACCATAAGGGTTCGCTCTTTTAAGTCTATGACTTCAAGTTTGCACCTAGACTACATCCTAGTTTAGCAAAATCAGACTAGGCAAAAAATGTTAAATTTTTACAAAAAGTTCACCACACAGATTGTCTATATATTTGCAACCCCCCCCCCCCCCCCCCCCCCCCCCCCCTCTCTCCTCCTTTTTCTCCAACAAATAAAAAGAAAGAAAGAAGGAAGAAGATCAAGGGGAAAAAATTGCAGTAATTATGCTGAAATAAAAGAACGCAAATCATGCTACTCAACCTGGATAATGCAAAAGGCGAAGAAACGCATTTGGTTTATCCAAGGCCCCCACTTTTTCAAAAAAGTCCTCTTCTACATTCAAAGCCAGAGCAATCAGAGAAAGTAATCTTTTTCCAGCAGACCTGAGGCAGCAAATCCAATGCCTTATAAAGTTGTACTTGTTCTCTAAAATCTATATATTGTCAAACAACAATACTATTAACTCACAGAATCACTGGTTAATTTCTAGTCTTTTTCATTATACACAAAACAGCAGCACAACTATCAACATAAGGGAAACAATATAAACTTACAGGAGTTTTCTGTAGAAGCTTTCCATCATATGTCTCCAAGAAGGTAAAATTTCTGGAATTTCCTTGCAAAATAATATGCCAAGTAATGCTCTACCAATACCCAAGATACCTAACATCTTGAAGTGAACAACAATAATCTTTGGAAGCAATCCAGAAAGATTAATGATGACATACCTTCTGAAGGCCATTGATTCAAATTAACTGGAGTTGTAATATCTTCTAAAGGGCCAATATAAAAACTTTCTTTTGAGTCACCTGCTTGGAAATCATTTGAGGCATATAAGTTTTAACTTCCTTTCTTCTGTTCCATTAAGCACAATTAAAAATGCAGCTATGAAACAGATAGCAAAGGAGCTTCTTGTACATAAGAAGCTTTTAGGCTACAATCTCGCAAATCTCAATGTCAAGGAAGAGTTAAGGTTAAAACACTCAATGGGTTGCAGATGAGGGTCCAAACAAAAGCTAAGAGAAAAAATAGCACACGTATTACTGGCATAAAATCTACAATTGGATTCAAAAAAATGTAAGCCTCAAGCAATTTGGAGAAAAACAAACTTAACATTAGTCCTTCTCCTTAAATCCATCTTCCATCCAATCAACAGGTCATAAGACTCGCAACCAATAATTTAGAATAAACAAAATAGATAAAAGAAAATAACAAAAAGCACATATAAGCAGCTTAGCTAAAAAAAGTTATAATTTTCCTCATTAAACCAGTAAATTATCGCAACAATCCTAACCATGCTCTACACACAATCGCCATGTTAATCACATAGGCACCCAAAAGAGAATATTAAGTTTAAGTGATAGAATCTCTCAACCTTTGGAGCTTGAAGTGGGATCAAGGTTTTCAGCATACAGCGGCGTGTAACCTCTATGTTCCTTGCGAGGCATTTTCATCTTTTCCTCCAAAGGAAGCAAGAAAAACTTCTTGCTCTCCTCAAATACTTTCCCGACCAACTCCTCCTCCATTCCATGATTCACAAGATAGAAGAAACCATAGTCTATGCACGCCTATGATACACATTCCACATTTCCACTTTAGAGAATTTAAAAAGAAGCTATGTTATACATACAAACAAATCTTCACAGACTATTTCTACAAACTAATTTGTGACAACATGAAGCTGTTTTGCATATATATATATATAAGTCCGTTTTGTACATTAAAAAGATGAGCACATAGCTGAAATCACGTTTTGACACGATTTCAGTTATAATTGTGAAATCATTTTTTAAAATTATGATTTCAGCTGGAGTGTGTACATTAGTGTATAACTCAACGTGTGCAACAATAATTAGCCTAAAAAGATACTAGTGACAATATTTAGAACGGACAACCAATACAACTATTAATAAATGGTATCAAAGCCAACCTAGTAATGCAATGTGGCTCGAGAGTCGAGACTCGTAATGTTCACTCGTTGTATGACTTAGTTTCAATTGAAAATTTGCTACAAGTGATGCCAAGTGAAATTCACAAGGAGTGAGCTCGTGTGATACGTTGGAATAACAACTCAATTAATTTGTAATAATAAACTTATAATAAAAATTAAATTATCTTCAGCAAATTTCACGTAAAAAAAGGCCTCACGACAAGTTTAAAAAGCACAACCTGTTCTAAATGGTATATTATATCCAATTATTCATTTCGGTGTGCAAAAAGAAAATAAAAATGGAAGAAGAGAAATTGTTAATGCAATTGACAATTAAAGAGGCATAGTTTTGCTTTGAGTACTTCCCCAGAAAGTGCTTTTGATTTAAAAAATACTAACAAACACTGCCTGAGTAAAACCAAACGATATCATTGTAAAATAACGGGGAATTTTTAGGATGGGCTATTTTGTTATTATTGTTATAGAAAAAGTGAGTAAGAGTAGGACCTGACGGATTGAATTGGCGGTAGAGATGCGATCCGGTGAGATCAGGTCTATCATAGGGAGTTTGAGAGCCTCCGTCATCTCCTTCCACTTCTTGCACGAAATCAGTTTCCTTTTAGTCTCCGGGCGAAAGTGTGTAGATAAAAATTCGTCTGTGTTTTTTTTTTTTTTTTTTTTGATAGGAGTCTGTGTAAAGTTGTTTTATTTATTTTATTATTTTTAAGATGTGTACGCAATTTAGGCCGTTAATTTTTTTTTTTTTTTTTAATTATTGGTAAATTACAAGCCCCCAATTATTTCACCCTACATTCCATTTACTTTGAAAAAAAACCCTTAGTTTTTAAGAAATTATAAATTTGCATATTAAAAAACCATGCATGTTACAAAGTATTCAATTAATTGATTCCCTTAGATCATTTGTTAATAAATTATTTTTAGAAAGTTTTGATATCATTTTTATAAAAAATATAAAAATGTGTAAAAAAACATTTAATAACCAATATCTTTAGGCATCTATTAACTTTTTCCTGAATTACAAAATCTACATATTAAGATTTTATTTTTGCCTTCCTCAAAAAAAAAAAAGGATTTTATTTTTATTTTTCTACAAGGAAGTGGTGCCTCAAACCATCTCACTCTCTACCCATAAAATGTCTTAAAAATCCCATAGACTAATAGTGTAATGAATGAAAACTTAAGAACTTCAAATTTACAATATGTCTTTCTAGTTCTTTGATTCCATTCCACCACTTATGGTGAAAAACTTTTATTTGATATTGGAAAACTAACATGTTTATCCGGTGTTTTTGGAAACAATGGGAAAAGGTAAATGACTTCCATGATTTGAAATGATAAAAACAGAGTGATACGCATCATTCAGTTTGCCAATGCTCACAAGCCGGGCTTCCCCTCCATAGGGCTACAAGTTGTCTATGGTTGTTGGATACTTGGGTAGAGGAATCCCTTCACGTTTTCTGAGTCTTTCTTGCTCGCTCAGGTTGAATTACCAGTATATTTTTCCCATTTAATAAAATCTTGTCAATTTTTGCCCAAAAGAGAGAAAAAAAGTTGATTGTCGAATTGGACAGAAAAGTAGAAAACATTCTTAGCGTCCACTGTCCACCGTAAATGAGATAGAGAAAAAAAAAATGCATATGGAGCTTCCTTATCATGTTCCACAATTATGTAAGATGCATTTTGTCAATAATAAATCTTGGAACAACATTTTTCAATTTTTTTTTTCCAATTGCTGGTATAATATGTTGTAATTGGTGTATAATAAAAATTGCATCAGTAATTGACCTAAGTGAAAGTGATTTTACTTTTTTTCAAAAAAAAAAAAAAAAACAATGTTACTCCAATCACAACCAGCAATCGTGAAAAATATTTAAGAAAAATGTTGCCTATAACACTACTATGTGGCGCTAAGGAGCAACAATGGATGGACAGCGATGTGTTCCACAAAAATATATTAACACATCTTAGCAAAATGTAGAAAACTACCAAAAAAGAGAGCTTTAACCATTGAATTACCTCAAGAATACAAAAATGTTGCCAACCCTGCACAGATTGTACCCCCAGAAGACTATAAATTGATCTCTAGTCAGTAAGATAACAAGGAGAAAAGGAAATGACCGGTCAAAGTTTGCATCTCCTTTGCTGAACCATTATAGCAAAACCATAAACCAGTATAATGTTTACTTGAATGGTTTACCCTTCCATGGAAACTGAGGAACTCAAGCAGCATAATCCCTTCGCTTGAAGTACCAGACTTCTGTTTCATTACTAGGTCTTGCAGGTTTCTTTTTTTCCGGACCATACTAAGGAGCAACAATGGAAGGACAAGGATATCAAAAGTTACAAAATAGATAATGCAATCTTCACCTATTGGCAAGTCTTCTGCTTCTTCTCCTTGCGGGAGTTGTATTATAAACCATTCCCATACTTCTCCCTGGACTTTGCTCCTCTTCCTCATCACTGGTTTCATCAGACCTCCATCTTGGCCCACCATTCATATTGCTGTCCTCAACAGTGAAGTCCTTCCCTCTATGGATAAAAATTTAGGAAATTACATAAATAAGAGTAGGGAAGAAATTACAAGAAAAGAATCACAATTTTCAGCATCAGCTATCAACTGCAGAAGCAACAAAGCAGGAAAGATTTAAATAACGTGAGGAGAAATAATAACATAATTTTTACCTCGAAGAGATGTCCATTGGATCATCTGAAGATACCACATTCCAATGTCTACCATCTCTATCAGACTGGCTCCTTTTACCAGACACATTTGTATTCAGGTCCTCTGCATAATCTTTAAACAAGCCATGCTTGCTGCTGGGAGTACTTACCTGATTAGTGGTGACCCTGTACAAATCATGCCGACTAGTATTTTGCAATTGGTTAATAAACCCATTTTCCTCCATTTCTGGCAAGGTGTCCTGGAGATTCCCGTGAGTAGCTTCTTTAATTTCTCTCAAAGGTGAGGCACTGATGGGACTAACCCGACGAGTTCCAGGAGTTACAGTGTCAACCAATTTGAAACCCTTGCTAATGCTATTTAAAGGTTTTAGTCCCCTTTCTGAATTAGTAAGGAAAATTGATGGGGAACCATAGTTAACAAGTTCAGAGCGTTGATTATGGACAGACCCACGTAGTCTTGTTGGAGTTTCAAAATTTGACGGTCTCAAGAGAGGAATTGTATGGTCTGTGCCCAGAACAAGAGAAGAATCGGTAGACGAGGGAATTAATAAACTGGTCGACCTTGCCTCTTGTACCTCAGCCAGATCAAATTTTGCTGCTACTCCAACTTCTTCGCCAGAATTAACAACAATTCCAGGCAATTTTCCTGATTTCACTTGCAGCCTCTGGACTTCTGGCAGCAGCTCCATGCTTTTCTCCTGTTTATTACAACAATCTAAAAAAATTCAGAAATTTATTGTGATTAAATATATTTTCCTGAACAGTATTGCTCATAGCAGAACATAAACAATATTTGTAACATATACAGGATTTATTATCAGAATCTAACTTGAAGGACCAACTATTTCCCATCTCATATGTGTTATGAATACCTGCAGCTGTGTTCTGTGTAGTGTGCTTAGGAATAGTTTGTTGAATTTCAGTTGAAGTGAACATCCTTTGTCCAAAGCCAAATAATATTGAGAAATTAAAGAAAAGCACAAAGCACCAGTATACAAGAAGCATGCAAAAGCCCTTCCTAAGAGGGTTAGGCAGCTCTTCAGAAAAAGACCATCAAGAAAATTTAAATTGGATACTGCCAAAAAAAAAAATCTAAAGAACAAATAAGAATAAAATCTTATTTGAACCAAAACACAAAAATTCAAACATCTAACTAAGCCCATGTTGAGCTTGTGAATAGACATCTCCTTCCCTGAGGAAGTTCTCCTTTGCATTCACACTAAATACACCATATAGATAAAGAGACAATACCTTCTAAGCAAAACCGCACCTTCCCTTCCCAACCATCCCTCTCTAACAATCTATAAAATAGACCACCTTTGAACATTCCTTTTACAAGCATAGTTCAACCTGAATTGCTTTGCTTTATTCTTAATCCTTGTAGTTAATTCTAAAAAGTTCAAATAACTTACAATCAATCTTTCCCTCCAATCACTTGCAGATCTCATTCTATATAAAACTTCTTCACCAACAATACTCTTTGTAATAAATTCCTTCTCCAAAGTCCGAAGTTTAAGATCAACTTGGTATGCTTCAGTATACCGATAGCGCTGAAATGATAAACAAAAATATTAGTCAAGAAATCCTTCTAAAACATTTTATTTATTCTAAGATATTATGCCATTATGTTTCAAGAAGCTAAAAAGGAGAGCTCCTTTAATTAACATATAGTCCACTTTTTTTTTTTTTAACTCCACCATATAGGTTTTCAGAAACCAGAAGAGGTACTTTTTTTTAGATGGCATTTAATTAATTAATTCATATTCATTTAACTCTAAACTGTCCTCCTTATATTCAATCCATAGACAGATTTTCAGCTTTCATTGTGGATGCCTCAATTTTTCCTGCAATCATAAATCTAAAACTTTTCCACTTATTATCACTTTATAATTGTCAAATTTTAGTTTGATGTTTAGATTTAAGAAAAAAAATTGAAATTGTAGGAGTAGCAATATTTTTATGATCAACAACTTATCAGTGCTAAAGTTAGATGATTTATCCAACAAATCAGTCTGAATCAAAATTGAAATCTTGTCAGTACCTGAAGATAGAATACAACAAGAAGACTTCCAGCAGTTGTTGAAGGGTCCTCAATAGCAAAATCTAACAGACACTTATGTATGTGTATCTCCTCTTCAGAATTCCATGGCAACTCTATCATTCGATCCACCAAGTTTCTTCGGATACAAAGGCAACAGATTTCAGTTACCAATATCTCCACCCATTGCACCCAACTCCTAAAATCACCTTTAAAATCATGAGAAGTATCCACAGACGGTCCATGCTTCACCTTCTTATCCCTGACTTTGGTGCAGAGCATTCTCTGATGTGTAAATGCTTCAGTCAGAAGTCCACATTCCACCCTCACCCGAACAGCGGTGACAGCCTCACTAAGTGAAACCATTCGTAATCCACCATCACACCCAGACCACCGTAAAACCATCAAGGCTGTATCAGGATTATTCCTTTCTAACAGCACCTGTGCAATCTTAGGATGGATTGCTGGTCCTGAGACCTCTGGAAGAAGGCGACAAGCTTCCTAAGTAATATAATTCATGAAGAACAATTAGCATAAAAAGTGATAATGAGCATAAAGGTAACAAAACACAGGCACCTGCATTCCTTATACAAGAATCCTAGCCTCCAATATGAGGTGGTATCTTGTTTAGCAGTTGCATGCAACCTCTCTCACATGGGGGTGGTCCACATAAGCATGGGACCCATACCAATATGAGAGGGATGTTGCATTTTACTGTTACCAAAAAATAAAATAAAATCCTCCCATACAAGTTTAGTGAGATGATTTAATATATGAAATTTTAATCTAACAAAGGTCTTCCCCATTCTTCTTTCTTATGGACAAGGCATAAGATTCCATTAAAAACTAAGGTCTAAAATTTCAAATATCTAGGAACTCCAAGAAAAAAGTTTCATCCAATGATCCAATCAAAGAGATCTCTAAAATAAAAGGTCTTCAATTTAAGCAGTGAGGCACACCATATCAAACACAAAGGAATGGCATTCCACACATTCAGACTTCGATGTCTCCTGAAACCATCTCTCCAACATCCCAATAACTCCTTTACTAGATTTAGGCAGATCACAAGGAAACTCAAATAAAGTAAAACTAACAACCATAGCTTCCCGCAATGCCACAATGCAGAAACAGATGATTTACTGTTTCCGAATTGGACTTGCACATAACGCACCAATCGAAAATAATTTTCTTGCACTTTCTTAGGTTGTAACAATAATCTTCTTTTCCTTTTGGCAGAAATTGTAGTAGTTTAATTAGAACATTTTTTTTTCTTCTTGGGGAGATTTAATAGTTCAATTTGAATTTCATCTTAAGTAAGCAAAGCAAAATGACATATTGAATATAAAGCTCTATATGTAATAATTTGAGCTTAGACAAGCAGCATCAAGCCAAATCTAAACTCTGGCACATATCTAATTCAAAACTTTCATAAATTCAACTTATTTCCAACTACCTTTCTTCTATGTCAGATCTCCATATGATTAAGCTGCAAGAATTTTTGCTTATTTAGCTTACCTAAGTACAGAATTTTAAAGCTTTTTCTAGCTACAACTGTACTTTTGCTCAGCTTATTTTTTAAGAAAACAAACCAACGAAAACAAGCTATACCAAACCAGCAATTAAATAAAACTCTCTTTCCAGATTAAAGTAGGTTGTGACTTCCTTTCCCTAGACAATGAAAGAGGCATATTTAACTGCCACTCCAAGAGGGGGCCAATGAGGCTACGGAACCATAAAGCCCCCAAATTCTTGTGATTTTATAAGGCTAAAGTGCTAAAGAGCATCAAATCTAATTATGTCCTAAAAGGCATCCAATCCTGATCTAATTGGATGGGGAATTTGGCTTATCCGACTTATCATATAGCAATATCTGGTGTTTAAGGTTCAAAAGAATTAGAAACAGTTTGTTTAATGATAAATCAAATGCTTTGACAGAGAGAAAAATGACCATTCAAACTCAATAAGCATCTAAAAAGTGTTACCTGCAGAGCCTCCTGTGTGTGGTCATCCAACAGATAAAATATTAAAGATTCCAGTAATGAATGCCTGGTTATACTAAAGGTAGCTGCAAAGTCTTCCACAGTGTGTCTCCATATTTCATCAGGCATTGTCCAATGTCTATCAAACAGATAATAGAGAAGCTGCTTTAAATTAAGGAAACCAATAAAATCCTGCACAATTACATTTTTTTATGAACAACAGAATCATCCAAAATGAGTGGAAGTAAACAAAGGATACAATTGCTTGCTTTGCAACCACCAAATCTGAACTTCCCAATAAAAAGAGTATATTGACTGCAGTTCGAAGATTTTCAAAAGGATAGCACCCTGCCACCCCTTCTATCTTAGACCTGAGAATCGATGAGACTCCATCTTTCAGCAAGGACGCAACCTCTGATTCCTCCCCCATTTCCTGCGTATTTCCCTGTTCTATATCAAGATTCATCAATGCATCTTCAATGAACAAGGAACCATCCTGTTTGGTAGGCTCCGAAGAGTTATTTACTGCATCAGGCCATGAACGCTTAATTGCAGCCGATTTCCGTTCATGGACACAAGAATGCCACGATGAAAAATCAGAATATCGAGATTTCACTTTCTCAAGAAATTGATGTCTTATGCACCACATCATAATCTCCATATGCTGAAAAATTAAAAAATTGAGAGAAATGATCAATATTCAGATATAGAGAAAATGTTATTTACAGTTTAATTGAAGTCCAACCAGACCATAAAATGTTTATTCTGGGAAAACTACAGGTAGCAATCTTGCCACCAAAAAATTAAAGCTAACCAAATCAAAATACATGGCACACGATAACTACAATCTATAAAATTTAATCCCACCAACTGTGAATTCACATGCTTGGATGGCTTTTCAAAACTGGGCTTTTAAGACTTCTAGCCAATAAAACTATTACTCATTAGTACTACAAAATTAATATCGCATATGAAACATAAATTACATATTTCTTTTGATAAGAAAGAAATTTGTTGCCACAATCACCTCAAAGATAATGCATTAAACATATAGAAACAGGTCAGCCATCAAAGCTAAACCTATAAAGAGTGTGTGTGTGGGTGCACGCACACCACTAAAACTGAATCTTAATTAAAACCTGCTTTGTCTTCAATATGCTCTCTTGAAGGTGGTGTAAGTCATGAAGCTGTGCTGAAAGAGTGTCCTTAAACGATGACTCCAAAACTTCAAGCACATTGCAAATGCCAGCCAACTGTATGGATAACTTAAGTAGTAAAGTCAGGCTAGTTTTCATTCCCTCTAGTTCAAGATTATCTAATGAAAAATGTTAAGTGCACACCCTGACATTATGGAAAGTATGCACATGGACAAAAAGGGGAAAAAATAGGGCTTTATATAACCAAATATTTTCAAAATTTTAAGGATACAAATTCGTTGAAGTTCTTTTGCAATGTTTCTGAATGTCCTCTTGCACCAATCCTTAACTACCACTTCATCCAACAAGAATGCGATGACAGGATCACTGGACACAGCACTTTCATCCATACAAACATCTGTTACATCTGTTAACTCTTTGTTAAAGAAGCATCAACAACCAACAGAATGACAATAAATTTTGATAAAATGACACATCTCAATTAAAATTGGATGTCTTGTTCAAGGTATCCACCTTATTATTGTTTTTTCTTTTCAGTCAAAATTCTCAGGGAAAGAAAATAATGACAAAAAAAGAGGATTCACAATGTCCTAAGTAATTTTCCTGACAGAAAGTCATAAATCAGGAAAATAGCATTAAAAACACATTTTCTGATAAGTAAAGCAAAGATAATAGTATCAAATTTTAATAAAATCTATAAGCCTTTGACAAAAAGAAGTAAAGATATCAGTAACACCATAAAGGATGCATTGGCATATCAAAGAAACTAAGTTATTCTCCAAGGCAACATCAAACAAAGAATACAGCCGTTGGACATCAGCAGTTAGTTGCTTTTCCCCATCTTTCTCTTGAATTCTCTCATCACATCTTTTGGAGATAAGGCCAGCTTCTATGCATTCATGGTAAAGGCGAAGCCGTAGTCTATTGCCATCCATTGGAATTGGGATTCTACAAATAGGGCAAAGATCACACCGTTGACTACACTCTGCACATAAAGAGGCATGTCCACATGAGATCAAAGCATATTCTACATAACGTCCACAGCTTCTCAAGTCTCTAGTAGCCCGACAATGTTCAACTTTTGCTTCATCACACAACTCAAACAGATCAACAGATGCCAAATGTTCCAATGCTTCCTGAAATTCAAATTAGAAGCTAGGTGTAATTTCTCACGAATTAACTACATTACATTCAGCAGAAGTCATTTCATTTTCCTTCTCAATGAAAAACAGCACATGTTATGTTATGGTATACCCCCTATGATGGATACATGAAAATTGGAAAGGTTAATAGTGTATTGAACTATACACTGTTTATCCATGTTTGCATGGGTACAATCCAGACCCAGAATTCCAGATTGAGATTATCTTCCAGGAAACTCAAAATTATACAAAATGGATTATTCAGTATCAGAGAACTTTGGTTCCAACATTTATATACTCCCAGAATTCAACATCAATCAAACCAGATTCCATTCATGCCATTTTCTTCACTCTAAATTAAAGTTCTATCCAAATTTGGACTAATTTATCAAAATAGCCTTTTACAAAAGCAAAGAACAAAATCTTAATAACACATCCATGCCAATGAACTGAGGATAGCCTTTCGAAGCACAGATCAAAGCATTTCTAGCAGATGTTTTATCCAATAAAATCTCAAAAAATCATGTTTGGTAAGACTAAAGTTTAGTACTCAACTATAACTCAACCATTCAAATTGGTACAATCTTTTAAACAGCCCTTTTACAAATGTAAAGGACTGGATCTTAGTAACCCAATCTGCGCAAAGGAAGAGTAAATAGCCTCACCATAAACATATCACAATATGCAGGCACATCTCCAGTCCAACTCAATCTCAAAATACATGCTCACCAAAATTAAAGCTTAAATCCCCAGTTCAAAAGAAACCAGCACTCGACCAAACCCTTATACACCTTGCAGACTCTCTCTCTCAAAAAAATTAAAAAAAAAAAAAATAATAAAACACACACACACACACATGTATATATCTAAGTTAGGTTCAAGTTCAACCTATTATAACTTTTGCTATTAGAATTAAAATAATAATAATAATAATTGCTATTATATGTACCATCCAACTAACATGAAATACGATGTGCATAATAAGCGTGGAGGACATATAATCCAGCAATGGGCTTGACAAAATATTGAATCAATAAAGTAATTATGTGGTGTAACATTAACAAAGAGTTATACCATGTGTCACTTAAACATTTTTTTTTTTTTTGATAAGTCCATGCGTCACTTAAACATAACATTATATATGCATGTGCATGAGTGTGTGTGTGTGTATAAAGATTAAAAAACAAAAAGATCATTGAAGCAAAATAAGAAACAAGTACACAACGGGTACACCTCTCAAGAAATCACAAACGGAAATTTGAATGAACAACAAAATCTAAGAAAGAGACAGTTGATACTGCCTGAATCACTCAGATGGTCGTACTATACTTTTAAAAGGCAGGTAATTTATGCATCTTATTAAGTAAAATATTGCTTAATACTGAAAATTTTATGTAGATTTATTTAAGATGTCTACAAGATAAATATATACATATTGACAACAAAATAGCAATTTAACCCAGCAGTCCAACAGTGTTCCAACTTTTGGTTTGCTAAAGAAGGATTAACAAATTTAACATATCTTGGCAAATTATCATTACATATCAACGTTTTACATAATCCACACTACTAAATATTCAACACACTTAGCATTAAAGAAACTCACAGAACTGACTTTCAATTTAATTGAGACAAGCACAAACTAGTTTCAGCTAAATGCTTTTCTCTCTCTTTTTTTTATGTTTTAAAAACAAGATGAGGTCAAATCATGGTATATCACATATTTTATCACCTATGATTCCCAACCAAACTGAAGACTATCTTCCTTTAGTAAATTTTAAAATAAAATGAAGGATAAGTACTAAATAGTTGAAGCTTAGAATCTCCATAATGTGGGACCTAAGAAAGAAAAAAAGACTCAACTAAACATAATACATATATTTGGACATACTTAACATGTAATCTAATTTTTTGATAAGTCGATAGTTACATGAGGAGGTGCCAATTGAGCTACAAGGCTCTTAGCTACTTAACACGTTATCTACTTCTGATACCCCTTTACTATGTATTTGATCCTAAAACCCCAAAATATTGTAGTGAGACCACACCAAATAGTTTGTCTAATTGTGTTTCAAAGCGTAATTGATCCTAAAACCCTAATACAAAAAAATAGGATTTAATGCTCTATAGTCTGAACAAAATGTAAGGGTCATCACTAAGTACAGGTCCCACCCAAATGGGATCAATAATTTAACAGTGAGAACAGGAAATTGTATATGAACATACGTGTGGAACAAACACAGAGAAGAATTGCACTTTACTTCATAGTGTAATAATGGATACTAAAACCCAGAAATTGCGGCTTAGTTTTCACTAACCATGAGACTTAAAAATAGTTAAGACTTCGGAAACACTTCCATCGCTTTTGGAAGCACAATTTGATCCAGCTTAAACCCAAAGCTAAAACCCTAACGGATCACTGAAATAACATTTTCAAAACAAAAAACACTTCTAGTGCTTTTGAAGCAAAATTTCGCAGTCACTTCACGTTCCAAAAACAAAAAAAAAAAAATTCTAACTGGGAAGGAAAAAAAAAAAAAAAAAAAGCGAATGAAAACAGAGAAAAGCAACAGAGAGAGTACGTATTGAAATAAAAAAAGCTAAGAGTGTATGTGAAATTAGATGTGAATGTATAGGGTTAAACCAAAAATAAAGAGTACCTTAACAGCTCGGCTATTGTAGTTAGGTTGTGAAGGCAGAGGAGTCGATTTGGCGGCGGAGGCGGCGGCGGCGGCGTCGGTGGAGGTAGAAGGTGTGGTTGGGCCGTTGAATCTCCGGTCCATTTGTTGGAGACTGTGAGAGCTGATTGATTGATTGATTGTACCAACAAAAACCTAATGAGAGAGAGAGAGAGAGAAATGGGTATGTTTAGGGCTCAGTAGTGAAGGAAATCATTGGTGCTCGTTAACATCAGAAAGCTTGAAAGAGTGAGAGCGAAAGAATTGGAGGGGTTTTGAAAAAGAGGGGTACCATGGAATGAATTCATTCATATTTTTATCAAACAAAAAATTAAAAATGGTACAGTAATTGTGGGCCCAACATAGCCCAACCCAGTTGGAGTTTTGTTTGGGCCTGAACCTAAATGGATCATCAAGATAGTAGGGAATAATTACGTACGGAAAAGCCCTTTAAGGGCCCATAATCTTTTAACTAGTAATTTAATTTTCTCACATCTGGAAGTGGAATTTCTGCCTAATCTTTCTTTACACACTTTAGTTAACTTGATTAGTTAGGCTCCCATCAAAAAAAAAAAAAAAAAATTTGATAGTTAGGCAGAAGGTAGGTTCAACCACATGACTCCTTTAGCCTCTTTCGCAACTTGTCAACTAGAAGTTAGCATCAAAATTATTATATTCACCTCAATCAACCTTTCTATATTGTGGTATTTTGGGATGACATCTGATAAAATTCGACCTTTATTTTATGAGTTTAGACTTAAATGAAATGACATAATAGCTAACGAGTAGAAAATTAAATATTAGATATTTTATGGTTCTAATAAATATAGGATAAAGCTTAGTTACAAAATTGGTTATAGGTTTAGACCACAATCTTACTCAATATCTTTTTATTGAATGTAAAATTTGATAAATTCATCATTGGATTATATCTTCTTCTTAGAGCATCCGTAGCAGATGTTGCAAAAAAAAAAAAAATGTCATTTTGACACACCAAAAGCCTACTTTATTATTTTACCATATCATTTTACAATATCTCATTTATCAGATGTTTTATCATTCAATTTTATACATTAAAATAATATTTACTACACATTAAAGTAATATATTATCTCCTCCCTCTCATCACCATCAACAACATCAACCACAACAACGACACATCCACCACTGCCGCAACAACAGCCACCAACAACCATTGCCGCAACAACACTGATAGCCACCACCAGTACAAACACAACAAACCACCAAGACCCACCACCATAAACCCAGCAAAACACCAAGACCCACCACCATTCACATAGAAAAATACCGAGAACCACCCCAAAAACCCATACCAAACCAACCAAACCACCACCATAGCACCGCCAAACATAACATGATTCACAACAAACCACCAAACCCATGATCAACAACCAACCATCGCCGAGTATCGCAACAAACCAAAAAACTCTGAATATCAACCAAAACCCATTGATCCAAACCACAATCAACCATTGATGCAAACCACAAAACGCACAAAATCAACCAAAACCCATTGACCCAAACCTCAATCCATCAGACCCAAACCTCAATCCCACAACCATCAAACCACTACCATGCGAAGTAACAGCCAACCAAACAGCTAACTGCCACCGATTCTCAAACTAGAACCCAACAACTCAGTAACCCGAAACTCAAACCCAAAACCCCTTCCTCAGGACCAAACCCATCAACTCAGCAACCCGAAACTCAACTCAGCAACGGCACATTCACCACTGCTACAACAACAGCCACCAACAACCACTGCTGCAACCCACCTTGCCACAACCTAGCTCGCCGCGACCCACCACGCCGCGACCCACCACGCCGCCATACCCAAGACCCACACTGTCACCTAACCCACGCCAGAGCCCACGCCAGAATATACCTACATCGGAACCCATCCTTCACTAGAAAGAGGGCAATTAGATAGAGAGGGAGGAGACAGAGCAGGATTCAGAGAAGTGGAGATGGAGTGGCTCAGTGGGATGAGAGAGAAAGATGAATAATAAAAAAATAATTAAGTACAAATGCCATTTAAGTCCATACCATGGCAAAATGCTACGGTACTGTAGCATGTTGCAAAAATTTGGCACATTTGGCACATCTGATAAAACTCTGTTTTTGTATTTGGTGTGCCAAATGTGTCAAATGCCAAATATTGGCACATTTGACACATTTGCTGTGGATGCCCTTATATCCTCCATACTTGCAAAATTTATACAAATTTAAAGATCAATAGCTATATCATCAATAAATTGTTTAAATTGAAAGTTTTTGTAGTTTAACATTATGCATAAAATATAAATTTATAGATCATATAGAGAAGAATATCCAATTGGCTTAAAATTTGATATATGTATTAAGAGTGTAAAAAACATGCAACTCAACTATTAAATTTTCAAAATATGCAGTAATATTTATTTTATTAAATAAGTTTATAGTTTTAGGTAATAACTAATTTTGTTACTAAATTTTGTCAATAGGAAATTTTTTTTCTCTCACTTAAATTATGAGAGAGAGAGAGAGAGAGAGAGAGAGATATGGTTTTGACACATTAATTTAAACCCTTTGACTCCTTTTATTTATTTTTTTTTTTGACCGCGTCCAAAAAAAAAAATTCTAAATGGATACATTGTATAAGGTTTAGGAAGGAAGAATAAAGAAGTGGTCAAATTGGGGAGGTGCTTTTTATTGAGTCCTCTCTTCAGCCTCCTCATTAACCTCACAATCAAAGAATTGATTTTTTTTTTTTTTTTCCTTCCGTATTTTCTTCTCCTTATTCCCTTGAATCCCTTCAAATCCAGGCCTCCCCTCAACCAATCGAGGCTTTGTAGTGATTTTTCTTTTTCTTTTTTTCTTCTTTTGGGACTTCAAACACAAATTTTTTTTCTCTTTTTTTTTTTTTGGCTGAATGATAGACAGATTAAACTCTTCTCCAATATTTGTTAATCAACTGCTCATGTGCTCCCATGTCCCATCTGTTTCATTCTTCTTTTTTATTTCTTTTGGGAACCATGTTTTCACATCAAATGACAGTGTTCTTGTCATATAGTAAATCACGCGAACGTTGTTGCATGATCATTTTCATGTTTCTTTACCAATCTTTCTTTCTTTTCTTTTTCCAATGGGGTTGAGTGGGTGACTGTAGAGAAAAAGAGAGCATTTGCAATGCATTAAGTATAAAATAAGCGACATGATCTTTGTTGACCATAGTTGCCATGGTCTCTACTCTTACCGCGTTGGCTTTTCTAACCAAAGGAAGCAGTCAAATTTGTGTCATTGTGTGCTTGGACTGTTGGACAAACCACACATATATAGGAAGTTTCAAATGTGAAATATGTCTGGAAAACACATGTCTCTTGAGCACATATGAAACATTTTCCTTGTCGGCTTAATTTCTTTACTAAAAAAAAGCTTTGTGATTTTGACATAATCCTTATTTCACATGCGCTCACGGCAGCTCTTTTGATGTTAACAGCGTCCTCTGAATTTTAAAATGTTGCTTTCTCTCTTGGAAAAACTCTTTCTTCTTTTTTAACTCTCGAATACTTTTTGTTTGCTTTTGTTGTAAGGATTGGAGACCTCCTCCGCTACTGCTAGGCTGCTACAATGGATGGTAATCTTGTCTTCTTGGGAACAAAAACCAAGAAACTTTTTGAAAAAAAAAAAAAAAAAACCCGAAAAATGAAAGAAAGGAAAGATAAAATGTTAAGAGCACTGGTTGTATAATACAAAAATGACCTATTTTAGTGGATCAAGTCCAAAATTCACATACATCAGATCATGTAAAGTTCCTTCTCAAAAAAAAAAAAAAAAAAAAAATCAGATCATGTAAAGTTGTATAAAAATACATAGTTACTATAGTAATTGTGTAAATTTACACTTGAATTATTCATTTTGCATTTAATTTTTTATTCTTTTTTTTATGTATTTTTATGATAAAAGAAAAGAGTGGGTGGTAGTTGTTGTGTGTGAATAAATAAAAAACAATTTTAAAAAATAAAGGAAAATTAATATTTTAATGAAATATAGTATAATAAAAAAAAGCAATCTGATGTAAGGTATTTTGAAAAGTGAGTATATAAAATAGAAAAAATTAGATTCTTATACTAAAATATATATAAATTTTTGCACGAACTAATGCGAATGCTCTAAGGCACCTTTTGAATTATAAGTAAAACAGACTTGTCCAATTCTTTATGCAATGAAAGCATTCTCCTCCCTCTCCTGTAAATATTTTATTAGTTTCCTTGAAAAATAAAGAATATGGCAGGAGTAGATAAAGTGATGAAATACACACTAATAAGAGTATTCTTAAAAATAAAAAAATGAAGAAGAAGAAGAAGAAGAAGAAGAAGAGAGCCAAGGAAAGAAGTGAGAGAAAAAATATTAAAAAAATAAAATATAAATCTACAGTAATTATGTATATTTACATAGTTATTATAACAAAAATATAAATATACGGTGTTATAGATAAATTGATGTAAGTAGTTTTTGAGCAAAAATATATAAAAATTTGACATATTTTCCTATTATACACCCGCTGATATGAGTATTCTTACCCCAAAAAAAAAAAAAGTAATCCAAACATTTTGAATTTCACTCCATCTCTTTCTATTAATCTATTTGGTGATTTGTAGATCTGGATCCATTAACACAATATCTAGGGGGCAAAAAACATTTTAGTTCTGCATAAGCACAACAAAATTGTATCTATTCATATGATATGAAAGCCTAGTTAATGGTTACAAACATTTGAATTGTTGGAAGGGAGGATCTTTGCTCGTTAGCAGTAGAATGTTTAAAGTACTTGGAAATGGTGACTTTTTAGTTGTTTTATCCCGTGTAGGTAAAGGTGAGTGCATAATTAATATATGTGCAACAATTTTTATCATATATTTACATAATAGGATTTTTTTTTTTTTTTTGAAAATTACACCTTACTACCATAAATTATATCTCTTATTACACTTTGTACTTTGTAGACACTCGATTTTGCACCCATAATTTAATCAAGGAATATGGCTAGAGTGATCATTCATATACCCAAAATTCATAATTGCATTACATGCATTAATTTATTCATTGCATATCATAAAAATGATCTTGAGATTTTAACGGTCGCGACGTTATGCCTGATTTCCAAATCGGACCATTGGATTAAAAGATATTGCATAATCAAGTTTGCACGGTCTACATGCATTTTGTTTAAGTGAAACCAACTATACATGATTAATTTAAATTAATTCTGATTAGCTATACAATTAAAATTAATTAAATAATTTTGTGATTGGTTATTAATTATTGTTAAAAATAGGCTTGCATGCATAGGAATAAAGAGGATAATCAGATAACGACAAAATTATGGATAATTAAGACTTTTTGGAGTATTTATCTACAAGATAATCATTGCTGAAAATACCTGAATTATCAGAAAAAGAGTTTAATTTTTAGAATATGGATTAAAAACAAGTCTAGGTGCAAGGCTCAACTCAAAAAACCTCAAAAAAGAGTCCAAAGTGGACCAAAACTCAAACACGGAACCAACACCCAAAAGGGCCATTCGACACTTTTAGAGTGTTGATTGGCACAAACACGGGCCACGGCTCGAGGGCATTTAGATTGAGATAAAACTCATCCTTTTCAATTTTTTAGAAATAAGGACGCGTCCTAGTTCGTATTCTGATCATTTAGCTATTTTTTCAAACATCCTAACCTCTAAAAATAGAGGAGGTCCCTCAAAATTCAGCAAACTTTTTCACGCTCTCTAACTTCCCTCTTTTTGACTCTTCTCTTCTTTTACTTTCCCTCTTACGTTAAAGACATTCTAGAGGTTCTAACCTTAGGAATTTCTTTTCTATAAGCAAAATATTTTAGGTTTCAAGGATAATTGAATAAATTTCTTTGAACCTTAAAATATTCATTCACTACTAAGAAGAGCACGCATGCAAGAGATAGTTAATTTCTTTTCTTTTCCTAGCTTTCTTTATTAATTTTGATTGATGATGCAAGAATAGGTTTAAGAATTTTTTTTTTTTTTTCTTTTCGGATTCTTATATAATTGCCATGCTTTGTTTAGATTATTTTTCTTTCTTTAAATATGTTTTTAGATGATTTTTTATTTCAATTCTTTCTCTTTAACTTCAAAATCTGCCTATAATGACTATTAAAACAAAACAGATCTGTATCTTCCTTAGATACAAATTTGAATTTTTTTTAAACACAAAAACATATCTGTATCTTTCTTAGATAAATATTTGAATTTTTTAAACAAAAAAAACAGATTTGTATCTTCCTTAAATGCATATCTGAATTAAAAAAAAAAAAAAAAAAAAAACACACACACACACACACACACACACACACACACAAAACTGATATGTTTCTTCCTTAAATGCAAATCTATATTTTTCTGCTCATAAAACTAATCTGAATTTTTTTTTTCCTGAAAAGGTTTTCTTCTTTATAAAATTGCAGATTTTGAAACTTAAAAGGAATGATTGAATTTTAGGTTGTAATTTTTTAATATGTGATGCATGTAACATAGATTTGTTTCATGAGTGTAGTTCCTCTTCTAAAAAAAAGGTCTTTTGCTTATTTTATTCATAAACAACAGATCTGATTTTTTTTTACATATAAACCAAAAGTCATTTTTCTTACTATTCAAAACAGATATGATTTTTCTTAATGAAATCATTTTTTTAACTTTACACCAAAAATATATCTAATATTTTTTACAAAAACCTTGTTCTTTCTTTGCTCCAAAATAGACTTGATATTTTACAAAAACTTTTTTCTTTCTTTATACAAACACGGATTTGATTTTCTTCACAAAACTTTTTTTTTTTTATCTACACAAAAACAGATCCAGTTTCTTTTTAATAAATCAAATCTCTTTTTCTTTTTTCTTTTTTTAATTCACAAAAACATATCTGAATTTTTTTTAATAAAAGAGGATACATTCATAAGATAAATTTATTTGAATTAAGATTAGTCAAGTGTTTGTCATATATTCAACATATCATTCATATCATGTATAAAGGGTATATTAGTCATTAGAGTCTAGAAGACTAGACTCTGTCTGGGCGGAATGGGAGCCTGATACCTTCCCATTCCGTAATCTAGCCTCCGAATTTAGTTCTTTTGGATAGGTAGATCTATGCCTTGTCTTTCTTTTATTTTTGGGCAAATTGTAACTAGGACTCAAAACCTTGTAAGATTCAATTTATCAAGCTTGTATTTATTTTTTATTTAAGCAATGACAATGAAGCATTTCAATAATGTAAATTTGTATTTTTTTTTTTGTATAAAAAATAAGTGGTGACTCCACACCACTTACCCAAAAAGAGAGGTGCCTTAAAGCACCCGAATCTTTTTTTTTTAGAGCACCTGATTTTCGCGGTCTCTCACACACTCTAAACTTTTCGAATGAATATTTTGCACCCTAAACTATGACTCTTGTTATACTTTAAACCCAACATTAGGTTTTCCATTATCTTAGATGAAAATTCAAAATTTAGGGTGTAAAGTGTAATTAGGAGTATAGTTTAGGGTAGTAAAGTGTACTTTATCTTTTGCAAAGTTGCTACAGTAACTTTATAAATTTACACTAACACTATTTACTTTGCATATAGTTTTTTATTCTTTTTTTACGTATCCTTATGTTGAAGAGGAAGAGAGTGGATGATAATAATTAGGGCTGTCCACCACCTGCCCAGACCCAAAGACCCGCCCAAACCCAACGCTCTCCACCCTATAACCGCCTGATCCAAGCGGTGGTTCGTTCGGCTGCAAGTCACCAATGCCAGCACCTGATGCTATCGGTTCGAGTGGCGGTTTGGCTGTCTAAGAAACCAACGAACCTAACCCGCCTAAAGACTGGTTCTTTCCTCGTTAGAAATCGTGAGTTTCGGCCGAAACTCCGATAAGCCCGAACTTTAACTCTGCTGATATAAGGAGATCTTAGCCAAATCTCGAAAAATCCAACAAGATCTTGGCTTAATCTCAATAGATTTGGAGGAATATCGGTCAGACTCGTTAGATCCAGCCAGATCTGACGAGATCGAGCTAGATTTCGGCCAAAATTTGGCAAGATTTGCAAACCCAAAACTAATTGATACACACTTGAAACCTATACAACCTGATCCGGTTGATCCGAAACTCCATTCGAGTTGGTTTCAGGTCAAAATTTCCCCCACCCAATGCTATTGGGTCGAGTCTGAGTTGGGCACAAGCCTGATCCGGCCTGACCCGTGGACAACCCTAGTGACTATTACATGTGAAGAAAGAGAAACAATTTTAAAATATAAAGAAAATTTGATATTTTAATGTAATTTAGTGTAGAATAGATAATTTGATGTGGAGTATTTTGAAAAATGAATATGTAAAATAGAAAAAGTAGATTTTTATTCTAAAATAGACGAAAATGTTTTGCAAAGAGTAGCATTGTTGATGGTCTAAAATGTCCTGGACTTGCTATATATGTCTTTCTCTACTTGTCCTCTCATATTGTTGTTTATGGATGTGAAAAAGAAATCGTGATCTCATCAACCGAGCTTGATCGAACAATTTCAAGACACATTACTTTGGGTTCAATGCATGTTCTCTCCCAGCATGTTGATCATATTAAGTGTGTGTTTGGAAAAAATTAAAAAGTCAGCTTATTTTATTATTTAGCTTATTTTTGGCTACTTTTCATGGGTCCTACTACACTTTTTGGTACTATTCATGGGTCATATTATACTATTTTAGCTAACTTTTACCTTTATCTACAGTACTTTAAGTAAAAAGTTTTCAATTTCAATAAAATAAGTGGATCCCAAGCAGATGCTAATTAAACTCAACTACTAAAATCATTCATCCAAAGTCAATCAAATGTGCCAACCAAAATTGAGAAAATTTTATAAATCAGACCTCAAACAAATGAGAGAAAGTTGAATTGTTGACTAGTGCTTTTATTGTCATTTTATAGACATTAAAAACAAAATTGAGGATATAAAATAGTTATGTTATTTTAATCGGTGTAGACTTTACATGTGAGTAAGATTGATTTTATAAGAATAGATGGTTTATATAAATTCATTACCAATACAAAATATCAGTGGTATATTCACTGTGATCATAGGCAAAGTTAAGGGGGTCAAGGGGACCATGGCCTCTCCTAACTTTTGAAAATTTTCATTAGCGTGCGTTTGTGTAGCAAACACGGCATGTGTTTTGCATTTTTCCCTAGGTCCCACGTACTATTTACGAGACCCGCAAGTACAGAAAACGCAATAAGAAACAATAAATCTGGGTCCCACGGGCACCATTCATAGTTTAAAAATTATTTTACAAAATAAGTGGATCCTAAACATATGCTAATTAAACTCAACTGCTAAAATCATTCATCCAAAGTCAATCAAATGTGCCAACCAAAATTGAGAAAATTTTATAAGTCAAACCTCAATCAAATGACAGAAAGTTGAACCGTTGACTAGTGCATTTATTGTCATTTTATAGACATTAAAAACAAAATTGAGGATATAAAATAGTTATGTTATTTTAATCGGAGTAGATTTTACATGTGAGTAAGATTGATTTTATAAGAATGTTTTATATAATTATTTTGCAACAATGTTTTTAACAAAAAGTTTTTAATTTTTAACAATAAGTGGTATTCAAACAGACCCTTAATCTTCTTTTACATTTGGTAATAAATCTAAAAATTATACAAAAATGTATTCACCGGTCTATCGAGAAAATTTCTTGGCTCCGCCACCAATTTGTGATCATGGTTTGATTTTCTAAATTATATAGATTATTATGCATATAATTACTTGCAATACTGGTAGTAAAATTTTGTAGACCCAAATTAAGAGATTCAAAGTTCCCTCCTAAAAAATATATATATATATGAGGAATGTCTCGAAGAAAACAGTAGGTAAAAATTATGAATCGATTATTTATTATCAGTGAAATACAGGTAGTAAAATTATTATTATTTTTTTTTTTTTGGCTAAATGGTAGTAAAATTAAATGACAGTGATGCAGAGGGTGACATACATTATTTAATATTTATTTCAAACTTGAATGGAATATTTCGTTTTTTAAAATCCAAGGTTTGAGAACTGAGAGCGATGGGAGGAACAGAAGAAAAGGAAAAATTGAAATTCTGTATCTACCCTGATTGTGGGTGGGTCCTTATCTCTGGGCCCAATATAGCGCCACGCTCGCCTTTGCACTGCCGTAAAACCACCATGCAATTTGGACTCTCTATAGCCTTGACACGATTACTACAATGATGCCAACATTTCAAGCACCGCATTTTCTGCCATGGTGGATGACTGCATGCTATTGATTTTTCAGTTTCTCCAAGCTTGCATTAGCGACTGCTTCCGTGAAACTAATAAATGTGCTGATGGGTTAGCGAGCTTGGCTAGCGTCAAGTTAGTGATTTTGTGTTGTTTCCGACTATGAACTTGTTAGAAATATTCAACTCGGATTTGAATAGTTTGTACTTAAACAGGCAATGTCCTAAACCAGTTGTTGTTCTCTAGCTTCTATTTAATGCATTTCCAGTTCTACCAACCAAAAAAATATATATATCAGCAGTCTGCAATTAGGCAGTAAATCAAATAGTCAATCAAACAGTACAAGTCAAATTCCATTATTTTATTATTTAGGACAAGATTAATCTTTTTTAAATGAACCAAACCCTGCATTCATTCCTTTATTATTATTATCTTTTTTAGAAGGTTCATTCCTATAATTTGTTCTTTTAATTTAAAGGCAAATTACAATTTTTTTAACCTAAACTATTATCCTCATTATTAAGAGTAGTCAACGATTGGGTCAGGATCTCCAAAACCTCTTGTTATCAAGGACATACTGAACTTTACAATGCCAAATGTTGTAGTTACTCATCCAATTTTTGTCCTTTATTTAAGAGAACAATAATCCCTTTAGAATCATAAAAAATAAAAACCAAGAATGCAATAATTCCTATAGAAGCCATATCACTGCATATAAATGCGTACATGAATATTATTAAATATGTAGTATGCACACACATTCCCATAAATTTTGCTGCGTCAATCTAAAAAGTTCAAGTAGCATGATATATTGAAAATTCATTATGCTCCTAGTCATCTCTCTCGTTACAACTAGAGATGTCCATGGGTAGGGTATGGATCGAATATACTCATACCCTGCCTGAAAAGTTTGCTCATGGATACTCGAATATCAATATCCATTAGTATCCATACCCGAATCTTACCCAAATTTATTATCCATGGATATCCATATTCTACCTGAAACCCAAAACCCATTTAATTTTTTTTTAATCCAAATCATTTTAACTTAAAAACTAACCAATAGCTTTATCTTAAAAAAGAAAAAAACTAATCAATAAAAAAATTTAAAAAAAAAATTATTGATTAGTTTGCATCTTTCTTTTTTTTTTTTTTTTTTTGAGATAGAGATTGAAATTTTATTAGATAAAAACCAAAAATCTCACTCTCTCTAAATTAAACCAAAACCATCTTCTTCCTCTAAATTAAACTTGCTCATTTTCCCCAATTTCAACTGCAACAACCAAACCAAACCAAACCAAACCAAAAATTTGAAAACTTTACAAACAAGTCTCAATTTCGATCATCAAAATAAGAACCCTAACCTGGTGGTGGCACTAAGAGCGGAGAAGGGCTTTATCGAATTTGGGAAGCGCTGAAAACTGAAGACTTCGTGCTTTGCTTGTACTCTTTGAGCAGAGTCTGCTTCCTCTTCTGGATGCCGAGAGAGCGAGCGAGACCAATGCAGGGCTCTTCACCTTTTCACTACTTTCCGAGAATATCGAATTTCCTTCAAGACCAAATGTTCTCGAATGGGTTTGGTTTTGGAGGCTCCGATACTTTCATGGATTTGGCCTTTGGTCCTGAAGACTTCGTCTTCTTCTTCTTCTTCTGGTTGTCCATGGTAGCTGTGGGGTTCGAAAGCTTAACCATGGAAAAGAGAGAGAACACAAAGAGAGTGACAACGAGGAGAGCCGTAGACTGGAGAGCTCTGAGAGAATGAGAGTGTCGATGAGGACTGAGGAGAGGTAGAGAGAGTGTGAGTGATGGTGAGTGAGAGAAGTTTAGATTTTTTTTTTTTTTTTTAAATACGGGTTGGGTTTGGATAATATCCATACCCTACCTGAATAATCTAGGTAATATTCATACCCTACCCGGTTAAGCTCTACACATGAAGAATCGGGTATTATCCGAAATATTTGGATCGGGTAGGGTTGGATATCCATTACCCAATGAGTATGGCCATCCATAGTTACAACTGGCCATTATAAAGTTTAACTTAATTTCACGAAAATTTATGGATGGGAGAACCATATGAATTCAACCATACCACTTATCAAGTCAACTCTTGATATTTTTCTCTTATTTAGCATAATGATTTATATATTTTTTGCAAAGAATTTAGCGTCTTAATTAGATTGTGTTCATTCCAACATTTTTAACAATATGCATATGCCAAGAATGATATAAACATATAATTACTATTATCATATTGGGACTTACTTTGTAACGATTACATTTGCACCAAGTAGCAACAACCATGTCTTTTAACTTGACTAAGAAATAATCATGGATTTAAGTATATATCATCATAAAATTAAACCCATCAAATATATACATATCTATATATAATTAGAACCTTTTTTCATACCAATAATCATTTACGTTTTATACGCATTTAACATATAAATTCATCATTATATAATTTGCATGCTATTTATAATTAATATAAACAATTAGCATGAAAATAACTAAATAATAAACATTTAAAAAAAATGATCCGAATGCTTTTTATTTAATACTTGTTTTTTTATTATCCCAAAAACAAACAAACAATAAATTTTAAATGAAAATAGTAAATCACCGCTCATCGATTGTATTTCATCACCGTAGATATACTCCTCACACACTGCCACGTGTAGTTGTGAGAGTGGATGTCAGGGCAAAATGGCCCATTACCATTAATTTTGGAAATATTTTGCCCATAAACACTGTTTTCGAACAATGTAGCAATCTACCACTTTTTCTGGTACTCGAGCTTGGTGAGCTCGAGTACCATATTTTTTTAATCCACTGTGGCCTGCTGACATGGAAAGTTTAATTAAAAAAAAAAAATTGGCCATTTAGTACTCGAGCTTGGTGAGCTCGAGTACTGTTCATGGTACCCGAGTCCATGAAGCTCGGGTACCATTCTGTACTGCCTGCGTATGGACTTAACTCCTTAAAAATTGGCCGGCCAATACAGAATGGTACCCGAGCTTGATGGACTCGGGTACCACGCACTCTCTCAATTTTATAACCAGCAGGGACGGATCCAGGATTTAGAATTAGGGGGGCTAGAGTATAAGTAAAAATAATCATGAAATTTCAAATAAACATTTATTTAGTATTAACAAACTATCAACAAAAACAAATACATAAATTTATTTTTTCATAATACATTATAATGCAATCATCTACTAATGAAGACAAAGACACAAAATATTGTTACTTACTACATTAGAGCATTTGCATCAGCTTATGCAATTCTTTTATTTTTTGGTCTATTTTACCATAATAACCTACTTTTTATTTTATTTTATATACTTACTTTCAAAATACTCCATATCAAATTATTTATTTTACATTACATTTCATCAAAATACTATTTCCTTATCAAATTTTTTTATTATTATCTCAAATCATCTCTCTCTTTCTCAACCAAAAACCACTAGCTTCAATCTAAATAATTTCTAAAACATTCATTTTGTTGTATTAAGATAGATTGACCCCAGTTAATAAATTCAATTATCCAAGTTGAGTAATTAGGTCAAATTATGTGCAAATCGTGGAGACACTAACAAATTACCAAATAAACTAAATGTAGCAGAAATTAAATTGACACGGTGATTTATTAACAAATGGGGAAAACCTCTCACAAGGAAAAAACTCCACCGGGTAAATTTAAGGTTACCACTTCTAAAAATCCACTAATCAATAATCAAGCGGTTACAAATATGAGGAATCTTACCATTACCCTAACCTATCCCAAAATACCAACCTACAATTGAACCTTTGTTTCAATATCCAATTGGACTTGATCTTGTAGCAGCCTTCTTTCCTTTGTTGCACAAATCTCCAATCTGTGATTAACTCCTTTATATGGATTCCGGTATGTGACTAACTTCAACAACTTGAATGATTGTAGTTGGCTGCAAAGTTATTTACTTCATAAACGATGAAGATCAGGAAACACTTGGTTACAAAATCTTAAGGCGTACAAACACAGTAGTTTCAGGTCTCTGTTTTCGTACTTGATGACTATTAAAATAAACCTTATATATGACTAGGGTTGTAAGAAAAGAAACCCTAATCAAATAAGTCATCATGGACCAAATTTCAGATCTGGAAATTTTGAAATTGTAGATCTTGATAGATTGAGTTTCTCCATTAATCTTCAATAATAGTATCAATCGAGCTAGTGTCGAGACTTAATGAAAAGTTTTTATTCACTTGTTTCTTGGATCAATCTTCATGTCTTTAACACTACCACTTGATATATTTGAACAACATACTCCTTGATATATTAAACCCAACTTAGATTTACCAAATTGCAAGTAAAGTGCTTTTTGTCAAATGATTAGCCAATTATATAGAAAATATAACCCTAACACATTTACATAGCTACAGTAATTTTGTAAATTTTCCCAATTAACCCTAAAATGTACCCACATTGGTCTATAGGATTTTTGCGCTATTTAGTGCGCTTGGTATTGAATGAGTGAGAAAATGGGTAATAATTGATAAGTGTATCTTTGTGACACATGACCACCTTAAATCTGCTAATGAGTGTCATCAGATCTTTAACAACTAAAAGTTATGATTTCATGTAAATACCCGCCTATAAATAGAAGCAAATGTAGCTTCATTTAGAGGCACAAGGAAGCTAACAAGATAATATACAAGAAAGCCGACTTCCCAAGCACATAAAAAAATAGAATGGACTATTTTTTTTATTGGTTAAAAATACTTGTATGATATATATGATGCAACTCCAGTAGTTCAAACCCACTTCTCTCCCTTGTTCTAGGAGGTACCAACTATGGTTGTCCATGGGTTGATTCAGGTCGAGTTTGTGCCTAACCCGCAACCAACCTAATCAGAACAGGTAGGGAGTTCCCAAACCCACAACTAACCCATAAGAGTGTTAGATTTCATGGGTCAGGTTTCCGTCGAGTGGTGATCAGTTTTGGGTGAAGTTGAAACTCACCGAAAAATGGCGAGATCTCACTAGATCCAGTGAGATCTAGCCAGATTTGGTGGAGATCTCGTCGGATTTGGTGAGATTTTCACCAAATCGTGCGGAGAGCTCTCCAAATTTGGCATATCTTTATCGGTCTAGTTGTGTTGCTTGCCGAGATTCATTAAATGAAGCTGAAAAATCACCGAAAAGCTTGGGAAATCTTCAGAATTGATGTATTTCAGGCGGGTCGAGTTTCACGGGTTTTGAAAGAAGAGATCTGCAATCAACTTGTTGGGGTCGGGTTTTTGGAGGTCGGTCAGGACCCATGTCTGACTGCCAGAGCAATCGAATCAAGTGGCGGCAGGTTGTGTACGATTGGGTTGGGTGGATGGGTTGGACACCCCTAGTACTAACTAGCCCAACTGTGTGGTGAGAGTAAACTTTTATTTTAATGGTTTATTAGATTAAGATATTGAATAATGTTGATACTTTTTTAATTGTTTTATTTTTTTTATTGGAACTTTTTTAATTGTTTATATTGTGTATATGTATCGCGTTAGGAATTTAAAATATGATTAAATTTATTTATAAAAAAAATTATTTTATGTGAATATGGTTACAACTTACAACTCTGAATCCTTTACTTGTCTTGCTTGTACATCTCATCTCTCTCATTGGGTTCACCCACATGATTTCCTATATCATGATTGTAACATAGCCAACTCTGCAAACATTATGAAATTCAACTTTTGACGAAATTCGACGTGTCTCCCATCAATTTGATTTCCATGCTTGGTATAAATCCCTAGATAATCAAAGGGCAGTCGGATTTATGTTCAAGCAAAATGAGAGAAAGCCCAAGTCCTTGCGGCCTTTAGGTACAATTCCTCTTCGGCCTAATTGAACAACGACCACGACACATGCATCCACACCGATCAATATCTTATTGTTTGGAGAATAAAATTGTATCAGACTTTATTTATTTATAACTAAAAGATACTTTACACCCTCGTTGTTTTTAAATCTCTTTATTGACTTTGAAAACCTACAATTTACACTATTAGCACTTGCATCAGTTAATAGAAAAATGTGTAAAGAAGAAGCAGAGCATTGATGATGGCTAACTGAGACTGAGAGGTGAGAGGCTGTGGGTTTGGGATGAGAGAGAGAGAGAGAGAGAGAGAGAGAGAGAGATTAAATAAAACTTAGAGAAAGATTAAATAAAATAAAAAAATAAAAAAAAGGAACATAAATGATTATTTAAATAAAATGGAGTGTAAAATAGATAATCTGATGTAAGTGTTTTTGAGAAGTGATTGTGTAAAATAAAAAAAAGTAAGCTCTTATGCTAAAATAGATATAAAATTTTACACGAGTTGATGCGAATGTTCAAATAACAATGATAATGTCAATTTGCCCCTTTCATTATACTCTCGGTCACATTTTTACCTTAAATCCACCTAAAAATGATATCATTTTTTTTCCTTTCTTATTTTCTACTCCCGTTTGTTTAGATGTTAACATCCCTTGAAAATGAATCAATTTTCAAAAATTGTTTTATAGAAAACTATCTCATTTTTCTATATTTTGCGGTGACCTTAAAATGAGTTGGAAAACTATATATTGACTTCTCTTATTTAGCTTGGTGTGAAATATAATTATTTTCCTTATTTAGTTTTGTATGAGATAGAGTTGTTTTGCCATAAAATTTTAGTGGAAAACAACTCTATCTCATATCAAACTAAATAAAGAAAGTTAAGAGATAATTTTCCTTTGACTCATTTTTTTATTATAAAAAAGTGTTATGCCCTACAACATTTTCACAACTTTTTTTTACAACAAATCATAGGGGATAAGTTGTTATTGGTTCTAATTTGAATCCACAACTTAAATTACCTTTTTGCTCACCTATAACAACCAATAACAACTTACTACTTAAAATTTGTTGTGAAAATATTGTGGACATAGAATGAAACATGGGAAAATGCAAAAAAAAATATTTTCACATTAAATTTTCTATTAAAACAAACGAAGCTTATAACGATGTCATTTTAGATAAATTAAGTGCCCATTTGGAAATTGCTTATTTCTAGTAACTTATTTACATAATTTTAGACAAAAAACTAATAGCTAGCTTATTTTCAAATGATTGATTTTTTTTTTTTTAGATGAGGTGGAAACCTAAATTATTTAAAATAGAGATAAGACAAAATACAGTGTGGACCTACAAACAATACATCAAATAAGCAAAAAAACTAGATTAAAATCAATTATCATTTGACAACCAGTTAAAAGTTAGTTTTTGCTTAAATTATTTGCTGTTTGCAGGTCTTACACTACTTTTTGTCTAAACTTTATTTTTAAGGGAAATGTTATGGCATTAACATTTCCCTTAAGATAAATGTTTTTTAAAAAATTTTATAGGAAATTTTTTTTTTGATTTTTTTTTACAAGTTTTTATATTCTCCATGAAAATGGTAAAAAAAATTCCTATAAATGGTATAGTACATTTATAAATATCCTAAGGCCATCCATTAACAGGATCATTATTTTAAATAATATAAGGTTCAACTTTTTAAAAATAAGTTTGTTTTTAATTTTTTTTCTCAAATTATGCAAATAAATTATAAATAATAAGCAATTCTCAAAGGAACTAAACAATAAGATAATAACATTTTTTTTTTTTTGAGAAGCAGAATATAACAAATGCTAATAGAAATGATAGATTAATACTGTGGGGCCCAATAATTTGTAACCCTGGCCCATTTTTACATTGGGGCCCAAGGTCCGAGCCGAGGAGGGATACAGCCGAGAACATATAATAAAAGTCCAAGTAATCTTGAGACATAGCCGAGGATGACTCTGTCCTCGGCATCCTCGTGGCCCTCTTGAAAGAAAGGGCAAGAACGGTATAGGAACGGTTTCGGAAAAAACCTAAAATATCTGCGTTGATAGAGAAAGGACCGTTGGGCAGTATGGCGACAAAGGACAAAGGGAAAGCTGCCATTACTGCTATTGAATACTCTGCACTCGACAGAACCATGCTCTTCAGCTTTTACAACCGCCTCCAACCACTTTGGGTATGGGCTGATGGGACAAGTATCAGTCCTGGAAAGTCGAACCTACACGTGGACGTTGGATGAGGGGTACAGGCTAGTATAAAAGGAAAAATAAGCAATCCAAAGAAAGGGGTTGGGAAAAAAGGTCAAGAACTAGAGCCTCTCAGACCGTCTCGAGGAGAAAGACTCCTCGAGTGAACATGGTTTAATTCTGTATGAACACCACGACTAACCACCGTTCGGTGACCAAGGCCTAACCTTTCAAACCCACGCTCTACAAATTATATTATTTGGGCTCTCAACGTGCGAACCCAACACTATTTTGGGGCCGTCGTGAATTGAGTCCTTACAAATACATATCATAATATCTAGCTTGTAAATTACAAATAATTTGATTTAAAAAGGAATGCCAAAATTCCATACCAATTTTGGATGAAGAGACGACTAGGGTTTGTTTGAGATTCGCTTATTTTACTGAAACTGAAATTTTTTTGCTGAAAGTACTGTAAATAAAGGTAAAAATTAGCTGAAATAATACAACGGGACTCATAAATAGTATTAAAAAGTGCAATAAGGATGAAGAGACGACTAAGATTTGTTTGAGATTCGCTTATTTTACTGCAACTGAAAACTTTTTGTTGAAAGTACTGTAGATAAAGATAAAAGTTAGCTGAAATAGTATAGCGAGACCCATAAATAGTATTAAAAATACAATAAAATCCATAAATAATAGCAAAAATAAACTAAATAGTAAAATAATTTGACAAAAAATAAGTTACCCCACCACAACTTAAAAATAAAAAAGGGCCGGGGCTGCTTCAAACGTACAATACACGGAAGCAGGGTTCTGTGTGTTTCACTTGACGGTTGCTGGCCCCCCCCCCCCCACGCCCCCCGGTGGAGGACAGCGATGGAAATAAACAAGAAAGCAAGGGCAAAATGGGTAAAAATGAGCGAAACCGTAGACGAATAGTATAAACCAACTCCTTGGCCCATTTTTTGATTTTTTTTTTTTGTTTTTCTGTACTATATAAGCAGTAGTTGCCTGAAGAAAGAGAGAAATTCAGTAATTCTCACACACAAAAAACCTCTTTGGCTCTCTCTCTAGTTTCTATACCCTTCTTCTCCACATCCACAACACCTCTCTCTCTCTCTCTCTGATGTTTAGGGCTTTTCTTTTCAAGGTAGCATAGGAGTTTCAGACTAGTAGTAGCTAGGTAAGAGAGAGAAAGAGAAGTGAGTATAGGAAGCTAAGGAAGGTTTTGTTTTGGTTTTGAGTTCGTGCAATGGCGACCGCACCAGTGAAGTCTCAGCCACTTCACAACTTCTCGCTCCCCTTCTTGAAATGGGGAGGAAAGAGCCACACCAACAGCACAACCCGTTGCCGACGCACGGTTTCTCCTGCTTCGTCCGAACCCGACTCCGACTACCACCACGACTCGGACCCGCCGTCTAGGGTCGGATCCCGGTCCGCTCGCAACCGATTCGGATTCTCTCCTTGCTCTTTCAACAACAACAACAACAACAGCAACAAGCAGGCGGCAGAGCATTCGGGGGCCGATGACGTGGCGGATGTGGAAGCAGCGGCGGAGGCGGAGGAAGGGGTGCAGAAGCCGTGGAAGTTGAGGCCGAGGAAGGCGGTGCAGAGGAGCGCGATGGTGGAGATCGAGAGTACGACGACGGTGACTACGGTGCTTGCGATTCCAGCTCCACAGGCGCAGAACGAGAATCCGAAGTCGATGAGGCTGAGAGGAGATCAGTCGCAGAGTACGGAGACGAAGAAGAAGAAGGAGAAGAACAAGTTCTGGATCGCACTCTCTAAGGAAGAAATTGAGGAAGACGTTTTCATCATGACTGGCTCCCGCCCAGCTCGCCGCCCCAGAAAACGGCCCAAGAATGTTCAGAAACAGCTCGACGTATTTAACACTAAAACTCTCTCTCTCTCTCTCGCTCTCTCTGTGTTTTGATTTCTTGGTTTGGTGGCTGAGTTTTTTTTTTTTTGAATGGTTTTGATTTTCAGAGTGTTTTTCCGGGGTTGTGGCTGGTGGGGACCACGGCCGATTCTTACCGGCTGGCCGAAGCTCCGGCGAAGGTTCTGTCTCTTTCTATCTCATGCTTTTTTTATTTTAGTTTTACTATGAAATTGGTTTTCTTGGTTTTTTTTTGGTGTTTGGATGCTAATGGTTTTTGTATCTATCTTATTGCAGAGGTAGATATGCTCACAGCTCATGCTTGCTTACTTAAATTCCTCATACAAAGGTTTGTTCACTCTTTCTCCTTCTCTCTCTGTGTGAAAGTTTTTTCAATTCTTTTGGAAATTTTCTGGGTTTATGTTTGTTATGGGAGTTGATGGTTTGATGATGGGCCTTGCAGGGGTAGATATGACACAGACAGAAAAAAAATTGTGATTTTCTGAAAGCTTGGTAAGGTTAGAGAAAGAAATTGCGCCTGCGAAGTTGACACCTCGATTTGAGGTATAATGCCTTGAATTTTGTATAAAAAAAGGGAAATGAAGATGTCAATAGAAGAAAATGAACAAAGAAAAAGAAAAGAAATGCCTAATTTCTTTGCCTTTTTCTTTTCTCTATTTTTATAAAAGTTTTTATTCTGTATTTGGTGCAGGCTTTAGTTGGTAGTTTTAAGTTGTAAAACATGAACATATAGTGGAATGAATAGCGTGAATTTTAGTGCTTTTTTCTTAAAAATTGTAAAGCGTTCTGAATGATGGAATTTTGATTTTGGGAGATTTGTGCTTTTGTTTGAAGGAATTCTGATTATGTTGCTTTTGACAGGCTTCCCTACATCGTTGGGGGGCAGAGAGTATCAAGGGTGTAGTTTTTTTGCAGAACCGTAATTCCCATACAAGATTTATTATTGCAGGCACTGCTTGCTTCCTTGGTTCTTGAAGAGCCATCTCCCTTTCAATTGGGCTTCATCAAGAGGTTGAATATTTATATGTTGACTGACTGCATTCCTCTTTTCTATTCTTTCATATTTCATGTTGGTAATCACATAATTCACATCCACTGTTAACATTGATTGGAAGTATTCTGAGCAATAATAAGAGTTTAAAATTGGTCAAAGGATTAACATTTCAGGCATATATTGGGTTTAAAGAATTCTGATGTTTAGGAAGGTGGGAAAATTATTATTAAATTTTCTATAGATTTCTGTTCTAGTTTTTGTACGTTTATCATGCTGGGGATGGCATCTTCCAGGGGTAGTATTTTTTTTATAAAACTTCTAGGCTTGAATCTGGTAAGTACTGTTTCCTGATTAGGATTTCAAGTTTCTGAGTAAGCAATTATATATATATATATATTTATATATTTTAAGTTTAGAGTAAATAAATGCTCATTAGTTTTATCAACCTAATGATGTTTACATTGTTTTTGATTAATATGGTTTTTTGGTCCATATTTTACCCTTGAAGCCGTTAACTATTGTCTACATGCTTGATTTTCTCGCTATTACAATTTTACCAAGCAAGATGCTAGCTAGCTGCTGCTAGTATATGATGGTAACATTTAAAACTTGAAGACTTGGTTCTAAGTTCATGTGTCACCATTGAACATCATCTTCATTGGTTTCCTTCCTGGCTGACTTCCTTGAACGAAGTTTCGGCATTTTTTTTGGGGGTGTTGGGGGTGGTCTTTTATCTGCAAAGTATTGCCTTTCTACCTAGTTTCTTACCCGTCCCTAGTCAAAATATCCATGGTTGGATATGATGCTGTGTATGTTGGCCTCTTTTTGCCCGAGTTACCTGCAATGGTGAACTAACCATTGTGCCATATAGATTGTATGTATAGTGATGCCAGATCGTAGATTGCATTTGACTGGTGAAATACGTAATTTCAACAATTAAATCTCCATGTGGAGAAACGTTCTATACATACATACATACATATATATGTATGTATGTGTATATATATACCTGAATTTGGTAATTTAAGATCTGATGGTTGAAATATTTAACTCTATGCTTATTCATTTTTCTTAGGTGATGCGTTCTTCCCAGTCTCCTTCGTTAATAATTCACAGCACTTACCTTTTTCCAGCCAGTCCTAAGATAATAACACAGTTAATCTGGGATATTTGCCCCGGTCTCCTCATTCTTTTTTTCCAAGTTTGATATCAAATACCATTTATTAAGTCTCTACCTGAATCCTGTCTTTGTTGAGTCACATTTATTGGAAATTCAGTTGTGATTCCTATTGGCCTGGTCTTGCTGTTTACACCAAACATGATAAGTTTAGAAACTTATGACAGTGACTTCGTTTATTAAAATGATGATATGTTTCCTTTTTCTATTGCTCTTCTTTCTAACAATGTTGATTCATTTGCATTCAGCAATAGAAATGAAAGCATCTGGAATTAATCGTTATTTCTAGACAATCATGCTTATCTCAAAGTTGGAAATCTCATTCTGAATAGCCCTGATGAATTGGAGCAAGCAATTCCATCACAGACTTGAGACGCAAGCTTGGGAACCTAGGTTTTGAACTTGTGGAATCACCCTTGCTTATGCAAGGTAATGAATATACACATTGTTATATGACTAAAAAAGTGATTTTCGCATGAATTATTTCTAGCTCAAGTTATCTCATTCATGGTGTTTCATGATATTTGTTTGATTATGTTCTTGTGGTGGGGGGGGGGGGGGGTGGTGGTTGTATTGATTTTTTAAGTGTGGGTTTTTGTATGATTATCAGTTTTCACTTGATGAATTCATTAAGGTCTCAATAAGCTCCTGCTGGATAATTGCCAATATTACATTCCCAAGGGAATATAATATATGCCTTGCTTCCATTCTATCTAACTTGAGAAAATAACCAAAGATAGAGAAAGTGCAGGGAATGACTTTTTAGTTCGACTCATGAAGCTCATCATATTCTCGCATCAGTCTTAAGCCGGGTGACCATAATGGTCCAGTATAGGAACCTTTTTTTCAAAAAAGAAAAAACCTTTCAAGTGATGGGAATGAACATTGCCAGTGTATATTTGTCATTGACCTCCCTATTTTTTGAGGGTCTATTGTTTTAAAGGTCTAGTTAACTAGTGTTTTAGTAAATTTTTAATACCATTTTTATAAGAAATATAAAAAATTGTCGAAAAAATAGTTATTATTATTTTTTTTTAAGATAAAATTTTTTTAATAATTTTCTTTAAACTTTTTCCAATCAATTGGATGCGGTATCCATGCTACAGTCTACAGCACCTTGGCAAGGTGAAGACGAACCTAACGGATCTTTGAAGAGATATTTTTATCTCTACCGTTTTTTAAAAGATTCTGTCATGCTCGGAGTGATACGTCTTACCCGCTGCCCCTACCCAAAATCTCAATTGGGCCCAAAGATAAATTGAATTGCCAGCGTAGTGCAAATTGCTTTTCTGTATTTGTATTAAAAAAAAAAAAAACTTGCTTTTGTGTATTCAACTATTCATTGGGTCAGAAAAATCATGATGTCACCATTGGTGAAATTCGTCTCGGGTTGATTGCTTAGTTGAAAGACGATATACGATTATCAAATCAGCACAGGCTTGCTTGACAGTTATCTGCGCATGACTGGAAGATTAGATTATTTCTGGCAAGAAAAGACTAATTTAAAGTAAAAAGGGGTGGATATACATTATTATTATTATTATTATTATTATTATTAGAGTAAAATATAAACTTTAACAAAAATTTGTTTTTCGTCATTAAACTTTAAAAATTTCTTTTTTGATCCCTAAACTTTGTAAAGAGTTTTTTCAAATTGTTTAGAGACAAAAAATAGGGATAAATTTTTTTTTTTTTTAATAGTTTAAGGATGGAAAACAAATTTTTAGTAAAGTTTAGGGATATAAATAAACCATTTTCAATAGTTTAGGGATGAAAGATGAAGTTTTCAATAATATAGAGATGAAAAATGAATTTCTTAATATTTAGGAATGAAGAAAAAATTTTTAATAAAATTTAAAGATCAAAATAGTATTTAACCCTATTATTATTTTTATTTTTATTTTTAAAAAAGTTTTGTCATGATGAGGCTCCCAAAAGTCCAAGAGGGGTCTTTTCTTAGTAGTCTTTGGATTTGTTTGGATATAGCTGAAAAAACACTCTAACAAAATAATTTTTAAATGTATGAATAGTATCATGGGACCCATTTTAAATGAAAAAGTTACTGAAAAGTGAAGTTTGTGGGCCTTGTGAACAGTGCACAGGTGCACTGTTCACGGGGAAAAGTCAACAATCACAGCTTTGAAAAAAAAAAAGGGGAAAACGCTAAAAACGCTGAATGTGTTTCAGCTATCCAAACCACACCTAAATGTATTTACCACTTTTTTTTTAATTTTTAATTTTATATATTTAGATTTAATAATTTAAAAAAAAAATAAAAATCTTAACTAGTTTTACAAATGAAAAATGAAAGGGTTAACTTCTAAAAACTCTTTATTATTATTATTTTTTTAAGTGGAGGAAGGGAGAATCTTAATTATATATGTGAGGACTCGATTTGTAACGACCCGTAACAGTGCTGGGTTCGCACGTAAAAATACCCAAACAATATCATTTATAGAGCATGGGTTTGAAATGATAGGCCTTAGTCACCAGACGGTGGGTTTTCGTGGTGTTCGTACATAGTTAAATCGTGTTCGCCCTGGAAGTCTTTCTCTTGGAGGCGGGCTGGAAGGCTCTGATTTTTGGTCATTTTTCTCAGCCCTTTCTTTGGATTGCTTACTTTTCTTTTTATACTAGCATGTGTTCCTTATCTTTCGTCCACGTGTAGGATCGACTTTTTCAAGACTGATACTTGTCCTATCAGCCCATACCCAGAGTGGTTGGGGGTGGTTGTAAAAGCTGGAGAGTATGGTTCTGTCAGGTGCAGAATATTGAATGGCAGTAAGGACAACTTTCCCTGATTGTTTATACTTTCTAGCGTATCCTTCTCCGTTGACCTAGATATTTTAGATTTTTTCCAAGCGACTCCTATACCGTTTTTGCCCTTTCTTCCAGTGAGACCTCGGACATGCCGAGGACTGAATCGTCCTCGGCTGTGTCCCAAAACTATTTTGTACTTGTATTACCGAGTCTGGGCTATAACCTTCCTCGGCTCGGGCCTTGGGTCCCAATGAACAAGTGGGCCAGGGCCACAAATTATTGGGCCCCATAATATCCCCTCAAAATCTTGCTATTCGACCTTTTGGTTGGAGAGAAGAGTTTTGGTAATGTCTAGCCTTTATTACGGCTCGTTTAACTCTGTCCCTCATTAATGTTGGTGTCTCTTCTTCTACCTAGGAAGCACATCGGGCTACTAGACATTCCTCTAAATTCATCCACTATGCGTTCCTGCTGTTTGATTATCCAAAACGCGCCTTTAATGACTTCCCTTTACGAGACCATTTAAATTCGACGGTTATTGACGGTGTGGGGAAGTGGAACGGGCATTTTCTTGTTTACAGATTTTCTTGGAAATCTGGACAGATTAGATACCTTCCATTTTGCCCTTCATATAAGAAGAAAAACGAGAGGTTATTTCTCTTATACAGAGACCCTTTTAATCCTTCTGAAATCTGAAAATCCTTAGTCTTCCCCAGTGTTTCCCTTATCCGTCTGCTTATACCTTGAATTGTGATAGGTCCAAGATAGGAGTGGGAATGAAGAGACCATACCCTTCCCAGAAATGCTACGTTCTTGTGAAGCTCAAGATGGCTCGGTCAGGGCAGGGATGGGAGAGACTCAAGATACCTCTCATCCTCCTTTTAGTTAAAATCCGAAGTAGGGGCTCATCGCGTCAAACCTTTGGTGCGGCTGAGCTGGGATCACCCATTATCAGTACCAGCCGCTCTCTTATGAGCATAGCTAACATGGCGCCAGCGTGTTAGGAGTCAAGACTGACGCAGGGACAAAGTATCCCTGCTTCTTCCTCTCTTCCTTCACTGGCGCCTCCTTTTGCCTCTCTTTCTTCTTCTTTCCACCACCAGATCCATCCTGGTACTTTTCCTTCTTCCTCTTCTTCTCCTCCTTCTTTCTCTTCTTCTCCTCCTTTCTTTAGAGAAGGTCCTCCTCTCAATATGGGCTCTACTGGGGCAGAGTTTGGAAGGACTTCGAAGACGAGTTTAAAAAGACATCTGACTGTTTATTTGTCTTATTGTTGTTTTTTTTATTTTTTTATTTTTATTGTTTTTGTAATCCACCTTCTGTATAGGCTTGTTTAAGCCTTTCTTTGTACGTTGTAATACCTCTTTATATTAATAAAAGTCGTTATTGCTTTATTTTACATGTTCTATCTCTTTATTTCTGAAATGGTTACGCCGTGAATAGACATACTATCGTGTGAATTCTTTTTATTTTTACACTTTGATCAATGCCTAGGACCAAAACCCCCACTAATAAAAAGAGCTTGCTCCGTGCTTATCGAAGTTAGTCGGCGTAAGAACGCCGATTTGAACAAATGACACTTAAGGCAGAAATCCTTACCAGGAAAAAGAAAAGTATATTATGATGGGTTTATTAGAGTTATCTGGCGTAATAATGCCGACCCAAGAAAACGATACTTAGGGCCGAAAATCCTTACTAAAGGTAAAAGATACTATTATAAACGTATTGGAGTTATTGTATACAAAAAGACCGACCTGAAAATGGATTGCATGCCCCAAACTTAAACGAGGTGATGGCGGAATGCCCGATGCCGTGTAGGAAATAATCACCTGAGGATACCCAAAATGAACAGTACCTGCAGGTTGCTGAATAATAAGGCATTTTGCCATCTTCCTAATAACTTTCGTAGCCTTAACCTTTTTCTGGTGTTTGGTCCGAGGACTGAGTAACTTAAAATTCTCCTTGAGTAGTTGGTTTCCCCATAGGTTTGAGTTCGAGGACCATGCAATACCTTGGTTCTGTCCAAAACTTGATTTTAATAAGTAGTTGGTTTCCCCATAGGTTTGAGTCCGTGGACCATGCAATACCTTGGTTCTGTCAAAAACTTGATTTTAATAAGTAGTTGGTTTCCCCATAGGTTTGAGTCCGAGGACCATGCAATACCTTGGTTCTGTCCAAAACTTGATTTTAATAAGTAGTTGGTTTCCCCATAGGTTTGAGTCCGAGGACCATGCAATACCTTGGTTCTGTCCAAAACTTGATTTTTATAAGTAGTAGGGGGGAATTAACCCCTCAGCTATGGCATGAGACCTTGGTTTTGAGGGACTTAGCTCCTCGGCCGAGCCCCTAGAACCATCTGTGCGGCTGACGCTACAAAGCGTAGCCCCTAGTAAAGAAACATAGCCCCTAGTGGAACTTTGCGCTAGAACACAACAACCGGCTGTTAGAAATGACAAGGGAACTGTCCCGACCTACCGCCTATGCCAACACACAAGTCTTTTCCACAGACGGCGCCAATTGTGAGGACTCGATTTGTAACGACCCGTAACAATGCTGGGTTCGCACGTAAAAAGGCCCAAACAATATCATTTATAGAGCATGGGTTTGAAAGGTTAGGCCTTAGTCACCAGACGGTGGGTTTTTCGTGGTATTCGTACATAGTTAAATCGTGTTCGCCCTGGGAGTCTTTCTCCTAGAGGCGGGCTGGGAGGCTCTGGTTTTTGGTCATTTTTCCCAGCCCTTTCTCTGGATTGCTTACTTTTCCTTTTATACTAGCATGTGTTCCTTATCCTTCGTCCACGTGTAGGATCAGCTTTTTCAAGACTGATACTTGTCCTATCAGCCCATACCCAGAGTGGTTGGGGGTGGTTGTAAAAGCTGGAGAGTATGACTCTGTCAGATGCAGAATATTGAATGGCAGTAAGGACAGCTTTCCCTGATCGTTTATACTTTCTAGCGTATCCTTCTCCGTTGACCTAGATATTTTAGATTTTTTCCAAGCGGCTCCTATACCGTTTTTGCCCTTTCTTCCAGTGAGACCTCGGACATGCCGAGGACTGAATCGTCCTCGGTTGTGTCTCAAAACTATTTTGTACTTGTATTACCGAGCCTGGGCTATAACCTTCCTTGGCTCGGACCTTGGGCCCAATGAACAAATGGGCTAGGGCCACAAATTATTGGGCCCCACAATATAAATGACTAATACTAGTGTATTTTATAACTTATAAATGTATTTCATACAAAATTATTTGAATACATAATTTTTGAAGAAAATTTATCAATTTATTTTTATTATAATTCTTAATGAGAATATTGTTGATGCATGAATTTTACACAGTCAATTTGGAATTCAAACACTTGCAAAAAGAAGAGATGAGATTGAAGGAACCATCAGGGTTAACCCCAATGGGGCGAAGTCTGAATTAGTATCCATAGTGTTTTTTATTTATTTATTTATTTTTTATGATGATTAGTATTTTTAAGGGTGTATTATTTATTTACATCATGTATAAATTTATTCAGTTCGGGACATGTCATTATTATTTTATTGTAACTTTTTATTTTTAATCTCTCAGTCCTTTAAACACTATCTTCCAAAAACATATAATTAAATCTCCATTATTTAGTTATTCCTTTAAGCACTATAATAAATTTAATATTTTGAGTCTTAATAAGTGTTTGTGTATCTTACGATCTATAATACGATACGATACGCCAAACAAGAATAATAATAATCAATTTACGATACAATTCACATTTTGACAACTATGTTTTGAGTCTCAATGAAATATTGATAAACAATTGAAAACTTAGGTAAATAAAAATATTTATGCAATTCTATATGTTACATATTACTTATAGATCATAAGTGAGGGGAAAATCCAATGAAACGAATTAATCTAGTGATTGTCTTTGTTAAAATGTAGTAAATTGTTTGTTTGTTTGTGTGTGTGTTTTTTTTAAGAAGATGAGTAAAAAAAATTTTATTGAAAACTTTATTTTTGTTTTTGTTTTTGATTTTCTTAAGGGTGTCATGGAAACAATAAAATCTCACAAGTTAGATGTCAACCTACCATAAGTACCAGATCCCCTACAACTCAAAGTAAGGGTGGTCTAAAAATATTGTGAGATTTTGTTGTAATCTTAAAATTTTTCTATTTCTATTTGAACCACTTATTTAGGGTGTTAGGCCAATTGACCAATTCTTTTTCTTGGGGATCCGTTATTTTCAGGGGCCAATTTCTAAATATTGAGGCATAATCCTTATAGAGTACAGAAATACAATATAACAAAAAAAGGGGGAGTACATGGCTCCACAAAATCTATGTACTTGGACCTGCCATCTTAGCTTTTTTAGTGCCTGACGACCCATAATTCAGCTCTTGTAGTTGTAGTACAACCTATATAACAATATGAAAATCCGATTAATCATTGTCAATACTCAATTGTGATCCTGGATTATGACATTGACTCTGGAAAGGTCAGGATTGCTCTGGAGGCTGGAATCATCATCCGTATTTAGCTTAAGAATGTTTAAGGTCCAGAGGAGTTTAATGGATCCATGCATGAGTTTTCTTTAAAGTTCACGTTAAAAAAAGTAAAAAACACAGTAAATTTTGTTGCATTTTGAATTGAAGGTTATCATTTCTCTGTATAGCTTATTTATGGTAATTCATATTGTCTTGATGGTCGTCATTTCTTTGTTGGACTTGTATATGCTGAAAAAAAAGTTCAGCATCTGGAGGTCAGAATTGATGTCATGTCAAACTTCTCTACCCCAATAGCAGTTACGAAGTGATTTTTTATTTATTTTTTCATTTTTAAATAGACGTAGCTATTATGAGATTTACCAAACAATAAGACCTACTATGTAAGATTTTATTTTTTGCCGGAACTTGTAAGATTGCACTTGTTAAATATTAATTATTATATATTTCATGTTGAATATATTTGAATAGATACAAAAGAAAGAAGCATAAAATAAGAATATAAGAACATTAAGATTACGTGGTTCAGTCTTACGGTTTACGTTCACGGAGAAAATCTTTAAGGAGTACAACTTTATTACATAAGAGTGCAGTACAAAACCTAAACCTATGCTACAATGAACTATAACATGAGTATATATAGTAGACTAAATTTTAAACTAATAGATTTCTAGTACAAGTAAGAAACTTAATTTGCATACAAAGTAGAATTAAACTTGATAATATACTAATGGTCTTTAACATCACTAATATTGAATTTGACATTTATAGTTGACCTGTTATGTAGCCGTGGTTGAGTATGGATCAGAAGTTCTAATTCTAATACTAATAATGACACACAAATAAAGAGTCTCTCTGAAAGAGAGATTTTTTTTTTGATTTGACTGAAAGAAGAAAGCTATATTTTCATTTGTTGGTTCTTTTTATAAGTGAATCGCATCTCTTATATAGAAAAGAGGAGAAAGTATACAAGTTACAAAGTAGATAGTAACAATGAATAAAAGAAGACAACTAGTACATCGCTATCCTGGATGAATAGTTACATAAATACATACGTGTCTTGGATGAATAGTTACATAATAGGTGTCATGACTCATGAGTAAAATTTTATCAAAAATAAAAAAAAAAGGACTCATGAGTAATTATATACATTAGTGCATAGCTGTCCTAACTCTCAAAAATATATAGGTTTTGGGCTTTGTTGTTTCCAAGAGTTTACCAAGCTTCTCGAGTACTACTACCTATGGGTGAAACCAGGCCTTCTAATTAGGAGGCAAATTTGTTGCAGGTTGTGTGCGGTAACTTAGCCATTGATGCGTTTGTTTGTTTATTTATTTATTATTTTTTGTGACTTTGATGCGTAGGTAAAGACTATTATTTTGTTTGAAATTTTTTAAAATGTTTTAAAATGTTAGGATGTTTGTTTTGGATAAAATTGATTGCTTAGACTTAATTTTTTTTAGTTTAATTATTGGAAATTTTTGTTGTTGGGCTAATTTTTTTTGAACTTGTACATTTTGTTTAAAATTTAAATTTATAAAATTTTTATGATCTTTGAAAAGAAGAAAATGCAAGAGCCGCAATTTTTTTTTAAAATTATTGATGTAGTGAGTGGTTATTGGTAAGTAAAAAAAATGGTGTAAGTGGTGAGTTTAAATGCGAACCAACAAGAATTTTCTATTTCAATAGTTTGTAAAATTATTGTAAAAAAATTTGTGCCTATAACATCACTCTTAAGAGAATTAATGATATTATTAAGAATGCAAAATATAATTTTATAGAACAAAATTGCTAAAATTAATACATAGTATATATTCTGTGGGGCCAGAGAATTTGTGGTCCCGGCCCACTTTCCATTAGGGCCCAAGGCCCGCGCCGAGGAAAGTAGTTGCCGAGGACAAAGTAGCGAAAGTCCAAATGGCTTAGAGATGCAGCCAAGGATGACCCTGTCCTCGGCATCCCGAGGACTAAAAGGAAATAACGACATGTCATCAAAGGCAGCCTCCAAAGCGTTCCCAGAAGAAAAGGCGAGTGGAATGGGACTCGCATGGGGGTGCGGTGTGGGAATGGTTCAAGGAAAAGACGTCACCTCCGCATTGAATGCGCCAACAAACGTCCTAGCCACATTGGTGAGAAAAGACCCCTGAATAGTGTGGCTTCGATTATTGCAACTAACAGAAAGTGGGGGGAGGCGGCTGATGGGGCAGACACTTGAGTAGTTATCTGCCTGATCGATAGATGGAAGGTCAGGATCAACTGAGAAGAGCTATATAATGTAAGGATTCATGCGCCAAAAAGAGGGACCCCGGGACGATGGTACCCAAAAAGTAAAAGGAAAAATAAGAACATTAAGCTCAATGGACAAGGTCCACGGACAAACTTATTTCACCTCTGTGCATCCACCATGAACACCATGACCAACCATTGTCCGGTGACCAAGGCCTAGCCTTTTAGCCCACTCTTTGCAAATTTTATTGTTTGGGTCTTTAACATGCGAACCCAATATCAATTTGGGATCGTTACAAATTGAGTCCTTACATATTCTAATATATATATATAAAATTGGCCCCCAAGTCAAAGGCTGGTCCCTGCTAGTACCATTTCAACGGCAAAAAAAAAAGTGTTTTGCCATTCTACGGAATATTGTAATTTATTGTTAGTGTGAGTTTTAAGTTTTAACAAACAAATGATTTGTGGTAAGACTAATAGCTTTAATAAAGCCTTATAATTGAGCAATTTGGGTTGTCCCCAAAAAAAGAAGAAGAAGAAGAGTAAAAGACTTAATACTTGGTGGGTTGTATCAGTAGAAAACTTTATGTGAAGATAGTTTTATTGCATTTTTTTTTTTTTTTTTTTTTTTTTTTTTTTGTGTTTGGTAGTATTAAGAAAAAATAAGTCTGAGAAAAACTATTTCTTAATTTCTCTTATTTAGTTTGACATAAGATTGAGTTGTTTTTCACTAAAATTTTCTGAAAAACAACTTTATCTTATGTCAAGCTAAATAAGAAAAGTTTAAAGATAATTTTCCTATTTAATTTTAAGGTTGCCACCAAACATAAGAAAATAAGATTGTTTAAAAAAAAATGTTTTATGAAAAATAATTTATTTTCCAAAAAAAAAAAAGGTAATGTGGAAACAAATTGAGTGTAAAGTGCATAGCAAAAACACAATGTTGGATGAATGATGCGGTGGTTTCAAAGTTGTCTGTCAAGGGATAAACTATAACAGGGTGGCTTACCCTGATCTCAATATTCTAGAGAACAATCCGTCTTATAATATTGTCCTCTAACAATTATTTGGGCCTAGTTGGGTATTGAATTTGAGGGTCTAATAAATATTTGGTTCAAATTGCTGTAGTTTTGGCCCTTGCTAATTTTAAAGGGGTCGGATCCGGATCCTCTCAATTTCCCTTTGAAATGGAGAGGCTCCAGTTCACGGTAGGGATTTTTTTAAAAATCATCAACGCTCAAAAACGTGCCACGTCATTTAAAATGTTAAAACACACTTAACTCAAGTTCAACACTCAAACTAGAGGGTTGTTTAACTCCGGACAAATTGTACTGGAAAACAAAAAAAAAAACCTTTTAGGAGGGAAAAGTGGAACAAAGGTTATCCGTGCAAGTTCTTCTGGAAAACAAAAAAGACCTTTTAGGAGGGAACTTTGAGATAGAGGTTGCACGTTCAAAGCTTCACAGATTTTAACCCAAAAAAAAAAAAAAAAAAAGCTTCATAGAAGATTCAGAGAACAAGTTCAACTTTAGAGCATTTCTGTTTCTATCTTGCCAAAACAGAGGTATATCCGTAAACTTGTTTATGCTTAACTTATTTGATGTTTGATCATTTTTCTACATTTTTATTGTTGTCTTGGTGAGTTTATATTGCTGTTTTGGTGGCTGGATGCAAATTAGAGTCTATCTGAATTTTTATTTTTAATTTTTTGAGATAAAGATTGAATCTTTATAATGGCTGATTTTTAGTAGGCAATCGATTTAACATCTCCTGAACTAGACAACTCGGACTTTAATCCAATCAATTTATGCTTGTGGTCTTACTAACCAACAAACATCACATGGATAGCACTGGTAATTCAACTCTTTATATTTCCCACAAAAATGCACAAATTATCCTGGTTAAGATTCTCTTATCTTCACAAGCTAATGACAAATTAATTAGGCCACCAATAAAAGCTACACACAGAGAAACAAGCTTACGTGGGCCTAACATAAGAAAATGATCTCACACAATCTATCTACAACTCAAAATGATTTATTTAGTTAATAGATAAATCCTCTGTTTATCCCCCCCCCCCCCCCAAAAAAAAGATTCTCTATGGTTTTTTTTTTTTTTGCCTCCAAGGGGGGCTTGCCCATGATTGTTTTTGCTGATGATTATTGTTGGGAAAGGAGAAAGTGGGGTTCAAATATGGGTTCGGGTTTTAGGAAATGTTGTGAATAAGAATGGATGTCACCACCATTAAATAAGAATAGGTAACGATGACATTACTCACTGCATGAGGTCACTAAAATATTTTAGCAAATGAGATACATATCATACTCATTGCATGAGGTCACTATATTGTTGTCTTGGTGAGTTTGTGTTGTTGTTTTGATGGCTGGACGCAAGTTAGAATCTTCCTTAAAAATTTCATATAATTAAATAAGATTGAACATTGAAATTTTTGTTTAGACCCCAATGTGAATTAATGAGCAAAATTATCAAATTATATTGGTGAAGTGATCCACTTAGACAATTAATTTTTCACTATAGTTAAGCAATTAACAAATCAATAAGTAATATAAAAAGCACAATTAAGCATGACATAACATTTGGTGACGAAGTGGAAAATCAAAGAAGAATATCTTTAATGGAGAAACCACTTCGGAAAGTAGATTAGGAAAGTATATTTTTACGACCTCCCTCAAGCGAGAGACATGCAAAATCTCGAACCTTTAATGTTCCACTTAAGCAAGTTTACCATCTTGCTTGAGCACACCTCACATCGCACTTAATCGATCTCGACCTTCGCTCAAGCAAACCTCTTTAGTAAGCATTTCTTTGAGTAGCTCTAAATATAAACTAAAAAACTAACTAGATTTTCAAATGGATAAAATTACATCAATAAATTTGAATTTATTACCATAAAATGTTATGGAATAGATCAACACTAAAATCCTTACACACATGATCCTAATTCATAGTGTGATCAATAAGTTTAGTGGCACAATTAAAAAAAAAAAAAAAATATATATATATATATATATATTTCCACAGCTGTTAATATAGTCTATTATAATCGGTTCATAAGAAAATAGTATCAATGATGAGTTTATGTGAAATTAAAAAATGATTACTTGTACGCTTAATGTGGATTATGGACATATATGGAGAGGTGATCAAAAGGATACTGTTGTGGTGTTGATCACAAGGTTTAGATATTTAAATTAATAAATTTCTCTCTTTTGAAAAAAAAAATTTCTCATAATAAATAAATTCTTTAATTATAATAAGTAGATTCCTTTATAATGATTCTTGATGGCATATTATGGATGCAAGATTTTAAAGAACATGTTTATTACTGTCATGTTTAAATTGACTGGCCTTTGAGTGAGCCGAGTTGAAATCATGCTTGGTCATCTTGACCCAATTCAAATTAGGTTGATTCTAATATAATGTATGCAAACCGAGTAGATGACATAAGAATTTTTATGTTTAGTAACAAAGATATATAACATCTCTCTCATATGAGGTACATCCTCATTACTATGTTGATCATTCATTACATCCTTATTTTTTTTACATCATCTCTGTTTTGAAAACAAATGATAGATGAAAGTTATAATAAAGGCGAAAATGCACTTTTGGTCCCTACATTTTGGGTCTATTTACAATTTGGTCCCTAAATTGATTTAGGTCCTAGGTCAGTTCCTGATTTTCAAAAATCATTTTTAAAATAGTCCCTACCGTCAACCCAGTGACAGAAAATGCTGAGGTGGCAAACAGAATACACTGTTTACTGACGTGGCTAATAAAATAATAATAATAATATATATTTAAATGCCATGTTAGCATTTTCTGAATTAAAAAAGCCATGTCAGTTTAATTAAAAAAATAAAAATAATTTATATTTTTCAATTTCAATTTAATTCAAACTAAATTTTAAAAAAACTTTTAAATCTAATTTTTTATTATTATTGCTTTCATTATTTTTTAGGTTAGGAGGTAAGATCACAAGAACTTGTTCTTCATGTTCTTCTTGAAATTCAAGAACAATCAAACCCAGAACATCAATCCCAGAACAATGCAAAATTTCATACAAAATCCCTATCCTCCATCGAAACCTCCAGAACATGAAAAAATCATCAAACCTCCAACTCAGAAAAATCATCAAACCCAAAAACCTCCAACCCAGAACATGAACTTCATTCTTCATGTTTTTCTCCGAATCAAGACAAACCGAATTGACTAACCCACTCAAAATCAATCTCAGCACAAAAAATCCATACCCACAAACTGAAACCACCACCAATAACCAAAACAACCACCACAATCACCCACACCACCAACCACAACAACCACAAATCACCACCAAAAACACACCGCCGAGAGTCAAGCCCAAACTCAAACAAAACCCAAGACCCATACTAAAACTCAAAACACCCAAACAAAATCCAAATTCCAAATCCAAAATCCAAACCATCCGCCGCCACTACCACCATCAACATCCACCACTACCAAATCCATACCCACAAACCCAAATGATAAATAAATAAAAAAACCCAAAACAGATCCATTTTCTGCCACAACCAACAAACCCAAGACTCTCGGCGGCCCATGGCGAGCAAAACCACGGCCACCCACAAGCACCAACGGCCCCACGCCAGCCCACGGCGATCTGAATCCCACTTGTGCCGATCTGAACCCACCCACAGTGAGCCACGACCATCGAAATGCCACCACTTAACCAGAAATCACCGATTCGGAGAGAGGGAGACCAAGATGATGGCGAGCAAAACCACGGCCACCCACGAGCACCAATGGCCCTACGCCAGCCCATGGCGATCTGAATCACACTTGTGCCGATCTCTAAACCCACCCACGACGAGCCTTGACCACCGAAACGCCACTACTCAACCAGAAATCACCGATTCAGAGAGAGGGAGACCAAGATGAGGAAAAAAGAATAGAGAAATAGAGAGGGAGAAGAAGGCTGAATCGGTGATTTCTGATTTAGGGAGACCGAGTGTAGGGTGAAGAGAGAGAGAGAGAGGGAGTTTGTGATTTGTGGTAGAGAATGTGAAGATTTTTTTTAAGCTGATGAGGTTAACCAAAAACAAAAAGAAAAAGAATTAAAACAATTATGAATTTTTATTTTTTAAGAAATGATTTTAGTTTAAATTAGATTTAAGGTTTATTTTAAAAAATTTAATTTGCATTTTTTTTTTAAATTTTCTTAGAGCTGACTTTTTTTTTTTATTAATTTAAATGCTGACATGGCATTTAAAAAATGTTAAATATATATTTTTATTATTATTTTATTAGCCACGTTAGCAAACAGTGTATTCCGTTTGCCACCTCAGCATTTTCTGTCACTGGGTTGATGGTAGGGACTATTTTAAAAACGATTTTTGAAAATGAGGAACTGACCTAGGACCTAAATCAATTTAGGGACCAAATTGTAAATAGTCCCAAAATGTAGGGACCAAAAGTGCATTTTCGCCTATAATAAATTTATGTTCAATTTTTTGTAGGGATAATGATGGGAATACATGTTCCTTCTAATGTGCCCATGGAATCTACCCCATTTAAAGGGATGGAGTTTGAAGCGGATGAGATTGCATATGATTTTTATAATGAATATGGCAGAAAGGCTGGTTTTAGTATTAGAAAAGAGTATGTAAATAAATGTAAAAAGACTGGAGTGGTTACTTCAAGGAGATTTGTGTGCGCGAAGGAGGGAGTTCGAGGCAAAGACAAGAGAGATCAGAATGTAAAGAATCCACGAGCAGAAACAAGATGTGGTTGTGAAGCACGTTTGGTTATTGTACTTAATCGAAATAGTAAAAAATATGTGGTGAGTGAATTTATTGCTATGCATAACCACTATCTCCACCTCCCATCAACTGCGCACATGATGCCATCACAACAGAAAGTGGCTGCAACTCATGCTATTGAAATTGATTTGGCACATGAATCGGATTAAGATTAAAGCAATCTTATGAGCTTCTTAGTAAGCAAGTTGGTGGATATGATAATCTTGGTTTTACCAAGCAAGATTATAAAAACTACTTATGCACTAAGCGACAGAGAGACATGGAGCATGGGGCAGCTGCTTGCTTGGGAAGATATCTCGGTCGTCAACTTAAGGAAAATCCTTCATATTATTTCGCTACTCAATTGGACTGTGAAGAGTTGATTACTAATATCTTTTGGGCCGATGCAAGAATGATCATTGACTATAGCCACTTCGGTGATGTAATAATGTTTGATACAACGTATAGTACAAATAGAGATGCAAGGCCACTTGGAGTATTTTTGGGTCTCAATCACCATAGACAAACTGTTGTATTTGGAGGTGCACTTTTATATGATGAAACGATTGAATCTTTTGTAAGGTTATTTGAGACCTTCTTAGAAGCAATGTCTGAAAAGAAGCCAATCACTATTTTCACAGATCAAGATGTAGCAATGTTAGCTGCAATAAAAGTAGTCATGCCTAAGACATATCATGCATTGTGTAGTTGGCATATGTGGCAGAATGCTGAGAAACACTTGGGTCATTTACTCAAAAATGAGCCTCAATTTAATGCTGATTTCTTAGCATGTATCTATGAGTATGATGGTGAAGATGAGTTTCTTACAGCTTGGAATGAAATGCTAGATAAGTACGATGTTTGTGAAAATAAATGGCTAATTGGTATATTTAAATTGAAGGAAAAATGGGCCCAAGCATATGTTAAGAGAACTTTCACTGCAGGAATGAAGACAACCTAGCTTAGTGAGAGTTTCAATGCTGACTTGAAGGATTGCTTGCGTACTGATCTCAATAAAGTAGAGTTTTTCACTCATTTTGAAACAGTTGTCAATCAAAAGCGGGATAAGGAGTTAGAAGCAGAATACAACTCTAGACAGAAATTTCCAAGATTGAAGCTCAAAAGCTCTCCTATGCTTAACCAAGTAGCAACAGTGTACACGCCTAAGTTGTTTGATTTATTTCAGTCAAAAGTTGAAGAGGTAATGACACTTTCCATCCTAGAACGCAATGTGAGTCAAACACATAGTTATGTGGTTGGAGTATTCAATCAAAATGGAAAATATGAGGTCATGTGGAATCCATTAAATGAGATTCTATCTTGTAGTTGCAGAAAGTTTGAGTCATTTGGTATTTTATGTAAGCATGGTTTGAAAGTTCTTGATGTATTGGATATCAAGTTGATTCGTAATAGATATATCATGAAGAGGTGGAGAAGAGATGCAAAAGATGGAAGCGGAAAAAATTGCACAACACATAACATTAATCCGGATACTCGATTGGAATATGTAGATCGGTATCGAGATTTATGTCCAAAATATATTGAATTGGTGAATGAGGCATGTGAAACTAAAGAATGCCATAATATTCTAAACTAAGCAATTGCAAATTTGAAAAAAAAACTTTGTGACCTTAGGAATTACAAAGCTAATGTAGAAGAAGACATCATTAGGCCTTTCACCGATTTTGCAGACAAAGAAGATCAATTATGTGCTTCAATTATGATTGTACCAAAAGGGATAAAGAAAAGGGAGATTTATCGTAATAAAAAGCGTAGGACGAAATCATTGATAGAAAAGATGCCGAAACCAAAGGAAGGCACATCAAAGAAGCAAACAAAGAAAAGAAAAGTGCAGGAGGTAATCTTCTAAATTATCCTTATTTTCACCATTCTATTTTATTTTTACACATTAATATAGTATACTATTATTGTTGCTAAACTAGTACAATTTTTACAGGAAATATATGCACATGATGTCATGACACAAAAGAAAACTGAGGATATCTCTTCTAGAAATATTACTAGTTTTACACAACTTTTAATGGTAAGATATTTACAATTATATATTTTACTTTGATATTAATAATAGTTTAGATGCATGATTTGATAATTTTAATGCTAAGCTTGTGATATGTGTAATGCGTAATTGGTTTTTTTGTAGTCGGCTTCTACAAGTTCTGCATCACATCAGGGAGGCTCATAAGCAAGTGTTGCATTAGCATCACATTTAGAGAGTATATCAAATGTTGTAGGCTCCAACGACAAAATTAATGGTGTAGGAGGTCTTTTGACTCAAGAAAGTGTTGCAAGTGGAGGTCTCTTGACTCAAGGAAGTGTTACAAGTGGATGGAATGAGATGGTCCCTAAAGTCAAGCCATTTTTCTAGTTTAGGATCATGTTTTATAATCTATGACACATGTTGAGATTAAGTGCTCTTGTATTGTAATTTTCCTAGTTTAGGACTGGAGTTTTGATGGTCCAAAACTTAGTCACATTTGGTCACATTCAAATGTTCAAACTTAGTCACATATGTGACCAAGTGTTCTAGTTTTGTAATTTTCTTACTTTAAGATTGAAGTTATGATGATCCATAAATTTCCTTTTGTTACTAACTGACAATGATTTGTATGTCTGATGTATCTCTACATAATGTTAATTTCTGCATAATTATTTGTTGTTGCAAAATTTTCATGTTTTTCTGCATAATTACTATTTTTTGCAGATTGTACATTTTGCAGATTGTAATTTCTGCATAATTACTGTTTGTAATTTCTACATAATTACTGTTTCTGCATAATTACTGTTTGTAATTTCTGCATAATTACTGTTTGCGGTTTCTACATAATTACTATTTGTGTTTCTGCATAATTACTGTTTGTGTTTTCTGCACTGTTTTTGTTTTCTGCACCGTTTGTGTTTTCTACATAATTGTTTTTTTCTGCACTGTTTGTGTTTGTGTTTTTTGCATAATTGTTTTTTTTCTGCACTGTTTGTGTTTTCTACACTGTTTGTGTTTTCTGCACCGTTTGTGTTTTCTGCATAATTGTTTTTTTCTGCACTGTTTGCGTTTGTGTTTTCTGCATAATTGTTTTTTCTGCATTGTTTGTGTTTTCTGCACTGTTTGTGTTTTCTACATAATTGTTTTTTTTTTTGCACTGTTTTTGCATAGCTGTTTGTGTTTTCTGCATTTTCTGCATTTTAAGGCCAGAATGCAAGTACACATGTGCAAAGCAGTTAATCATTTTCTTTTATATTGCTCACCTAAAATGTGTACTTGGGTTGCACCCCTATGAGTTACTTGGCATTACAATCAAAATTAAATCCAATAGAGTAGACAATAAGAGAATTTAATAAAAAAAATGAACAAATTTTATTAAAATGTACACTTTGATCACATAACAAGAATTCCATTGAAATAAACAATTTGATTATAATAACATGAAACTTCTACAATTGGTGTGCTTATTGCTTGAATATACATTCCACCTCTTGCTTCTTGATTAGTGGTGGGTACTTATAGTGAGGCCACAAGAGAGCTGAAGTGCATGTCATAGGGGAGAACTTGAGTTTACCAGCCAACCCAAACGTGTATTTTCCTTTGGCTTTGGACTTGAATACTACTTTTGAAGACTCTAGGCCATTATGTGCAGGGCATGGTGCAGCTAATGCACTATGAAGCTGTGCATAGCACTCTTGATTCAGTTTTCCATCTTTTACAATCTTACGATGAACAGACACTTTGAACTTTCCTTCTTCATCGAGTTTCCCTACCCCTCTGGTCTTGAAGTGTCCATTTTTTGGATGGCAATCAATTGTTACTCGAAGCCCTACACCATGATACACAAAATTATTGTTACTTGTTTTTCAATATTGTTTGTATATGGCATCATTAATCATATGCAAGAAAAAAGAACAATGCACCCATCACTTTGTCCATATTGTCCATAATTTTTACCCTAAACAGAATATGAGACCAAGATTAGCAAATAGTAGCATTTCAAGTCAAAGCATGCCAACATTGCACTTTTACAAGGCAAACTTGACATTGACATTTAAAAGAACAATGCACCCATCACGAGTAAAATAAAAAAGAAACAATGCATCAACCACAAGAAATAGAAAGGCAGTACAATTTTTGGTTGCCTAGTGCCTTTAAATAAAAAGAAATAAAAGAAAGAGAGAGGGGGAAATGGATGGGACAAAGAAAAATGGAATGACTAAACAAACTTGATAATTCTATCCTTGACAATCTTTTGTCTTTGTTATTATGCTATGATATGTTCAATTTTTGTTCATCATTGCCGTTTTATTTTATAGGCCTGATAAGATGCTTGATACTCCATTGTTTCTTCTAATAGTGTACTGCATTTCTTGGAGGGTAGATCTTTATTGCCAAAGGCACTTGCAAAAAGGGTCTCAACTTTGTGTAGATCTTAATTTGATTTTTACTTTATTTATTTTTTATATCTATTTGGCTGTCAAGTATCAGCATTAATATATCTCCCAATTTACAATGTCCATGGGATTGGGTTGAGTTGATAAACACAGAGAAGTTGACTTATGAAAATTCATCCAAATCTAGTGCTAGTACCTTAAAAGAAGGGTCTTGAGAATAGTAGTTTGGATAGGTTTCAATTACAGGGGATTAGGCAAAGGACTAAAACTTACTGCCATTTTGAAATTCTATTAGTTGCCTAAAACTTATTGCTGGTTGAAACCTCTAAAAGCTAAAACTTATTTTTTAGAGTGCAAGAATCATATGCATAGTGCATTAAATATTTCAATGTGAAGAGTATAGCTGTATTTAAGATTAGCCACTACATGGCTTTCTATAAATTCCAAATTGTAGAAGCCATCATATTTGTCTACAATCATTGCATAATAGGGAAACTCAAAAAGTAAACTTTTCCTCAAAACATGGTTTATCAAGTAAATTGAGCTTTCATGCTCAAATATCATGAAGAGTTTCAAAAGGCAGATTAGAACTTCTAATTGCTTCAAATTAGCATTCCAAAAAACAAACACAAAAATTCAGTAAATTCAACTCATGCATAATGTACTTCTTTCCATAACCCTTTGTTAGGATACTTCAAAAACTGTTAAAAATGCAACTAAAAACCAATAAAAAAAACTACCCAAATCTGTTCAATGCATTTTTCCTACAGTTTAACTTATAAAAGAGCAGAAAGGAAATTGTTTTCTCAGCAACCAAACAAAGCACAAAAGAACAATTGTAGACCAAGCACTTGAAATAAAGCTCCAACAAATAAATAAATAATAATAAATAATCAAAGAGCAACCTGTTTCCTTCGCAAGTGGGGCAAATGCAAGGATTGATAGCTACAGGGTCATACATAGGCGACCACTCTATGGTGGCATTTCCATTGCACAGTTTGCATTTATAAAACCCTTTTCCTCTGCAAACCCCACAAGGCGACGCCACCTTTCTCTGCACAAAAAACCCATGAAGAAAATCAAACTCAGAAGCAAAAAGCCTAGCAAAAGAGAAAAAGAGAGAAAAAAAAAAGTTTGGGAGCCAGAGATGGTTTGGCTTTTGAGTTTTACCCGTTTCGCTTCGCTGGCGAAACGAATTGCTTTGATAGTGGCGGTGGAAGCGAGGTTGAGAGTTATTAGTCCACTGGTGATGATAGCAGCTACGGTGGCCAGCGGGCAAATTGGCTTTGGTATCATTTTTATGTCTTCTTTTGATAGACAAGCAATGCACCAACAGCCCCTCTGTAATAGGACCTCGTAATAGATCTGAAGGATTCTTGACTCGCTTGGAATATTTCCAAGGAAACTTTAGCATCTACAACTTTAGTTACTTAAGGTACAAAATAGAATTCCTCCACAAGCTCACAGAAATTTAAGGAAATGCACTTGATAAATAAGCAACCCATTTCCTAATAATCATCAAGCCATATTCTGATGACAAACTAATTATAGTTTATATTGTGCTTGTGTTCATAATAGAATTTGGTGTAAATTGCAATACAAAAAGGAAAGAAAGAGAAAATTACAATATCCCAAATTTGGAGCTTAATGGGTTTGTTGTCGATGGTGATCATCCGAGCCCCAAACTCGACACTAATGGTGAGGTCATGGACCGATTGGAACCGCTTGTCCGTGAACTGAAGAAGAAGACATGACTTCCCAACTCCTGCACAACGAATAAACCATAAATTCACTCACTCACATCAAACTCATAATAATATTTTCTAAAACAAAACCCTTTCCTAGAAGCCAATCAAGTACCAAAACTCCATTTGATTCCAACCAATATGTTCAATTGATAGACAAGCAATGCACGATGGCTGGTGAGAGGCAATTTTTCAAACAGTTGGAGTGCATGAAGGTGATTAGGCAGGAAACCCAATTTTTCAGATGGGCTAGTGAGAGAAAAGAATAGCACGATGGCTGGTGGCATCGGCGACGGTGAGGACCGTGGGATGGAGAGAAAAAATCCTTGGAGATGAGAGTTTGAACTTTGAAATTTCAAATGGGCTGGTGAGAGAGAGAGTTTGAACGGCTAGTGAGAGAAAAGGGGTCCGGCTGTTAACCTTGGTTTAACCAGAGTTGAATTTGTTGAGTTAAGTGCGTGTTAACATTTTAAATGACGTGGCACATTTTTGTGCATTGATGGTTTAAAAAAAAATCCCTACCGTGAACTGGAGCCTCTCCATTTCAAAGGGAAATGGAGAGGATTTGGATCCAAAGGGGTCATGCTAATGAGTGTCTTTAGGGTATTGGTTAACATTCCATTTTAGGAAAGTTTTGACACTGCCTTTATGAAAAATGAAAAAAAAAAAAACTGTCAAAACATTAATTGCTTTTTTTTTTTTTTTTTTTAAATTTTCTTTAAATGGATTATTAACCAATTCCTTAAGAGCATTCGATAGCATTTCCCAATTTTAAATACAGTTCAGACTTCGTACAAATGATCACACAATCGTCTGCCCAACTTGTTTTGTATTTAAAATTTACATTCTACGTCACAGCAATTGGTTGGAGAATGATTTTACAATGCTTTCATTTCCAATGAATACTAAATTATTATATCCTAATAAGTTATGTACAAGATTAAAACTTAAATATAGAATTGTTATGTTTGAAGGAAAGTGATACTTATCAAGGACAAAAAGGCATGAAATTTATATTTTGTGCCAGCCATGAATTCCAACTACTGCTAATGAAAATCAAGCCGTATAATTTACCAAGCCAAAACCATGAGAGTAATGTAAAAGCTGTGAATATTATTTTGAATTATTTAAAATAAATTATAGTAATGACTGGGTTGCTAAAATTCATTTCAGCAATAATTGACAGATGGTCTATAATACAAATTTCAAGAGTCTTCAACATTGCTGTTGTAAGTGACATTGATGAGGCTATGGAGTGGGGGCTGCTCAAATCAACTCTGATTTGAATAAGAAGATTCATGGGCATGTGTTAAGAGTGTGGAAATTCTGGAATGGACAGAGAAAATGGATTCGGAAAAGAAAGATTAGTTACTTCGAGGGTAACCACCTCCTTAGCAAGGGAAGAACTTAAAGAAAGGAAGAAGAGGAACTTAGAAAGAAATAGGAAGAGTGGGTTGGTTAATTCTCTAGATAATCCCTCATTCAACATCACAAATCTCCTCTTATACAATTCAATCCCATTTCTCGCCAAAACTACCTAATCAATGCAACTAACTAACTGTGTACAACAACTACTAACTGACTAACAGAATTCAACTAATTAACTGAATACAACTTAGCACGGCCACTACTCAATTAACAATGCTAAACATACAATGTTTATCAAATATCTAGTTTCCTAACATTACTCCCCCTATTAAAACATCCTGCCTACAAGATGAGGAAACTATTGCTAAAGAAGAAGCAGATCCTCCCAAGTAGCATCTTCAAGTGAACCTCCATGCCATTGTATAAGAAGCTGAGTAATAGTTCTCCTCCGGAGCTGATGAGACCTGGTTTGAAGCACAGCCACTAGTTCAAGAGTAAGAATGCCTTGAGAATTGACAGAAGGCAGCATAGGAATGGAAATGTTGTGATTGCCCAACTTAGCTTTTAAGCAAGACACATAGAATACAAGGTGAATGGTAGACTTAGCTGGGAGATCCAACCTGTAAGCTACCTCACCAAGCCTTTCCAAGATCTTGTAAGGACCAAAAAACCGAGGGGAAAGCTTGTTAGAACTCTTATATGTAGTAGATTGATGTTTATAAGGTAGATTGCTGTTTATAAGGTTGCAACCTGAGGTAAACTCAATCTCCAACATTTAAAACCCTTTCAATCCTGTGTAGGTCACTTTGCTGCTTCATCCTAGCTTTAGCAACCACCAGATTTTGCTTAATCAAGGTAAGAATCTACTATCGAGAATGTAGAATGGAGTCCATTGTAGCCACTTGAGTGGTACCAGGGACATAGTCAACTAATTGATGAGGACTAAAACCATATAGTGCTTTATATGGAGTCATCTTGGTGGTAGTATGATAGTTAGTGTTGAACTAATACTCAACTAAATACAACCACTCATCCCATTTAGTAGGCCTATCACTAGAGAAGGGCCTCAAATAATGCTCTAAGCTTTTGTTCAAATAAAGCAGCAACTTTAACAGCAAAATAGGGATGAGACAACCCCATGAAATGAACATATTTGGTTAACCTATCTACCACTACCATAACCACATCCATTCTCTGTGACTTACGTAAGCCCATCATAAAATCCATACTTACTGTAGACCAAGGCTTATCAAGTATGGACAAGGGTTGTAGCAATCCTGTAGGATGACAAGTCTTATGTTTCATTTATTGACAAACCCCACACTTTCTTATATGCTTCTTCAAATCTACCCTCATACCAACCCAATAAAAGTCCTCTTTTAATCTATGAAAAGATTTAAGAAATCTTGAATGGCCTCCCAAGGGATTGTCATGAACCTATTGAAGGACTTTAAGCTTCAAACCACAAGAAGGACTTAGATATACCCTGCCCTTGTACAAAATCAACCCATTATGCAAAGAAAAGAATTTGGGGCCATTAGAACCATCTTGTAACTGCTGGAACAATAATTGCACAGCTGGATCAGATTGATAACTAGCTTTGAGTTCATCAATCCAAGTGGGACAAGGAAAAGAGATCAAACATAATGAAGAAGAAGTGACAGGTCTGTTAGTGAATTGGTCAACAGAAGTAGATTCTGATCTTCTGGACAAGGCATTAGCAATTCTATTCTCACACCCTTGCTTATATTCTACCACAAACAAGTAACCCAAAAGCTAAGTTAACCACTTTTGTTGAGCAAGTGTAGCAATTCTCTGCTTTAAAATTTACTTTAAACTTTGTTAATCAGTCTTGATGATGAAAGGTCTTTCCAAAAGATAAGGCCTCCATTTATGCACAATAGTGACCAAAGCAAGTAACTCCTTCTCATAAGTTGACAATTATAAAGCTTTCCCTTTGAGCAATTGACTATGAAAGGCAATAGGCCTTTGATTCTGCATCAAGACAACCCCTAAACTTAAGCTTGAAGCATCACATTCAATAGTAAAAGGTTGGTTGAATTTAGGTAGTGCCAACATAGGAGGTTGGCTAACTGCAACCTTAAGTTGTTGGAAGGCAGCTTTAGCCTGATTAGACCAAACAAATGAGTATTTCTTTGAAAGTGCAATGAGTGGAGCAGCTATTTGGCCATAATGTTGAATAAACTTTCTGTAGTAACCTATTAAGCCTAAGAATCCCTTCAAAGCTTTGATAGATATAGAAGAAGCCCATGACAGCATGGCAGAGTCTTACTAGGATCAGTACTCACACCCTGGCCAAAAATGATGTGACCAAGGTATTCCACCTCTGGACTACCAAATACACACTTGCTTCTCTTAGCGTACAACTGATGGTTCAACAGCAACCCCAACGCAGTTTTGAAATGTTGGAGATGTAGCTCCAAGGTTGGACTAAAGATAAGTATATCAACGAAGAAAACCATCATAAACTTCCTTAAATAAGGTCTGAATACATCATTCATTAAGGATTGAAAGGTTGATGGAGCATTGGTCAACCCAAAGGGCATAACCAAGAACTCATAGCGGTCATCATGTGTCCTGAAAGTAGTCTTATGGATATCCTCCTCTCTCATATGAATCTGGTGATAACCAGACCTTAAATGCAACTTAGAAAAGATTGTAGAACCAGCTAACTCATCCAGTAACTCATCAACCACTGGTATAGGAAACTTATCCTTAATTGTAGCCTAATTCAAAGCCCTATAGTTAATGCACATCCTCCAAGAGCCATCAGCTTTCCTCACCAACAATACTGGAGAAGAAAATGGACTCTGACTAGGTCTAATAGAACCAACTTCTAACAACTCAGTGACTATCTTCTCAATCTCAGTTTTTTGGAAATGAGGATACCTATAACTATAAGGCCTTTGACAGAGAGGGGTAGTACCTTCCTTTAAAAGAATCTAATTTTCATGACCTTTACAAGGAGGTAAACTAGTAGGTGTGGCATACACTAAGGACACAATATGCAACATAATGCCCTTCCTCACAAGTTTTTTTTTAAATTGTTTCCCTTCTTGTAGAGTAAGATCAGTAAGGTGCAATCGTACTAATGTTATTGTGGTCTCAAATTGCTGAAACTTTATAGACATGGCCATAAAATCCCACTAAATTACACCAAGGGTTCTAAGCCATTGAGTGCCTAAAACCAACTCATAGTCTCCTAAGGGCAAAACAGTCAAATCTACTGCAAAAACATGCCCTTGCATAGTAACTCTAACATTTGCACATACACTTTAAGTCTGAATGGTAGCACCATTAGCCACTTTTACTTCAAATGTTAAAGTAAAATCCAATGATAGTTGTAAAACAGACAACATTGTAGCATCCAAGAAGTTGTGGGTACTACTAGTGTTAATTAGAATAGTGACCCAATAACCATTAATTTTACCCCTTACTTTCATGGTACTAGGTGAAGGACTACCAAACAAGGCATACAAAGTGATTTCAGCTACACCCTTTTCACCCACTTCACTCCTTTCACCCACTCTAGACTTAGTTTCATGGATTTCATGTTGAGGAAAAATAGATTTAGTTTCATCCAGTTCTAGTAGTTGGACATTAGAACTAGGACCATGGAAAGGATATAAACCTTCTTCTAACAAGAAAAGTTTAGTAGACTTACATTGATGACCAGGTTGGAACTTGTCATCAAAATTAAAGCATAGACCCTTTCTTCTTCTTTCCTCCATCTGAGTAGGAGACATCCTTTGCAAAGGAAACTTAAACCTTGAATCCAACTTGATTTCAAGTTTTGGGCCCAAGATTGAAGGTTTGGAATACTCAAATGAAGAGGACCTCTGATTCTTTCGACTGCTAATAAAAAATTCCTCTTGGATTTTGGCTAACCCAAAAGCATCATTTAGATTCTTTGGACTAAGAATCTTTATAGGGAACCGAATCTCATCTCTTAGCTTATTGAGAAATCAACTCAGTTTTTGAACATCAGAAAAACCCTTAAGTCTGTTGGATAAGGCTTCAAATTGCCCTTTGTAAGCCACCACACTAGTCGTTTGTCTTAATCTGGTTAATGCTTTCATGGGATCTTCATAAGCAGTCATCCCAAATCTTGTCAATAATGCTTTAACAAATCCCTCCCAATTACTGAATAGCCCTGTTTCTTCCCAATCTTGGAACCAGATCAATGCATCACCATCCATATGAAAGGAAGCCATTAAAAGTTTCTGATTGAATGGAGTATGATAGAAATTGAAATACTGATTTGCCTTGTATACCCAAGATGCAGGATCTTTTCCCTTGAATTGAGGAAAATCTAGCCTCACACTCTTTGACAAATTCGGAAGGGGCAGAGTAACAGCTTGAGACATTGGGGATTTTGGAAATGGGGGTGTTGTTTGTTTTCCACTGCTTTGGTGAACTTTTGCAGAGCAATACAAATGGTATTCAATTGCTGAGAGTTAGCATTCAATTGCTGGGTGTTGGCATTCAATTACTGTGTAATTTCTTGTAATGAATGAGCATGGTGGTTTGTGGTGGTTCTAAGGTTGACAATCGATTCATTGATGTAGGAAGAGGAGCGGGTTTCAACCATGGTTGCAAGAAGGAGGACTCTGATACCAATTGTTAAGAGTGTGGAAATTCTAGAATGGAAAGAGAGGGGGGAAGAAATATTAGTTACTTCGAGGGTAACCGCCTCCTTAGGAAGGGAAGAACTTAAAGAAAGGAAGAAGAGGAACTTAGAAAGAAATAGGAAGAGTAGGTTGGTTAATTCTTTGGATAATCCCTCATTCAACATCACAAATCTCCTCTTATACAATTCAATCATATTTCCCGCCAAAACTACCCAATCAATGCAACTAACTAATTGAGTACAGCAACTACTAACTGACTAACAGAATTCAACTAACTAACTAAATACCACTCAGCACAACCTCTACTCAATTAACAATGCTAATCATACAATGTTTATCAAATAGCTAGTTTCCTAACGGCGTGCCAATGTTTTATTGGTGGCTGGTGGATTGATATATACACTCAAATTTTGCTGATGTGATAGAGAAAGAAGCAGTGGTGGGCTTGTTACAAGTAGAGAGTTGGGTTGGGTTGAGTTGGATTTATGATTTATATTATTTTTTAGAAAATAATTTTTCTTTAATATGTTGTTTGCACATAAGAAATTTTGTTGATTTTTAATATATATATATTGAGTCAGGTGTTTGTGTATTTGGCCCAGCGAATTTTTTTCTTTAAATTCAGTTTTTTTTTTTTTTAAAGAATTATTTTATCCACTTGAAAATAGTGATTTTCATATATTTCCCCTATTTTGGTTCGATTTTGTTTTGAAGATTAAAATGAAAATTTAAGGTGGCTAGGGGACAGATTCAAAAACAAAAATTTCAGTTGAAAATATTGAATTTAACAGAATTTATGATGAGTAACCATTTGCTTAAATAAGTTGGGATGTTGCTAGAGTCTATATTAGTGAAGCATTTGTCAAGAGTGTTGTAACTTAATTGACACCTTTTAGTGTTTTAAACAAAAATATCTAAGGTTTAAATTCTCCTTGCCTGCAACTATTGAGTTAAAAAAAAAATCTATATAGTTGAAACCATGCTTGAAAAAGCTTCCTACAAACAAAATTGGGCCACCCTGTAGTTGTTGTTAAAGGACTACGGAAAAGCTAAGCTGAGCCATAAGGCCCATAAGTTTATTGATGTTGCATTCAGTTGGACTAAAATTGTGCATGCAAGTTTGACTTTGGCAGGCTTGTGTTATCACAATTGGCCCAAGCCTAATAATGAAAGTCCCCAAGCAGGCCTAGCTGGGCCAGAGAGAAGATTTAACTTATTCTAGATTGTTCATTTTCTGGTTTCACTACATTTTTGCCAAGGGATCAAATATGCCAAAATTTATCTATACCCATAAAACTCGTAGAAGGAAAAACTCTTGGTATATGGATAACCATAAAAAAGTAGATCTTCTTAGTTTCCAAGGGCATCACATTTAATTAATACACACTAGTCTTATTATATGCGCTCCGCACGTGCGATGAGACTTTTTTTTTTTTGAAGTTTAATATAATTTTTCAATTTGAATTTATCTATTGTTAGCGAGATTACATAGGAAAGAATTTTTATAAAACTAAAATTTAAGATTTGAAATAGAGTAAATTGTTGGGTTTAGTGTATGCTAGTTTTTAGAAAAAAAAGTTTCTCTAGTTTTTTTTTGGTTGAGTTATAATTTTAACCCTATTTTTTATTTTTTATGAATAAAGATTATTTAATTAGATTAGGGGTATTTTTTTTATATTTTCTGAAGCCATAACTGACTTTCTGAATCATTTTAATATATAGAAATGCACAATACTTATTATTACTACTTTCTAGGTTTCATTTCTTGAACAATTAGATTCAATATGAATCAATAATGTAATAAATGGAACTCAGGACTTTCAAATTTATGACACATTTTTTAAGTTCATTAAATTTATTTTAGTTTAATTATAGTTTACACTTTTCTTTTCCTTGAATATAGTTTCCACTTTTCAGAATAGCCTTTTGGAGTTGGGCCTCAGTGCACATCATGTGTCCGTAGGGATTGGGAGAGTCCAATCTATTTAATTATTTTGGGCTGCCACGGCATAGGATTACGAGTAAAATTGTTTTCTTGCCCAAGGCAATGGTAGGCCCTTTCTCACATACACCTGTGAAGCCCATTAAGTGATCATGTAAGTGAGACGGGTCAAGGGTTTGTTGTTAGGAGTTAGTTATGGAGTATTCCTAACATTAAATATAGTTCCATGACTTCCAACTACCTGCCTTCTTTTATTTATAGTTAAATTAAAAGAAAATTCTTAGGTACTTTCGGAGCACGGAAAAATAATGCTTTCTCTTCTCATATTTATGGTGGACTCCATCATAAATTTAATGAGTGGACCCCACCATGTATGTGAGAGGAGTGAGCACCATTCTTTTTACTTTGACTTAAGAATTACTCTAAAATAAAAATGTCTTCTATGTGTAAAAAAAAACACATATAGTTGTCAGAAATAAAGTCTAATTGGGAATGAAAGGTTTACTTGGAATGTGTAATTAATGTTTGAAATATGTAAAAATGTATATCCATAATTGGGTTCATTATTACAGCCTTGTCTCTTAAACTCAAGAGACATTCTAAGGCTATATATATATATATATATATATATGTGTGTGTGTGTGTGTGTGGAATTGCTTTACTGGAAATGTACTAATCTAAGAGAGATCAACTTAAGATTATGGTTGACCACTTGAATACAAGAGTTTTATCTATTTCTCTTTGAAAAAGATTAAGAGCATATAGTCTTGTAACTAAATAACATTATCTTTTTATTTTATAAAGAGAAACATGGTTTAAGGTTTTTATCAAAATTTCAAATTTTAATACTCCCAAAAATTGGGATTTGGGAGGAATCAAAGAAAATGGAATGAGATTTAATAAAAATTTTCACTAAAATCTCAAAATACCCCTATGCATATAGTCATTTATTTAAAATAAGGTATTAATAGTAATATTATTAGAAAATAATTCCATTTATTTCTATTTATTATGTTATTCCCAAACAAAGTTACTTACTTTCCATTACTTTATTTTAGAATATCCTAATAAGATTACTTAATTCTATTTCATTTCATTCTTTTATGAACTCCTAAACAAAGAGGTAGCTAGAAACCTTGATTTGTTTAGTCTTAATTCTTACGGACAAGCTTTGTCTCAAACCAAGCATTACAATAACCGACTGCTTAGGCTTAACAGATTACTTTTGTATGAGTGAAAGCTGGCCAGTCGATTATGTGCTGTAATGCTTGACTTTAGAGTTGATTAAACAGCATTCTTTTATTGAGAGTTGATTGAATGTCAGTTGAAATTTAATCTTGATCTATTGAGAATTGATCTAAAGGCAGTCGAAATTAAAGCCTGATATTTTTCTTGAGCTGCTTTAAATACACTTTGATATTTTATTTATTTATTTTTATTTTTTTATACAAAATATAATTTCTACTCTAGCCTAATCTAAGTATATATGTGTGTGAAACTCCCTTCTAGAGACTTGAACCCTGACCCTTACTCCCCCACCCCTCATAAGTATTTATACTTGTGGAGTGACTATCGCACTTATACTTGAATAATAGTTACATACTATTCATGGGCGACTGTGTATTATCTTCATGGTTTCAAATGAAACCCCTGACTTGAAAAAAAAAATTATACATATAATTTTTTTTTATTAGTTTGATTTACACTTAAAAATATTTTTGCACCACTCATGATTAGCTAAATCCAAAACAAAATAACAACTCAGATCAACCCATCCCAAAACTAAACAAAAACATAGATCACTCTCACTTTCTCTCTCTAATCTGATCTAATATCTAATCTCATTCTCATGAATCTCATCCCATCCCTCTTCTTTACCTAACCATCTCGATATCTCTCTTTATTATAAATTTATGTTATGTGTATGCGTGTGCGTGTGCGTGATCGTGATTGTATGCGTTATTTATTTATTTATTTTATTATAATATTATTTATGTGAATTGTGATGTGTGTGAATGTGTGCATGTATTTTATAAATATAATTTAACTTTATATAATTTAATAATTAGAAAATACAAATAGTTTGCTATGTATGTGTATTATTATAATTTTATAATAACTTTTTGTTATAAAGGTAGTGATTCAAGAAAAAGAAAGTTAGTAATGTTTCAAGTATTTGATTCGTTAAGTAGATATTTAGTATATTATTTATGTATGTATAAGTGTGGTTGTGTGGGTCAATAATTAATACAGTGTCAATGGGTTGAGTTTTGTCATTTAGTTAAAAATATTTTCTTATAAAATCAATGACAAATAGGTAATGACAACTGCATAAAAATAAAAATATTATACAAATTTAATAAAATAAAATGGTCACACTTATCCACATTAACATTAGATAATGAAAGATTAATAATGAACTATTTCAAATTATGAAAACTAGTAAAAAATATTTTTAAAATTTCATGTATTGCGTTTTTTTTGTCGATTTCGATAATTTGATATATTTAAGTTCTCTTTTTATTGGATTCCAAAAAAAAAAAAGTCTCTTTTTATTAAATAATGTTTAATTTAAATATTTTAATGACCCTGAAAAAAAAAATTATGGAGCTGCCACTGAAACAATTGATTGTTAGGTTATTATGGAATTTGCCAATTTAAAACCTTTAAGAGAGGGTAAATTACATTTGTTAGGCAGACTAATAAACTTGAGCCCATTATTACATTTATTTATTGATTCGGCATAAATTAATGTTACAATTTGAAGGCCATGAAATCATGGTACTCATTATGGTTGTGGGCCGTGAGATTGCTTTATAAGTCGACATTATGAGTTCGACATGTCGTCTATGTTGGCGTCTGGATTATTAATTACTTACCTTACCTAATAGTATTATTTTGATATTGTGAGGGCCAAGCATTTAGTTTGCATGGGCATTTCCGTATTTGTCTATATATGAAGTTAGGACTAGGAGTACTGGATGTGGTCCATGATGATGTTACTTTTGCATGGTGATGTACTTGCATGGATCACACACGTGGAGCATGGTTTTATTGAAACACTTGTGAGTTGTGACTTTACTTGAGAGGAACCAATTCATGCATCGATGAAATTCACGTGGCGATATATATGGGAGTCATTTTAAAAATATGCAACTTATTCTGAAATTCGATCATTATAGTGAAACTAAGGAATAGATAGTTGTTAGAGGTTGAAATATTGTGAATTGCCATCTACATGATAAAAGAGATGGCAGTACTACTCAAAAGGGGAGGTCTCTGAAACAATTTCATAATATTTTCAGCATGTTTTTTTATGTTTAGTGTGTTTTTTTTTTTTTTAATCAGTTGTTACAGTTAACAATGTACTTTTATTAGTTCTATTAGAGCACTAGCGTTAGATGTTAAATTAGCGTGATAAATTGGCATTTGGTATAGAACAGTTGATGCTCTTAAGTCTTAAGGTAGTTTTAGCGATTCTACTCAAAAGTCTATTTTTACTCAAGATAAGGAGAACACGTTTCTTCCACTCCATTTTCTGTGATTTTCTATGCTTTACCTTCTCCTACTCTTGTTTTTCAATATTTGGTAAACAGATGGGTTTTTTTTTTTTCCTTAAATACCTGTCAAAGTTTTTGTCACTGTGCCGTCTAATTTTTGTCTAGAATGAGAAAAAAAATCCAATTATATTTGTTTCGAAAATGAATATATAAATATAAAATTACCCGTGAAGTTGTCAAAATCAAAGTAAGCAGAAAGCATGGATTACGTTTGACACGTGGAAGAAAGGAGATTAATTCCTGTTTTCTTTTAAATTAAATGCAACAGTATATACTTCGTGGTACCACACGATACCCTTATACTTCATGGTGGGAAAGGTCGTATTTATATAAATAAATCTTAACCACAAGCATTTAAGTGTCTTAACTAATTGAGTTTCTAAGCTATTTCTAGACAAATACCATTCCATTTTTTGAATACAGAGAGATGAGTGAATTTATTAGAAATTAAAGTTGCACCAATTGAATACATGACAGAGAGAAAAAAAGGGCTAGCAAATTTTTAATTTATAACGCACAGGATTTAATCTCTGTGATACTCTATGATCATATCATGTGGAAGATACCAACAAGTTGTAATAACTTTGCCAGAAATTAAAGATACAGTAATCTTACCTTAAAAGGTGAATTTGATTCTTAATTGGGCATAATGGCTAAGAACCCTTCATGTTGCAGACCTTGGGAAATTATAATATAATGTGCCCTTTGTGAATAGGTGTTGAATTAAGGTACTTTTTGAAATGAAAAAGTTCATGCTAGCTTCAGCTTATTTCACTTAATATAATATAATGCAAGTAGACCACGTTTAACCCAAAAATAAAGGTCACTATTCAAGGCCTATAGGAGAGACATGCTTACGAGGAACCTAGAAAAACTAAGGATTTGTTATTCAACTTGGTCACTCTCATGCTCACAAACCAAACATTATTTTTGTCGCCCTATCATCATTAGTGGCCTCTCTCTCTCTAGATCAAATCATTATTCAATATATGCTGGATTTTCAAATTAAAATATCTTCAATTGGGGTTTTTTTAAATCTACTATAAACAATTGGATTATCGTATGACAGGATTGATGGAAAGCAACTATCATCATTTGAAGTAATGTCATGATTAGGTAGGTGTGTATGCCACTAATAGTAATAATCATAAAATTTATTTTAAAAAAATCATATGCACAAAAAATGTAACACTTTTTGAATAATGAAACTATCATATACATGCTGCTATTATTATATATTCTCCAATTGCATTAAAAAGTCCACCAGCCCACCAACGAAACATGTTTACCAATTAAAATTCTCAAACCACAACACATTCTTTTCTAGGTTTCCAAAAGTACCCTTGCTTTCCACACGTGAGGTTCACTATTATAATGAACTTGATATGGGTATAATCGTCCGTGAAATTAAAAAAATACCCTAAATCATCCGTACAGAAAATACACGTGTAACCCAACTCGAAATTAGTCATCGATTAACGGAAAAACCGATTTGAGCAACGATTTGGGCTAACCGCTAATCACATGTTGACCAGCTCAGCCGGTCACATGGCCCTTGAATGTTGGGACCCACCGATGTTTCCAAAGCGAATATCTAAAGCTGAGCTGGTGATGAGCCTCTTTATTCTTTCCTAGAAACACTTGCACATGCACGTGTGGGAAATCCCGTGATCAACGGCTATAATTGTTTATTGGTGATTGATCAGACGGCTAGGAGAACTCCCGTACTTGTGGTGACCAACTATGCCGGTTAAGAAGGTAGGAGGAAGCTGTGTTTTTGAGGGGTACATTCGGTAAAATGTGAAAAAAAATAAGAGGCAAATGATTTGTGGTTGGACCGTTGATCAGATCCAGCAAGGACAAAGTAAGTTTGACCGAAAGTGCACGTGTGTTGGAAGGCAACTACACGTGTGCTCTGCTGTCCGTCGGCTCTATAGAAATTCGTGCGCCACGTAGGAAGCACATGAGTGGTAATAATAGAGGAGAGAACAGAGAGCAAGTTGGCATGGAAGGGAAGCCCGAGGTGAAAGAATAATTTGCCAGCAAATCTTGTTCATTTACTGAATTACAGTGTCAAAATTTATAATCATTTTGCTGATTAGATACTTAACCACAATGTACATTTTAATATCAAACTTTGATCCTGGCCCTTATTTTTAATGAAAAAACTATAATAATTTTTATTTTAATAAAGGATTTGGGGAAATTAAGTTTTTAAGAAATGTCAATTTGTACAATGAGAGATAAAATTGGTTTTGTTAGGTGTTTGTTGAGCTTAGTAACGTAAGCTTGTAATCAAGTTAGAGCATTAAAGTATTTGGATGTATGTTAAGATTGTCTAGGTAGGATCAGTGGCGGAACCACATGCATCCTTGGGGGCCTTGGCCCCTCCAAAATTTTTATTTTTATTTTTACTATATAGGTTATTTATTTATTTATTTATAAATATTTAAAGGTTATATAAAAAATAGAAGTCCCCCCCCCCCCAAAAGATAAAGAAAGCATTGATCAACTAATCTAATAATCCTTTCAATAAAATAGAGTTTAGAGTTGATATACAATTGCAATAGAATAAAATAATTAGGTAGTAAATTTTGCAAGTAAATAGTTGGACCCCTAATTTTTAGTTCAATTTCAAATCCTAATAATGTGTTCAAATCATTCAACATTGATAATATATACAATTTGGTTGACATTTTCTATTCTCAAGATTTTATCCAAAAAAAAAAAAAAAAAGCTCATATGAGACTTTAGTTATAACATTATAATTTTGATTTATCAAACATGGATGAAGTTTTGCAAACAATTTATATATTAAAAAGGAAATTATGTATAATTTTGTTATAAGAATAATAATTGATGAAGTTTATTACGTGAAATATTATTGTCAAGCATGACTTTGATGGAAGATATCATATTCGTTTTTTTTTTTTTTTTTGGTTCTTTATATTTGTATGTTGTATATCAAATTATACAATGTTTGTATACTTATTAGAGTTTAAGAAGATTATAAGTTTCTTTTATAAAGAAGATCTTGTGTCTAGGTGTATATATATACATATTAAAGTGATAATTTTGTGTATACATATATAACTTACCTTAAAATAAGAAATTTTATATTTATATTTTCATACACACATGTATATTATGTGGATTTTTTTAGGGTCGTGTCTATTTGTTATTTGAGTTTATCTTAACACAATATTTCGGCCCCCTCAACTCAAAATTCCTGGCTCCGCCACTAGGTGGGATGTGGGGTTAATATGTTGATTTATCCACTATATGGAGTCAATATTCAATATGCTCCTTACCTTTGGGTTAAAGGGCACTCCCACCCACAATGAATGGGTAGCCCACACATCTCAAATTGAAAAAAAATTAAAAAAAAAGTTTTGTTAGGCGTTTAGAGAGCTTAAAAATGTGTTTTTAAAACTCAACTTCATTTCACAACAAGAACTCTTTGTAGCTTTTATTTATTTATAAATGTTTATTTTAAACCAAAAACACTGTTTTGCAACAGTTTATCCAAACACACTCATAATCGAATTTTATATAGGAGAAACTTGTAGGTCTAGTTAATTGGTTTGTTCTTAAGTCTTAATTTAAGATGCCTACCAACTTGGTCTTAAAAAAAACAAATCACCATTGAGTTGGTAATTAATGGCATGTGCTTTTTCTATATAAAATTGGTAATTTGATATTTTGTATGTATGTTATAGGAAAATTTATGATTGTGAGAAAGGTAAATGAGGGTTACAACTTACAACCTACAACCTACATAGGATCTAATAGGTCAAAGGCACGTAGCCAATCCTTATCAGTGGAGATTAAGACTTGAACGGAAATTTAAAATAATGTAAAGTTAAGATATTTGTAATTCTTTCAAACAGAATAGATTCTCACTTTGACATCAAAAAGAAAAGAGAAAAAAAAAAAGGTTTCATTTTATTGTATTTCATTTATCTATATTATTATTATTATTATTATTACCTTCCCTTTATAAGGGAAAGTACTAATATAAATTGTAGATTATATAGATTTACGATCATTCACAAGAATGAGAAAGGGGTGGAAAAATAAATAATAGAAAAAGGAAAAGAAAATAACCACAAATCAATTAAGCATAAAATGCTAGTGTGATCATATCCTTATGTCCCATTTCAAGGCTAGCCACTCGTCCTTTAATAAGTTCCAAATATGTTTTCAAAAACCAGTAGTGATCTATTAAAGTTGACATATCATTCAAATGAGACCATATCACGTACAATTTATTAATGTACAATCCATGCAATGCGTCTTAATTGAACCAATAAACAATTGTCACGTCAACTAAAAAGTCAACTGAACTCTAAGTCAACTGATCACTAACAGGATTCCAAATGCCTCTCTCTCTCTCTCTCTCTCTCTCTCTCTGTGTTAACCATTCTCTCTTTTTGTTAACGCCTCTTTCTCACACCCACATTGTTCTCTTCATTGCCGCAAGTGTTGACAATAGTGAAGGCAATGAAAGATAAAATTTACGAGGATATATCATCTAGCCCTAAATCGAATAAGACATTGATGATGTAGAGGCTTTAAGAGGGAGGATGTTACATTAAAAAAAAAGAAAAAAAAAAAAGATCATCAGGAAGTAGAGCTATTCTATCTTCCTTAGCCTTCTCAGGAAGGAATGTAAGGCTGACGTCTGCTTCGACTGCCACTTCTATTGAAACGACTGGCCTCACTATGTTCATTTCGTCATTTCTCCAATTCTTTCTAACATATATGTAGCTCTCTTTTCTCAGGATAAGTTGTTCTTTCCGGCATTTAAATGTCTTAAATATTTAAGCATCAATTTCTAGTAAAGTATGTGATCTAGTTGTATTGTTTTAAGCATTTAACATTGCATTATATAGAATTAAAAAATTAAAATTAAAATACTCCATTAATGGCAACTACTCTCTAGATTTGGGCTTGGCCACATAGTTTTGGGGCTGTGGCGGTTGTGATGATGAAGATGTGAGTGGGTGCTTTTTTTAATTTGATAATTCAATTGTTATAAGAAGTGGGTGAAGGAGATTCAAACATTGATTTTCTTTATAAAAGATACCAATCAATACCACTAAGTTATAGGGTTCTTAGTGTGTGAGCATGAACTTATCGTAGGTTCACATGCATGAGAGAAACAATTAACAGTGGTGGTGGTGATGGAGAAAATAGTGTGGTTGCAGTTGCCAGGGAGAGAGGATAACAATGAGGGAGAAGTGTTAGGATTTCTGTTAGTGACTCAGCTAATTGGATTTGAAGTGGCTTTTCGATGTGACAGATTTGCTAGTCCATTTACGACACATTGTAGAAATTGTATATTAATAAATTGAAGGTTATATGCCTTTCAAACTCATCGCCAACCAGTTTTTTTTCCTATTTTTTTTGTGTTATTTAAAAAATATATTGATCAAATTATATTATCAAATCAAATTAATTAAATATTCACTTTGGTGAAAATATTACTAAGTGCATGATCATTGTCAAATCTTTATAATAAAAAATGAAGAAAATTATAAATACAAGATACAAAAGGAATATGCAAAAAAAAAAAAAAAAAAAAAAAAGGAAGCAGCAGCTTTCTTGCTTGTAACAATTGCATGTACTCTCTCTCGGTTAAAGGTTATATTAAGTATCGGGTTTAGAAGGGTTGCCACTGCCAGGGCTTGACTTGGAAGGGCATTTGATTTTCAATTTGTCAATTTATAGTCCCAACCCCCACAAGCATAAGAACAAAAATTAATTAATGAAATAAAAACAAAGTTCGGATAAGTCGTTGTTAAGATTTTAGTATTGGTCAATTCCATAACAATGGTTGCAATCAAGTATCAAGATATTTTTTTTCTCTCGAGAATCAAATATCATGATTTAGGTATAACTGATTTATTATAAATGTTGGTCTTGAGTTGTTTTGAAGTGCAAAGAGTCTTGTAACTTAATTAGTTTACACTTTTTGGTATTTCTAACGGAGACATTCAAAATTCAAAATCCTCTTCTCACGTTATAACTTATATAGCCGCGTTTTTAAACGCGGCTATATCTTTCACCTATAGTTGTCAACATGGGTCCTATGGCCGCACTTTTTAAACGCGGCCTAAGGGTCTGGTCTTAGGCCACGTTTTAAACGTGGCCTAAGGTTAAACCTTGGGCTGCGTTTAAAACGCGGCCCAAGACCACAACCTTAGGCCGCGTTTAAAACGTGGCCTAAGACCAGACCCTTAGGCCGCGTTTTAAACGGGGCTATAGGACCTGGTCTTGGGCCGCGGTTAAAAAGTGTGGCCATAGGACTGTCAGTCCTATAGTCACAGGTTTTAGGCCACATAAGAAAGCGCGGCCTAAAAAAACGCGGCTATAGGCTATAGCCACGTTTTTTTGACAAATAGCCGCGTTTTAAAAACGTGGCCATAGAACTTTTTTTTTGTAGTGTGAATTATAAATAAAAATTTTAAAAAATAAAGAAAGAATAAGAAGAAATTGACTTGAAGTATTACTAAATGAAGATTTTTGCTTGAGTGAATGATACTATTATTTAAGTTTTTTTTTTTTTTTTTTTTGAGAGAGAGAGAGTTTTAACTTCGCCCCAGATCTATTATTATTTACTTCGCTCAAGCGAAACAATAATTGAACCCCAAAATGTTGCTTATAGGTTTGAGTGGGGATTGCTAGACTTGGTTTTCTACTTGCAATAGGGCTAGGTTACGCCAGCACACTAAGCATGACAGAGAACATCTCCGCCTCTCACTTCTTTGAGCCAAACTATTTTTTGCCCATAATTTTTTTTGCTCATCTTGTGTGCAACTAGAGTGATTCTGATATTGTTTGAATCCACGTGATATTTTTTTTTGACAAAGTTTGACTACAAAATTAGTTGTAATCTAAGGCTACAACCATACTCAATCAATTAAATATTATTATACATTTTGAAAATCTAACTGCTGATTTGTATGTTCTTTACTCTCTTAATATACATGTCAAATTTTGTGTCAATTGTATATTATTTATTATATGATCTATAAGCTTTTATTTTATGGATAATTTTAAACTACCAAAACTTACAATTAAACAATTTATTGATGACAAAGCAATTAATCTTTAATTTTCTAAAACTTTTGCAAGCATGGAGGATATTATAAGAAGATGTAATCTAATAGTGAATTTATCGAAATTCAACTCCAATAAAAATATTGATTAAGGTTATAGTTTAAGACTACAACCAATTTTGCAGCTGAACTTTATCTATTTTTTTTAGCAAAGTTTATTGTAACAAATCTTCAAGGAGGTTCCTTAGGGTGCTCGAGATTATAGTTTGTGAGAGCTAGATTGGATTTAATGATTACACACTTTTCTTAATAATTTAAATCTTGTATCTTGCTCTTCTTACTTTCATCATTTATTGCTATTAATTTGGTATTAATATATGTGGTTGGATTAAATCATGATAAGTTTGTATAAACAATCTCTATAAATACTAATTATACTGCATCAAATACGTAGAAATTTAAGAATAATGTTAGAGATACAAACTATTTTATAAAAAAATTTACAAACTGCTAATGTAGTGAGTAATTATTAGTAAATGAAAAGTTGATATTAATGATAGGCCTATATGAAAACTAATAAGAGGTTGGCCACATCAACATTTTGTAAAAATATTGTAAAATAGTTTGTATCTGTAATGTTACTCGAAATTTAAACTAGATGTGTAAGATGTAATTAAGTAATTAAGGAAATTAGAAACACATGGATTTAATGTATGCCCTTAGGGTATTTGTTAATGCACTATTTAAAGAAATTTTTATACCACTTTTATAGGAAATATAAAAAGTTACCATTAAAATAAAATGTTTTTTTTTCATAAATTTTTTTTTTAAAAAAAATTTAAATTAATACCCTTAGTTTCCCTTTAAACAAATAGCACATGTCAATTGAGACCCTAGGCTTTTTGGTTTGGCTGGTCAATTATACCATGTATCTACAACCTGTTTTGTTTTTTTTTTTTTTTTTTTTTTTTTTAAAGAAATCTATGTGTCTACAACAATAAACTAATATTGTGATAAGTGTTGGATTAAATGATTACACACCTTTTCTTAATAATATAAATCTTGTATCTTACTCTTTTTACTTTCATCATTTATTGCTTCTTAATTAATAAGAGTCCGTTTAGTGAGTGTTCTTGAGTATTTGTTAATACACTATTTTAGAAAAGTTTTGATAATGATTTTATAATAAATGTAAAAAGTTGTCATTAAAATTTTTTTTTTTCATAAAATTTTTTTATAAATATTTCTCAACATTTTTTAACCTTTTCCTTTAAACAAATAGCCTATGTGAATTGAGACTCTGGGCTTTATGGTTTGACTGGTCAGTTTTACCATGTATCTACAACATCTTCTCCTCTTCTTCTTCTTCTTCTTCTTCTTTTATTTTTTATTTTTCTTTATTTTAACGTTTGAGAACTCTATGTATCTACAACATTAAACTAATATCATATTACCGCAGGATCGCATAGGTATTTGACTTTTCCTTGTCATGATCTTGTCACTACTGACTACTCACGACAAGGGAAAGATAAAATAGTTTCAATTTTTTATAGCTAAACGGTAAAAGGAACTTTCAAATATGGTAAAAGATCAAAAGCTTATATAAACAGAAAATAAAGAAAGATTCATGAGTGATATCACAAAGCAACCAACTATGATGTACAAACTCGAATATTATTTTCAATTAAATGTCTTGATAAAATACTCTTTTTAAGTGTTCTACTCACCTCATGCTGATGTCAATAATAAATAGTTGTCATTATTTTTTCATTTTTGCTTGTATACTGTGTGGTTAAAGATTGTAGTTAGCGCTAATAACATAGAAAGGACAAAATTTAGGTATAATACTTTAGGTGTTGTTCCTTAAGTTTCCTTCTTAAGATTTTGTTATGTGGCTATTTAACTAAAAGATATACTTCCATCCCATGAGAAAAAATCTACATGGTAGAAATTTAAGAGATGAATCAAATGAACAATATCTAAGTCTTACTCACATAGAAATAATTGCTTGCTTAGCTTATTCTGTAAGGTCTGTCAATCATTGTACTCAATGTGTAAAATAAGCCAAAATTAAGATTATAATTTATTTTTTGGGTTTACAACATAGAGGTTTTTTTTTTTTTCCAAAAAAAATAAAGGTTTCATATACGGAACAATTGGATTTGCTTTAGATTATAGTCCAAAGTCACGCTAAAATAGTTTTTTTTTCCCTTTAAAATTAAGGATTTTATTAACATACCATTTAAAAAAAAAAACTAATTTTCTTGACAAATTTTTCGATTTTTTGAAAAAAAAAAAAGTCTAAAATGGATGACCTACAAGCATTAACCGGTTATCTTTTGATAAAATCTAGAGATTCCATAATCTAAAAATAAAAATTTTTCCCTTTTTTTCATTGTTTTGATAAAAATCACATTTTTTTTTATAATAAAAATGTTCAAAAAATATAATATGTACCCCAAAAAAAAAAAAAAAAAGTAGGAGTATAAAATAACTGATTTACCGCTTATAGCCCAAGTAACTAACTGACACAAAGTATTTGATGGGACAAAAAGGATGAGATGAAATGGTTAAAATTCATTGCCATCAAGACATGACTAAGCCAACTGAGAAGTCTAATATAAACGTTGGACCAGTGTGGGCCCCACACTTTCAATTTGGAGACCCCCCTGAAACGACAGGTACTTATCAAACCACCAATGATTGGACACCAATAAGGGGAAGGGGGGCAACATTGTCATTTTTGCGCAACCGCAAGTCGATAGAAACAACAGCAATGGTCAGGTTCACGTGCAGATCACATGTGACTGAACCTTGTACGGGCAGATGGTAAGATGGTTGGGTCACGAGTTGTCGGATAACATAGTAATCGACTCCAATTATATACATATGCATTGCATGGTTTGAGAAAAATCTAAAAGAAAACACACTATCTAACGAAATTTTTTTGATATAAAATCTAATAATTATTAATTTTATGCAGTCGATGTGTGAAATTTTGTTGGAATTTTTCTAAATTTGAAGTAGTTTTAGGAAGAGATTGATTGAAAATCTGAATTGACAATCCCGATTAAAATCCTATTAAAAATAAATGAATTTTTTGTGCCCAAGTAAAGATTATTTACCATACTATTCACATGCAGTAGTTACTAAGGAGTCTCTAGTAATTCTATGTTATATGATATTTCAGTTATTTAAATGATATCACTGATCTATTAGAAATTGACTTGTTAAGATGTATAAGAATAACAACTCTTGTTTTAACTAATAAATTTTTCAATTAGATTCAATTTCATGACCATATTGATTACATAACATACTATCTCTGTCTCCAGTCCCCACAAATTAAATTGATGGGAAATAATGTCTTCAATTATTTAATTATTATTTTAACATAAATAATAAATGAATTTCTCATTATCACAAACCTCAAAATTATGGCAGGTTGAATTAATACTTCATTCAAATAGGATGTGGCCGGAAGTAGTATTAGCTGTTAGTTATAATCAGAAATAGTCACAATTATTGCTAATAGCTAGATTTCAACCCCCCCCCCCCCCCAACTCCAATAAAAAAAAGAAAGAAAGAAAGTCATATATCATGTAACAATAGAATGACTAGAATTTTGGATTATACTTAAATAAGTGTTTGGACTTATATTTTAACCTCTTTAATCTCAAATGATTAGATGCAAAATTAAAAATACACACAATCCTCCCCCAATTTCTTTATAAAACACAGAATCCTATGAAATTTTGAGTGTACCGCTTACCTCTCTTATAATATTGTTTTATGTGTATGACATATGAGTAAAATACAAACTCGTATAGTTTTGTTTTATGTGGAAATTGAGTACGAAACCAAAAGGTTTATTTTACACTTAAATTTATCTTTTGTGAGGAATAAATATCATACTAAAAAACAAACTTAAAAGGTTCCATTACTTCCATGTTTTACTTGAAAACCACAAGTTTTTTTGGTACAAAATTTCATCGAATAGTTTTACAAACAAAAATTAGAGTTTGACGTTGTACGTTTTGGGAAGTTGATGGGAAGGAACAAGATAGATGAGGGGGCCAAGTTCACGTGAGAATCACATGGAGAATGAGTCTCGTACGGGCAGGGAGGGCACGCAAAGAGGGTGGGCAAATGCATGATAGAGATTGTCGGGTAGTGAAGCAATTTGGCCTATAAATAGGGCTAAAAAATCACACACTATTAATTAATGAATATACATTGCAGAGAGAGATCTATTATTGGGGGTTGGGTTGTGTTATGTTGTGTTGTGTAAGTAAGAAAAAGGGAACACGTGGGACAGCTATCACGCACCTCGTGGGGACACCATAATCATCATCGGACATCTTGTCGGTCCCGCCTCTCCCTAAAAATCCTAACTCTCATTATTAATTGTTTTCATTTAATAGGTTTATACACCACACCATCATCACCATCATCATCGTCATCATCATCATCATGAATACAACTTCACCCAGTATTGTAGTGCGTTTGATTCACGCTCTAATGATGGTGCTTATTTTTTGTGCCTTGGAGATGGCGAGGGAGAGTTGAGCTTGGAGATTGATTAATGCGTCTGGGTTTTTTTTTTGGGTTTCCCCTAATTTGGATATTTTTGGTAAATGTTGACTGTCTCAATGTGCTAAGCCAGCCTATAATAGCATCCTTAAAACACTATCCCCTTTCCGGGGAGGGCGTGCATGATTTTGTTTAATCTCATTTATTTAATTGGAAGAAATCTCCTCACTTATGATTTGAGGAGGGCCCTTTTATATATCTTTTTACCTTTATTTTTTTTATAAGTACACTAATAATTCAACTTATAACATTTGCTTAGTAATTATTATTTTTTATCGTCAAACTAAAATATTTATTAATGTAAGTAAAATTTAAATTTTAAATATTTTATTTAATGATAATTTTTTTTATTAGTTGAATTAATTAGAATCTGAAAAATCCGTATGATGTGAGCATTTGAGGGTATCTCTCATGCGTTTTTTGTGTGAGGAGAGAGGGGGGGGGGGGGGTAGGGGTGGGTTTGAAACTGCCAAGTGGCTTAGACAGGCACTGGAATCTAAAGGGGATAGGTATAGGGTGGAGATAATAAGCACTATGTGGTGATAAAAGTCTCAATGAAATTGAGTACAAATAATTGCTATGTCCTTTTCTGGTACACATAGATGCCATGCTGTTATGATATCACCAAAAGTTTAGTCATGAATATTGCGGAAAGGAGATGATCTTCTTAGAGGACAAATAAACACACACTTTCTAGATGTAGGATAATTAATTGCTCCGGGTCTATCATATTGAGAAAAAGAAAGAAATGATAACTAATTAATTGTATCAAATTACTTTATTTTGAGTCCGTTTGGATTGAACTTATTGTTACTGAAACTGAAAACTGAAAACTGAAAACACTGTAGCGAAATTATTTTTAAATGTGTGAATAGTATCGTGAGACCCATTTTTAATATTTTTAACTCGTGAACAGTGCCAAACAGTATATAAACAGTACCAAACAGTGTGTGAACAGTACTCTTGTCCCCCTAAAGCAGAAACGGTGCAGGAAAAAAAAAAACAAAACAAAAAACGCAAAACGTGAACGCAGGTTTCAGTTGAAACCAAACGGGCACTTTGTTGATATTTTACACAAACTAGCATTTCATTAGAGTTAGAGAATCTAACAATGATAAGAGTTTGAATTTTCTAAGCAAGCGTGGAATAATAGTTGCACTGAAAAATCAAGTTGAAACAACCCTACAAATGTTCCAAAGTTTAATGGGTCCCCAAACCACTTATTAATATGTAAATACGACACTAATTAAACTTTAACTATTTGCAATATCAAAACATTATTTGATCTTTCAAAGAAAGATAAAAAGGTATCAAAACACTATCTATCAATAAGCACTACTCTTTTGGTCTCCTCCTCATCCAGAAGAAAAAAAAAATCAAACTCTTTTGAAAGCTAATCTATAGCATTTAGGTTAGGAGGGAGACAAGAAATGACACATTGCTAACTCTAGATAGCCACTCTTCCACCTTAAAAATTGACAAAAGTTAACTTCTTTTTGTGATGATTAGCACTACTTGTATTGCCATAACACTCATTTTTGGGTATGGCAAAGTTGATCAACACGTGTCTACTGTGAGAAAAGTTAATTAGAGAGCCAATAGAGTTTCATTTTAGTGTAAATCAAAATATTACAATCGAGCACAAAGTATTCAAATGATATAAAAATAAACAGAAACCCAAAATTATCATTCAAAAGAATCAAAAAAAAAAAAAAAAAAAGAGGGAAAAAATAGTAGTGATTGTGGTCTTTCTCAATGATTAAAACATGCCACTTTTTAATTTGAGGCAAATCATTAACAAACATATTAGGGATTCTTTAGTCATTTTACAAGAAGGGACTTCTATGTGAAATGAACATAACCAAAATTGGGAGTTGGGACCATAGTGCACCAGAACCTGGTGATAGAGATGGGACAAAAGTTCTAGATAGAGATAAACGGTTATCATAATTCTTGACCCATGCTGAGTGAGCTCAAGACCACAACATCCATGGAGTAATATAAGAGATTAAAAAAAAATCACTCTAACGTGTATTGTAATTTTGGCTAAACCTAATTTATTGTTAGCCCACTTGTTAAAAAGTGAGATAAAAACTGACTTTAAACAAATAAATTTGATGTTCCAAATAACCTTAACTTTTTTATTTAAATTCATTTTTTATGTCATCTTTTTAAAATAAGTAAATTAACAGTAAGTTAGCCAAGTACCATAACATGCCTTATTAAAACTATCTATAATGGTTATCCCAAATATATATATATATATATATCTATAATGAATACTAATTAAAATATAAAGTAATGTTGGGTTTACAATATTTTCACAATAAATTATGTCAATGGTGGACTTAGATTAGAATTCTTTAAATAAGCAAATTAGCAGCAAATAAGTTAGCCAAGTACCATAATGTGCCTTATTAACATTATCTATAATGAATACTAATTAAAATATAAAGCAATGCAGCATTTACAATATCTTCACAATAAGTTATGTTAATGGTGGGCTTAGATTAGAATTATTTAAATAAGTAAATTAGTAGCAAATAAGTTATCCAAGTACCATAACGTGTCATATTAACATTATCTATAATGAATACTAATTAAAATATAAATTAATGTTATGTTTACAATATACTCACAATAAATTATGTCAGTGGTAGATTTAGATTAGAATCAATAATAGTCTACCACTTATATAAAATTTGTTGTGAAAATATTATTGACATAATATTACTCTTAAAATATATAAGCTCAACCATTATCAACAACATTATTAAACATTATTCTCCTCTAAATTAGTATTGATATTTTTTTAATCACTTGCTGTATTGATTTATCTTTTAATGATTTGATAATTGGGAGATACAATTAAATCTTAGATATGTCCATAAAAAATAAAAAATAAAAACTAAAATATACTAAGTCGTTGATCTAAAAATATATTATAGTTTAGAGTGAAGAGTGAAGAGTGAAGGAGCGTGGGGTGGGGTAATGAGTGAGGGTATGATAGAAGGGTGAGGATGAGGGTGAGGGAAGGAGTTCAAATGATTGTGATGAGGAGGGTGTCGGAGCGTGGAGAGACAAGATGACACGCACGACTGTATGGGTAGGGGAATAGGGGCCCATGTATAATTGTAGAGCGTAAGACCACGTGTCTCCCAGCAAGACATGTTGGTCCACGTGAGTTGCGGAGGGCCTGATTTTTCTTCCACGCTTCCCTCTTTTCCGCTAACTCCCCTTCACCTCTCGCCCCCACGTGAACTCCACTCTCCTTTGTCCCCTCTTTCTCTCTCTCTCTCTCAAGCTACAGTAGTCTTTGGTTACTTTAATTAACTCAATATTGGCCAAGGATAAAATGACAAAAAAAAAAAAAAAAAAAGGACACGTTGGCTTGGCTCATCTTGACTCGGCTGCAGTGTTCACTCAGCTGGCGAGTATGTACATGATGGGAAAAGAGCTTTTGACCTTGCATTGCATCAATGGTGTGGGCTAAATATTGTTGATAAAATTTGAATAGAAATAGTATATAGGGAAATTGCACTTTACCTATATGTGATTTTGTCCGTTTTAACAGTATTTACCTGTGATTTAAAAGTTATCATTTAACTTACCTGAGGTGACCTCCATTAGACCACCGTTACCTACCTCTGCCCTTTCCGTTAAAAAATCTTCTTTACTATATAAGCTACAATAGAAACAGAATTAGAAGCAACATATGGAAGAACGACTTCTTTCTCACCATCTTAGAAATCAAATCTTCAAACCCAAATCCCATTTCATGACCTGAATCTTGTTCAATCAACACAATAATTGGTTCCCTCTTGATGTATACACTACCAATATATATACATCAAATCTTATTGTAAAAAATAAAAAAATAGAAATCAGTTTAAGTTACAAACCCATATAGCAAGGGAAAACAAAAAGGAACCCATAAATCCATTAACCCTAGAAAATTTGAATCCACCAATCCATTGCTCTCCGTTGCTTCAATCTCAGCCGATCTAGACAATTAGGTTGCTTTGTTGCTCAGCCGATCTCACAATTTCATTTTTATTGTTTCTTTGTTTTTCTTCCTGGTCTAGGGTTTTGGGCTACGCATTTGGACTGAATGTTTTGGCAAAAAACCCCTTAGTGTCTAGTTGGCAATCACTGTGCTTAGGATATTGCTACTAGATTTGTTGGCTTTTGGTAACTTTATAGCTAAGCACCTCCTATGTAGTGGGCATATATGGTTAGAATTGTGTGACTTTGTCTGTTGTTCTTTCAGGAAGTCAAGCACATGATTCTTTTTCTTGTGGAGATGCTAGAGCCTTTTCTTGATCCTGCTATAGCCACGTCAAAAAGCGCAATAGCTTTTGGAGATCTATCTTCCTCTTTTCCTGAAAAGTAGGAAACCACTTGTGTGATTGCCCTCAATGTCATCCGTACAGCAGTAAGAAATCCGACCATTCTTCCTTCTTTGGAATCTGAATGGAGGCATGGCTCAGTTGCTCCTAGGTAATACATGCCTGTATTGTTTGTTCAATGAGTTGGCTGTGGTGTTGGATTTGCTAGATTGTTGGGGTTTTTTTTTGCAGATTTTTTTTCTTGCAAATTTGGGTTTTTTTTTTTTTTTTTTTTAGAGAACCCAGTAAAGGAGAAGAGGTTAGAGTTTGAGGGAGAGAAAGCCCACGGTAAAGATAGAATCTAGCAAACTGGTGGATACCATTTATTCTTAATTTTTGTATTTTATTTTGTGATTGTTTTATGAAGAATTAAGTAGTCAATTTTTGGATTTAGCAGTAGAAGGCTAGCGAATCTGTAGGTGTATGTTCACATGGATTTGTGGCTTTATTTGTGATTGTAGGTGTATTGGTTTTCTTGTCATTGTAAAAGTATGTTTGGCAATTGCAATGGGCATTGGGTAAGAACGTTAAACACATCATTCCATATATATTTCTGGGTTTTGATTGTGAAGAAGAAGAAGAAGAAGAAGAAGAGAAAAGAGGAGAGAGACCTAATATATAATGAAAAAGACACATTTACCCCTATTTTTAACAGTGAAAAGGGAGAGGTGGATAATGGGGGTCTAACGGAGGTCACCTTAGGTGGGTTAAGTGATAACTTTTAAACTAGGGTAGGCACTGTGGGTTAAACCACAAGTGGGTAAAGTGCAATTTCCCCTAGTATAAATTAAAGAATTAAGGAGAGAATGATTAAGAAAAATGATATTATAAAAGGTTAAAGTGATTTTTAGTGCATGTATGATACAACCCTTTTTTTTAAAATATAATTTTTGTAAAGGAAAATTATTATTTCACTTTGTTTCTTATTTTCCATTTTATTTACATACTTTGTGAGTGGTGTATACTGACGTGAAAATTGAGGGTTCGACACAAAATTTGGTTATCCGTCACCAAAGAAAAATGTTATTTGAGTGAATTTTTATTTATTTATTTGAATCACTAAACTGAAATTTGATGAAAAAAAATGAGTTTTATCAATTATTTGGTTGGCTATTAATGTCAAGTGGTCTATTGTCTAAAAATCATTTGAGGATTAAATGAGGAATTGAATCATAAAGTGCCTAATTGAAGATGGTTTAAATTGGTAGAATCCATTAGTACCACATAGGATGAAATTTGACTTTTATAAATAAATAAATAAATAAATAAATAAATAAATATATATATATATATATATATATATATAAATATAAAGATGGGCTAAAGTTCATATGGGTTGTCCCAATATTAGATAATTATTTATTATTTTTTTTAATGTATGTTTCACTATGCATTACTCTGTTCAAATGGAAAAATATAAATAGAATCCCTCGTTCATAAATGTTGGGTTTTTTTTTTCTTCTCTTGAGTTTCTTATAATATATATATTTTTTATGCATATAATTAAAAAGAGAAAAGACACATAGTTTAGTTCATTGTGCACGAAGATTGTAGTACTTTTTATGCGCGTTGTTGATCATTGTGTTTTGAGAGGCAGATATTTATGAGTCTTAAAGTATCATTGATGAATAGTGTGAGGGGTGAAATTTATTTTTAGGATATTGTGTCAAACACAGGCACTGATTGGGTTTGCATTATCCATTCTTTATTCATCTGGTTTGTGAGTTATTTAATTATTTTACATATTGATTTTTATCTACTGATTTATATTTGTTGTTCTTGCCTATTTGTTTTGTATGTGTTTTTGTATATGATTAAATTTGTATGTTGTTTTTATTTACATAATCACCAAAAAAAAAAAAAAAAATTCCTATATCATAGCTAACAAAGATGACATAATTGCTTTTATGACGATTATTCTTTATAATCAAGATATATAATACATCAATTAGTTTTTTATGTAGGTAGGGATTGAATACTAAATATGTTATTCCCCCATAAGGGATTTTATTAATTGAGCAAATTGAAAAATACTAAACTTGAGTAATTAATTAACATTTATGCTTGGTTACATTTGATATATACATCAAAGTCTCTAGTCTAAATGTATATGACAGACAATGCAAGTCATGAGAGGGATGTATAATCGATTTTACTTATGTATGGAAATGTAATTATAATGCACAAGATTTTGTACCTGGTTACCTTAAGCTTATGTATACATTTTAAAATGTTGATGTTTTTTTTTTTTTGAGAAAGAGCACTGAGGTGCAATATATTAAGGAATACCAGCTAAATCAGCATGGTAAGAAGTCATTACATCACATGGAACATCTTCCATCCAAATTACACAATTTGAAAAATTAACAGCCAGTTGAGCCAAATTGTGTGCAACTGTGTTGCCCTCTCTCTTAGTATGAGAGTAGGCCAATTTTGAAAACCCAGCAGATAAATCCAAAGAGTCCTGTAGCAGTAAACCGAATGGTGCTAGGCCAGTATTCTTGAAGCTCAGCGCCTTCATCACCTGAAGAGAGTCTCCCTCAAGATTAAAATGTTGATGTTGATGTCATTGTTTGATTTTTATTTGATTATTTGATATTTGTGCTCATCATTATGTAGACGACCTTTCAATGCATATGACCTCATTTCAAATTATTACGAAGGCACACCCTAGACTAAAAATTAAATACCCTCTACTTTTCGAATAACATAATCTATATTCATTGACTTCTAACATACTTTCATTTTCAATCAAATTTCATTACTAGCGAAAGAGAGGTTCAAATTTTGATAATTGATTTATTTTTTTAATCATCTTAAATGGTCTTTCACTAAAACTTAGTTAAATCAACTTGAGATTGACAATGTGTTGATCTAGTCCATCTTATTCATCTGGATTTTCAGATTTCAAATTATTATGAGTTGGTTTAGTAGTATTAGTTTATTAATCGTTTAGTTGACTAAAAGGCCACTTTCTTTGTGTGTCAACAGAATTATTTTGAAACCATCATTAGAATTATTAGCTACAAGCCTACGATTACTTTATAGTAGCTGTCTATTGAAGGCCACTAAATTTACTTCGTCACTCGCAGATATGTTATTTTTTGCTTAGGATTGAACAATTAGAAACACACGTGACCTCTTCTCTTCTTTTATTGTGGAAGGCATATACATTTTCTAACTTTCTTTTCTTTTTGTTTTTAAATTCCCATTTCCTCTTTGGTCTGCACTTTGTTGCTTTCTCTCATAAACCCATGCAGATTAATGCAATTTTCTTTCATTCAAATTTAAAATAAACATGATTTGTAACATACGGTGTTTTAGCCAAGGGAGTCAATCTTGTATATGAGATTGTACTTGTTTGACCAATGAAACAATATATTTCGGTACTGGTTAATATCGGTGTACTATTTCAGGTTTACCATTATTTTTTTATATTTATAAATATATATTATAATAAATATAAAAGTTTATCATAAAATATTACCTCAATTCAGAAAAAATTATTCATGATTTTAGACTTTAGTATCAATTAAAAGAAAAAAAACACAATATAAAAAATAGAAAGCTTAATTGTTCATTGCATACTAAGAAAATAAAGAATACTAATAAGTTAATACAAGTAAGTTACCATTCTGTCCTTACAAAAATTCAAAAATTACAAAACTAAAAATAAAAAAGCCTTTTTTTTTTTTTTTTTTTTTTTTGTACCGGCTGGTATTGCTCGAAATTGACCGGTATTTAAATCGGTATGAAATATTAGCGTTTTTATACTGGTATATGTACCGGTACGGTACATACCGGCTAGTATGGTTGGTACCAGTATAGTATCGACCACCTTAGTTTTAGCACCAAAACTTTTTGATTTGATTTTGGATTGTAGGATGCCACTCGACCTAGAATGGACTATCCTTCTACGTTACTCATTTCATGAAGCAAATGGTGTGACAAATGAATTAGCAAAGAAAGGACAAGAGCACCAATGTAGTATTAAAGAATATAATAAATGTTCAAATTTTGTTTATATAAAATATGTATGTGCTATTTTGAAATTAGGCACTCCTTGCGAGTACCCAGTGTACAATACTTGTAATAGTGCTGCTTAGTTAATAAATAAATATTCTGTGTAGCAAAAAAAGAAAAAAAAGAAAAAGAAAGCAAAATTAGAGATTTTGTTCATAATATCCATTTGATCTTAGCCGTATAAAACTTGGCTCCAAAGCCATCCGATGAGTTAGATATACAACAATTATTTGTGACAACTCCAGCTCGAACGCTCTCTCCTTACTCGTTAACGACACGCTTCATAGAGCAATACAACGCTAAAAGCTTGTTGAGTTTTGTTCTAGCGTGAATTACAAGCGCAAAGTTGCGATGGAAAATAAAATCAGAGAGATTTGAGAAGGCACTGTTTTTTCGTTTTACCAGAAAAGTTGAAGAAAGCGAAGGCTTTTGTCTGGGGAACCCCCTCGTGCCCATGGTGGAAAATCGCATCGCATGGGAAAAGATTTTTCAGTGTGGCAAAAAAAAAAAAAAAAATTTAGATAAGTGGGGACCCCACTGGGACCAACTTGAATAAAAGGTTTTCTGTCTGGTTCCAATCATAACCATCCAGTCTTTTGATTTGATGGTTGTCGACACTGTTCATTGGCTCACCTTGGTTTAGTCCTTTTAATTATCATCACCAAGTGAAGCACAGGATAACGAGGCCCCATTAGTTTTAGAGTTGATCTCAGCCGTTGATTTGGTGCCACATAGTTAATGGTGGATAGTGTTAATAAGTTGTGTTGGGTGGTTCATGATTTTAATGCTTATGATACGCATCAGATTTTCTTTTATTGTGAATCTTTAATTCAGGACAAATTATACTAGTGCGGTAGTGCTACAGTGCTAGCTGCAAACTAGTTGCATTAATTTGAAGTAGGTGGGTAGAGAAAATACTGGCTCATTTAATAATGGATACTTTCTCAAACGCCCTCATTTTTTACGTATTTGGTATGTGATACAATGAGGTAATTATTACGTATATATTCTTTGAAGAATGAAGAATACGTAATAATTATGTGAGGAACAAATTTATTATGGCAAATACGTACGTTATTTGGAGAGTTTTAATAGATTTTCTTCCACATTTCTCTTTTTCCCACTTCACTTAGGAAGTGTAAGCAAAAATGCATAGTTTTTCTTTTGGGTGTAAAGTAACCTCCTTATTTGAAAAAAGAAAAAGAAAAAAGAGAAACTAATAATTAAAATAAAGGGAGAAATTACTAATTGTAAATGGTTTTCTCCTTTGAACCAATTGATACAGATAACCTATGTTTTAGCTTTGGATACAATTTTTTATTTCTTGTTGATACAAATTAATAAGTTCAAAAATAAAAATAAAATATTCAAAAAAGCCAAACATAGTATAACCTTCAGAAAGTACAGAAGATGTCCACGATGATATTCTCCTATGTGAGTAGTTTCCTCTGAACATGTTGAAGGCACTCTTGTTGACAAATGACAATACGGAATAAAATTAATTACCAAACCGTATATAATTGAGCTTTTATTTTTATGCATTAAATTCGTGGAACCAAAGTCCAACTAGCTTTCCTTTAATCAGTTAAGATGCAATTATAATGATTTGTTATTTTGAAAAATGCCTTCTTCATCACTCATTCAATTATCATATCCATACATAAAGAAAAAGTAAAGTAGTCATAACTCAAAACTCATAAGTCGCAAGTCATAATTTACTGTGTTTTGTTTTCTTTTGGCCTGGTCAATAGTCAGCAAAATGGTTAAGCAGCTCAGCTTACCAATCAAATTATGTGAATGGTACAGAGGAGTTAAAGAAAAACGCCCTCCGTTTGTTTACCATGGTTAAGGATGTAACTTGTGGTAGTAAATGTAGAGAAGACAAACTAGCAGAGTTAGGTATTATTTTGGGGGCAAAAGCTATGATTGAGATAATTGGCCTCCTGACACCAAGTCATGATTGAACTTATACACCACTCCTACCAGTTTCTCTTCTTTCTATATAACCCCCACCATACCTCCATTAGTCCCCTCCAAACTATACCTATCACTCGCCAAATTCTCTCTCTCTCTCTCTCTCTCTCTCTCCAAAGACCAGAAGCTTAAAACTTCAACCCTAGTAGTCCTTTGAATACACAAAGTTCTTCAAAGGAACTTTTCTTTGGTTTTTATTGCAAAGAGAAAAGTATGATGGTTGAGAAGGAAGATCTGGGTCTGAGTCTGAGCTTGACCTCAGCTCAGAACCACCACTCTCTACACCTGAATCTCATGCCTTCCCTGGTCCCATCTTCTGGGTTCAATCCAAAGCCCTCTTGGAACGAGACCTTTCCTTCATCAGGTGCGTTAATGGACTTTGTAAAATTTGCATGGCTTTCATTCTTAGATCTGGGCTTTGCTCATAATACCCGTTTCAAGGAAGCCATTTTTGCCTTTTTCTTTCAACTTTCAAGGAACTTAGATAAAAATAATACTTTTTTTTTTTCCTTTGCTCTTTTATCTTTAATTTCTTTAACAACCAACTTTTCTCTTATTCACACTCAGAGTTTCTCAAATCTACAACCTTTTCACAAGTCATGGGGTCTTATTCTTTAGATCTGTCCATCAAAATTCAATCTTTTTCATTGATTCTAACTCACAATCCCACATGCAGATCGAAACTCTGAAACATGCCGAGCCGAGACTCGATCTTTCCTACGAGGCATCGACGTGAACCGGCTTCCATCCACGGCTGATTGCGAAGAAGAAGCAGGCGTGTCATCTCCAAACAGCACCCTATCTAGCGTGAGTGGGAAGCGAAGCGAGAGAGAAGCTCACTGTGAAGAGCTCGACATTGAGAGAGCTTGCTCTCGAGGTATCAGTGATGAAGAAGACGGTGAAACCTCGAGAAAGAAGCTTAGGCTCTCCAAGGACCAGTCCGCTGTTCTTGAAGAGAGCTTCAAAGAGCACAACACCCTCAACCCAGTAAGTATACTATGCACCAAAACTCAGTTGAATCATTATCAAGTTTGTCTGGTTGTTGAGAAAAAAAAAAAAGAAAGTAAAGTAAAGCAAATAAATTTTGGCCTTTCTCGTTTTTGATTCCCAAGCGAATTTGTACGTTACACAGACTTGATGGAGGGTCTTCAGTCTAACAGTCATCTACCAATATTTTCAAGAAAAAAAGAAAAACATTTGAGGTCCAAAACAAGCCAGAAAAAGTCGATGCTTTCTAATATTTTCTCGGCAAACAAACAGAATTCTTTGTCATGTAGGTGTAGTCTGGCACTTTTACTGATACATAGGTGGTTTTTCTTATGGTTGCAGAAGCAAAAGTTAGCGTTGGCTAAGCAGCTAGGCCTCCGACCTAGGCAAGTAGAGGTCTGGTTTCAGAACAGAAGGGCAAGGTGAGAAATTTATTTCGTATTTTTATTATTAGGGTATTTTTGGTATTATCCAGTTAATATATTTAGAATTACTGTTATACCCATTTGAAGTAGCTTTATTTACGTGGGCTTTGAAATATAATTTACAGGACCAAGCTGAAGCAAACCGAGGTTGACTGCGAATTTCTAAAGAGGTGTTGTGAGAATCTGACGGACGAGAATAGGCGGTTGCAGAAGGAAGTTCAGGAGCTGAGAGCACTGAAACTTTCCCCGCAGTTCTACATGCAAATGACCCCACCTACGACCCTAACCATGTGCCCCTCATGTGAGCGTGTCGGGGTCCCACCTTCTTCATCATCAACCGTTGATGCAAGGTCCCACCAGATGGGCCCAACTCACCAGCGTCCGATCCCAATTAACCCGTGGGCCCCAACTCCATCTTCCATCCCACATCGACCGTTCGATGCAGTGCTCCATCCACGATCGTAGATTAGCTACAAAGATCAACATGAAAAAAAAACATTTTGGTCCTTAAACTAGGTGTATTGTAATGTAATCTTATTCTTATTCTTAGCTAATATCAAAGGTTGTTATAATGTGTACGGAGAAAAGATGCAAATATATTCAGTTTTTAACAGCGTACCAATTTTCAGGTTCAACGTTCGGATCTAAGATATGGTTGGTAGAACGTGATTTGGTGGGTCTTCATGTTTTGTATTATTGGACCCACCTTCTTCTCTGTGGGGTTGGGGTGACCTAGTTTAGTTTTTATTAATTTATTTAGGAGGGTAAGGAAGGAAGACTATGTCTGTAAAGTGCATTTCTAATTAGTAATTAATTGTTTAACTTTAAAAAGTCAAGGAAGTTTGTGACTTTTTGTTCTAATCTCTAATGGAAAACCACAAATGATTATTACTTATAATGACAGAGGAATCTTACTTTATTATGTCCTTTATTTAACTTTTTAAACATGTTGGGTTCATATTTGTAGACAGAAAAGAAGCATGTGGGATTGGTTGTTGAAAGTTGGGGTCAGATGAAGGTTTTTATTTCTCTCAATTGTGGCCAAAGTCCTTGTTCAAGGAGATTTTCAAAGTAAATTGAGTCTTATTGTTTGACAAAGGATTGCTCCTTATTTTCTTTGCTTGATATTTACTTTTTCTGAATAAGCATTTGAATCCCCATCCTCACGCCAGTCACGCGTTTTTCCATACTTTTGAAACTTTCTTTTGGAAAGCAATTGATAGTGGATTATGTTAGACGTTCCACTTTTGATGACTATTGTAGCTTGGAATGTGGCTATGCCGCCATAGTTTATTTTTTGGGAATTTTTTTTTTTTTTTTTTTAAGAAATACTTTTGGGAAAAAAGAGAGAATAAAAATCAAAGGCCAGTTTTTAACATCCAAACTCCAAAGTCATGAGTAAAATGAGTTCTGATACTTTTCTGTCAGCCTTCCTTTAAAAGCATACTTGATTTAATTGAAACTCAGCAAATGAGAACCATACTGGATATCGTGCATTTCTTAAAAACTTGGTCATTACGCTTTTCCTTGTAGTCTCAAATGGAAAATAAGCTTTGTGAGGGCTAAGAATGTTTAAGTCAAGAATTGTTTTTATTTTATATATTTTTTTTCATGCCGAATTTGACCGAAATATGCTGGGAGTGAACCATAGATTTGCCAAAGTATTTGTCTTTGAAATGCATAGGGCTGTCAACTTCTAACCGGACCCCATGAAATTGTCCGACCTGAAGCCATTTGACCTGATCAATATGGCAGTTGGCGGTGGTTTCGTGAGATGAAAATCTGACCAAGTTGGTTCAAGTCTCGGTTTTGGACCTTTTGGTTTATATCAACCCGTTGGAGCTAATCCGACTGATATCATTCCTTCCCTTTTTCCAACGATTTTTCCATCAATATTTGGCGAAGATCATGGGTTCTCAAACCATATCTAGGGGGGATAGTGGGGACTTATTTCAACATGAGAAGCAATATTCGTGCTCTCTTTGTTAGTAATTTGTAAGTGGATTATTTGAGAAAAGATAGAACCATATAAGGATTTCAAATTAGATCAAGCATGGGTGACTTCATTGAACAAATCAATCTTTTGTTAGGGGTGGGGGAATGTCTTTATTATAACCAAGGATGCTCTGATGGCCAAGTTAATACAGAGGATTTGAGTGTATAGTAATAGAGTAAAATTAGTTAAAAATGACAATTTGGTTAGTAGAGTGATGGGTGAATTTATAAGGCAAATGAGGGTTGGATTTGACGAGAACTGTTTCCAAAAAATCTGGTTTTTTGTCCTATTACACTATTGTTTTCTTGGAGAGTAATGCTGGTGGCACAACTTGTGACACAACTTGTGGCACTAGAATTATCTTTTCTTGGATTGACTAAGGGAATGGATGCTAGGATAACGCCTTTGAAATTGCAAGCATAGGGTGCATGTTCAATCGCATTAAATGCAATTGATGATTGGTAGAAGGTAATAAATGTTGATTTGAGTGAGAGTTAGTGGCATTTGACATGGTCTCCTTTTGACAAAGACTATATCGATTGACCCGTAAAGGGGAGATGCCCTTGAGAGTGTAGTTATGTGACTATGTCATCCCATAATAGGTTAATTGTTAAGGATCTTCAAGGTTGACAATTGAGAAAGGTTGAAGGCCTGTTTGGTAATGTTGTTTAAATAATCTTGTATAAGTGTTGTGAAAATATATATGGGTAAAAAAGTGTTGTAAAAATACGTGTCGTGTTGTTTAAACAACGAAAACTATTATTCAAACATCGTTACCAAATAGCCCCTCAGTTGCTGAACATCTGTAGTGAGGACACTAATTGTTTGCCAGAGCTCGGGTCAACACTCACTTCGGGTCAAGATATTTTATAGGTCCAACCTTGATGGGTTTGGAAAGATGGGCCTTGCCATGGGCCCAAAGGTCTTCTTAGGTAGGCTGATGTCCCGCTTTGCACCTTTAGGCACAGCCCCAGCGTAAAGGTTTCATGTTGTGTTCACAAATTAATCATGAATTTGGTTGTTTTCACTGCAATATCTGTAATTTTGCATATTGTTAATCTAAAACTTATTAATTGTGATGAGTAGAGCAGTGCACGTGCTCTGTCTACTAAGGAAATTGAACCAATCAACATAGGATTGTACATGCAATCCATAGTTGTCATTAGGATGCTATTTGATGTGAGCTTGCCCAGCTTTTGATATCCTTTACTTGGAGTACACTGACTTCTGCGCAGGCCTGGTTATTCCCTATGCCGGTTATTCCCCATACCGTTTGAGTTGATGCTTGCTTGTTCTTTTGGATTGAGAAATGCCATTGCTTTCCTACAATAATTGATGCCATTAGTTCATATTCTTTTGGAGCATCTCCGTACCCTCCGAATAACTAGGTAAATTTTGTGCAGGAAATTTTTTCCCCCTTCTTCTGTTCCTAATAATAATGAAAGGCAAGCAGTGCTAGATTTTTGTTGGCTTCTTTTGGAGAACACGGGCGTTGAGCATATCATAAGCCTGCATTTCAATCTAGCCAACTTAAATGGAATACTGACTCCGCAAGCTGATTGGGTTTTTCTCACTAGTTTGGGGGCAAAGACATTGTGACTTTGTGAGGTCCGGTCAACCAAAATTACTTGTACAAAAGATGTTATTACCCTATCATTTGAGTCTGATAACTGGTACTTAGGAGGAGGTCATTTGCACTGGGAAACTTTTTTCCATCAAGTTAGAGATAACTAGAAGGAAACAGTGTTGTATTGACATTGGGCCCTTTGATGCTTAAATCCGAGAGGGTGTTTCTACTTTCTTTGTAAACTCAAAAGAATTTTAGTGAATCATTTTTTCTTTTCTTTTTGGGGTAAAATATGAGCATATTTTTTACATCATATAGAGCCCTTTTACATACGGCTAAATGAGAGCTCTAGTTAGGTGTTTTATTAGGAATCTTTCTCTACTTTTCTTGTCCAACCCACCAAGAATTCTTGTAGTTCAAGGTTGTTGCTTCCCAATCAAGTAATTTCCTTCTTTGGAGTAGCTTAAATATAAGAAAGTAGTTGATCAAAATCTGTTACTACTAACTTACTTGGCTATGCCTCATGTACTGGCCAAACTTATATATTGGGATTAGATTTCCTTTCGAACCAAACTTTGTAATTATCTGGGTTGATTCAATATCTCTGATGTGCAGCTTCACCATCAGTAATCAATTATTTCTCTTAATTTGTTTCATACCAGTACCACGACCTTTCCCACTTCCTAGCTGAGGTGACGAGGTGTATAAAAATCAGAAAGATATATGACCATTGATTTCTTTAATTTGTTTTTGGGAAAAATTTACTTGCGGCTATTTGTTTGTTTGTTTTTGTTTTTGTGTGTGTGGGGCTAAAATGCAGAATATATATTACTTCCCCACCTCAAATTGTTAGTCATTTATTCTATCTTGAGAGGTCTCAAAATGAAGTTCTCTTTGAAAAGTTGGTGAATAAATTTCCTAATATACCATTTCATCTATATATATATATAAAACCGAAGTCTTTGCTGGCACCACAATTTTTCACGTCAGCACAATATTTAATAAATAAAATATATATATAAAACCGAAGCCTTTGCTGGCACCACAATTTTCCACGTCAGCACAATATTTAATAAATAAATAAATAAATAAAAATTATAACTTCTCAAAACCCTAGCAACCTTACCCCTCTCTCAAGTTAAGAAATATAAAGCCACGGTTTCTGCAAACTCTCTCTCTCTCCAGACGTAGGAAACCCTAAAGCATTCAAGATCTACAAAACCCTAGCAACTTTACCCCTCTCTCAAGTTAAGAAATATAAAGTCACGGTTTCTGCAAACTCTCTCTCTCCAGACGTAGGAAGTCCTAAAACATTCAAGATCTACAATGCACGGTATAGATTTTAGCTTATAAAGTTCAGCTTTTGTAAGGTTAGTTTTGTTTATATATTAATTAATACATAGTACTTTGTTCACCATTGAATACTCACGGTCAGGAAAGCAAGAGAAGGCGCATAAATATTTAGTTCTTACGTTTAGGTTTAGGTTTTAAGAGATTTATATACTACTACTATGTGGCTAAATTTCCTGTGACATCAGTTATATATATATATATATATTTTTTTTTAATTTGTTTTATGTAAGGTTAGTTTGTTTACATCAGTTCTTTATCTCAAAGATAAGACTTTTATTTCTACCGCAAGAACTATTTAGGTATGTATCCCTTGCAAGCACACGTGAACTTAAATTGTCTTTTAATATATGCATGCTTTATTATTTTCTAATAGTTTTCCCGTGCATCGCACGGGTTAGCGACTAGTTAATTTATAAAGCCAATACCTCTCTTTTATGAAAGTTTAAAATTTATGGTTTTAAAAACCTCAAAGAATCGAATAAGGGACTACTTATGTAAAAGATAGAGATTACAATGAGACGAGGTGGGGTAGATCATAGGTACTTCATCCTCTCTTCAAGGGGGGATCATTATAGGCCAGGATTATAAAATGGAGTTATTTTGCCATTTTTATTAAGTAAGGTAGTAGTAGGAACATTGATAGGGTTGGACTAGTCATGTCATGGCAAGGTGGGGGGATAATTTGTGTCATCTCTAGTAAAAGATGCTAGTTTTGAAAATTTGTACATTTTTATGTAAAAGGTAATATATTAAATAATGTCCCTTAAAAAGTTGAATTTTCTAAACAATCTTAATAAAATGTGAAAGTTCAAAAATGTGTACAAAACACCTTTGAACGTTTAGACCCCCAAATGACAACTTAACCAATACAAGCAATATGTCAAACAACTAGTGTGCGGAAACTTAACACATACTATAATACGAAATTGGTTAAAGACTATCTAAGCCATAACAAAATAAAACCACAGCAGATAATAAAAAGGCAAAGATAGAGAGGAAGGAAGATGCAAACACAAAGACAACACGCGATGTGTTATCGAAGAGGAAACCGAAGTCCTCGGCGAAAAACCTCTCCGCCGCCCTCCAAGCGGTAAACAATCCACTAGAAAATACAGTTGGGATACAAGGACAGCAATAGACCCTCCAAGCCTAATCTACCTAGTGCACCTAAGCCCTCCAAGCTTCTTGCTCCAACGAGGTTGCGCCGAACCTTTTTCTTTTCTAGCTTCCCGGATTCCGCTACTAGACCGTAGCATCAACCAATGAAGATTGGTTCCTTCCTAACTGCTTCCCAGAAATCCAAACAACTGTCTCACAGTGATGATGATGGTGAGAACCAGGTTTGGTATAATGCCTCTCAAGGATTTGACAATGGAAAGGAAGAGAGTAGAGGAATTTGAAGAGACTCTAAGGTATAGATTGTGGGTGAAACAATCTTGTTTTTCTTTAGGGTTTCTCTCTCAAAATTCTCTCTGGAAGCTCTCTTTCAATCGTGGGTAAAAGGGGTATTTATACTGGAGTGGGAGAGGAATGTGAAACGTCAGGTTTTACAAAACAGGGGTGGCTCGCGGCTTGACCTCGCAGCTTGACTAAGTCGCGAGATCCAGTCGCGAGTTAACCGTATGGCCAGTTGTCCTGTTTTGTCCTGTAGTGCTCCAGCTAGCATGACTGTTCATCTTCCAGCATGCTTGGCACGTGTGCTGCTTCTGGCGGCTTGCAGCCGCGAGTCACCCGCGAGTCTCTGTTTTCTTGCACACTCTTGAGCAATCTTCACTCTATCTCACTCACTACCCTTACAACAAACCCACCTAAATATAGGGTTACTAAATGCTAAATTACAAGTAAATTTGGCACGGAATAAAGCCAATTAGATGGTTGAATAAATTCAACCTTACAAAATGGGACAAAAAGAATATAAATCATAATAAAGCAATAAGAGACTGCTTAAGCTCTCAATTAAACAAGTAGAAATATCTCAAAAAAAAAAAAGGGTAGAATACTACCAAAATTCTCGAAATAATAATAAAAAAAAAACCCTTCACTTTGCTTAGAAGCCACTAAGTTAAGAACAAGTATATGTGATATTGTGTGCATAGTTACATACTGTAAGACACACACCATAACTTGATTAAAAAGTGAATAAAACAAATTATGTAGTAAATAGTCAAAAGAAAAAGAAACCAATAAATTGGTTTTCAAGCTTATAAAACTTAAAAATTTGGTAAAAAGCCAAAAAGGTGAAAATAATGGCTATATGATTCACTCTTAAAAGTGTAGCTCAATGCTTCCAACATTTAAATTATGGATACCCAGGTTCTTGTCCTCTTCTTTAGCAATAATTATCTTGTATTTCTTTAGAAGTTCTTGGTTACAAGATATGAATCATATATATATCGGATGTATGAGATATATTTTTTCCTTTAAGAGTTCTTGCTTACAAAAATATCACCCTTGAAATATAGCAATTAGGCTTTCATCCAGAATAGTCCAAAGGCCTCGATAGAAAAAGGAACAATTATAGCACAGAAGGATAATGCCCTATTCAGTAAGCTCTTTAGCTATAACAACTTTCCATTATTTAGAAGTATGAATGAAATGAACCAGTGCAGTGGTACTGGTATCATCGAAAAATAACACTTGCTTCAACTATATCAAAAACCCAAAAGTTGCCGACAGTATATAAGTGCCTCCATGTAAAAATATCACATCAAAGACTGTTGGATGCTGCATTGAGCTTTATCATGTTCCATTTATCATCCTCTGGTCCTGCAATAGGTATAGGTCAATTTGCGAGTGCCCCCACAATACAAATAACAACCACTATGTCAAAGACAAAGGACTAGGCGATGATACATTTAGAGATGGAATCAGCTTACAAGTAGCCCACACCAAACCCTCATAATCTTCAAATTTGGTTACATATGTGGGATCTTGATAACACAAGAAAGCACCGCTTTTGTTTTAACTTTGGGCAACACATGTTTTTTTTTTGTCTTACCTTCTGTTTTTTTTTTGGATTGATTGAATTGTTTTACCTGTTGAGAGGCTTTAAAACTTGCAACTGTATCTGTTTACTCTTTTTTTCTCCCCCACAATAAATTATTATTATTTTTTTTTCTAGTAAGGATATGAATTTTATTTCTTTCACAACAATTATTTCACACCTAGCGAGGTATCAGGTGGTGGGCAGTACAATATTACTTTCATACAACTCTACTTCTATTATCACTTTTCTTATCTATTAATCACAACATGCCACTTTATTAGTTGTGAGAAAGTTGTGAATTTTTTTTTTTGTAACTAGAAATAGTGTTTCATCCCTCTCTAATTGCTTGGTAATAATTTTTTTTTTTATAAATATTTTATTTATTTTTTATTTCTATATAACAAATTAATAATATGGTGGATTGGGTTAATACTATTTTTGGTCTAAAAAAATAACTTTAAATGAAGTATTTCCTTGTTTCTTTATGAAATTTTTACTTAATATTTTTGGTTACATTTCATTTATTGCTAGTAAAAATTTTAATAATAAAATCACTCAACAACCTTTACCTTCGTAAATAAAGACAAATTCACTTTAAAATCAATAAAATTTTTTTTTGTCAAATCAATATCATAAGAGTATATTGTACAAAAAAAAGAAAAAGAAATAAACTTGTGACCAATGCGAATAAGTTTAAGCGTAAAAGAGTTGTTTGATGATGACTTGTTCGGCGGGGGGAGAGAGAGAGAGAGAGAGAGAGAGAGAGAGAGAGAGAGAGAGAGAGAGAGAGAGAGATGATTGCGATTGGAGCTTAGGTAATTGTTTAATTTTCTCCATACTTGCAAAATTTCTAAAAAATTAAAGATTAATAGTTATGTCATTAATAAATTGTTTAAATCACAAGTTTTTATTATTTAAAATTATACATAAAATATAAGCTTATAGATCATATAGTAAATAATATCCAATTGTCACAAAATTAGATATGTGTATTAAGAGCGTAAAGAATATGCAATTCAACGGTTAGATTTTTAAAATATATAATAATATTTATTTTATTGAGTAAGGTTGTAGACTTAAGTTACAATCAATTTTATAGTTAAACTTTGTCCTTATCTAAATTGCTAAAAGGAAGAACTGAAATTGCTTAATGCTTATTATTTGGAGTCACATCAACACAACATTAAAATTGGGTAAGAAAAAAAACGCAAGATCCAAGCCAAGAGCCCAATGACTTTGCTACAGAGGTTGGGCTTTTGCCCACATCTTCATCATATAGGCTCATTTGAATACTTATTTTACAACACAAGGACAAAACTCACTCGCAAGGCTCAAGCCCATGCACAAAAATCTTTGTCTCTCTGCTTTATTTTCAACAATAAATGCTGTTTTATGTTTATCACATCATTGCAATCGACATTAAATGTTGGTTCCCCCCCCCCCCCCTTCTTCTTCGTCGTCATTTTTTTTATATTTTTTTTACAAGATAGAAATTTTATTTTAGTATAATTTAAGTGTCTATGTGTGTTAAGACTCCTTCCTAGATACTTAAATTCCGACCCTTACCCCCTACATCCTACAAGTACTTATACTTGTGAAGTGACCATCGCATCAAGAGTGTGCGGTGGTAATATTGGTTGTCCTTAAGTTTGCCAAGTCCAGCAACAATATTAAACCTTCACTTTTATGGCATAAACTAACTCTTTTCTCATCCCAACTTTGTTTCTGAGTATAAAACTCTAACTAGCCCATAAAGGCCAAAAAACTTATAATTGTCCATTAGAACAGGCAAACTACTCAGGGAGCTTATAGAATGGAAGACTAGAGGAGAATGGTAGATCGATGATAGAGAAATAATCTCCACCCAAAATGCTTCAAGTACTCACTCTTCTCATACGTTCAATAAAGGGAAAATATTTGTCAAAAGCCTTGTAATTGAGTGAGATTAATCGGTCTAGTTCATAAGAATAGTACTAGGGTTCAAATCACCCCTCCCCTCCCAAGAGCCATATTGCTCAATTGCACATTTTGGTGTTTCTAAGAAAGACATTCAAAATGCAAATATCATCTTTCCCAACTATCGAATTATTTATATATAAAAAAAAAAAAAAATCACATCTCTTCCCAATTATTTAACAAAGGTATGGAGAGAATTGCCCCAACTCTTTGACATGCACCACCGAAATCCTAGGATGCACATACACTTTATTAAGGGTGTCGTACCCGTATCGTATCCGTGTCGTACCGTGTCATATTGGTGTCATACCTGCTGTTTTATGTTATATAAAGAGGGTCTACCTTTTACTCTACCAATTATGATATACCATGTGTTTTATTTTTATTTTTTTCCTTTTTAAACTTGAGTATTTTATAAGAAAAGTAAAAAGATTACATGAAAGGCTGTGGTTGGTGGAAATGAAACATAAAAAATGAGATTGAGAATTTGAAATCGAAACTTGAGGGGTCTAGAGAAGTTCTCTTTGATGCAGGTGCTGGGTATACACGTGTGAATAAAATTTCACATGAAATAATAATAACAAGAGAGTGATTAATATAACCTAGCTAGACTCAAATTCATAGTTTAAGATTTTTGGTTAAATGATATCTCTATATGTTATATTAATTACTTAATGAAGTACAAATTGAATTAAAACGATTAAGGTAGAATTTTATAATGTAGAATCCTCCAAGAAATTCCCAATAATTTTATTAGTGGAAATGGAAGGTAGGCAACGTCTGGTGAGGCAGATGTAATTCAGTGCTATTTGAAGTACATAGCTCAGTAAGACTATTTGAGTTGGGTTCCATCTAAATTTGACCACTATAGAAACCTGGGAAGCTATCAAGACTAAAGCGCCTTAAGCTTATTTGTACAAGTTGGTTTTCTAAAGCAATTCCAAAATATGCTTTTATATCTTGTTATAAAGAACAAACTCAGGCTAGAGACAGACTTGAAAATTGAGATTGTGTTGGAGATATATTGTGTACGTTTTATGGTAGACAAGAAAGCAGAGATTCTCTCTTTGTTTCAAGAAAAGAATATGATACGAAGCGTTGAATCTTGATAAATAGGGTTGTTGGTGATTGGGATATTAAATTAAATTGGTCAATTACTAATTTACTAGAAAAGATTGAAGTCTATACTCTATGGTAAGCAAGCTTGCTTGGGTAGCTATTATATGTCACACACGGCTTTACCTAAATTCTAGAATATGTAAGGGAAAAAACCAAAGATGGAGAGGGATTTCTGCTTGCTATAAAGCATGATGTGAGATTTAGAATTACTGGATGTCCAGGAGTAAAATGACACCGTTAAGATCAAAACTATATACTTTGCTTAAAGCGTTTGCTTATGTATTGTTTCACATATGGTAAATTTAACCACATATTTCTAACGTTCTCCTTTATGTGTGGGTTCAAACTCTACTTTAATAGATGATACTCAACACATGAGATTTTAAATAAGAGGTAGAGTGGAGTAGATCAAGATCGAATTTAAGATCTCTTGATAACATGATAAATTATTGATTATCCTAAAAACTTAAGTTATTGGGATATGATAAATTTAATCATTTAAGCATATATTGATGCTAAAGTTGTTAGAGGTTGTTAACTTATTTTAGTTTTATAAATAGCTAAACTCTCTTTGTAATGTATACGCAGTTTATAATACAATTTCCATTTTATTGGAATCTCATAGTTTCTCTCTAGAATCACTTTTCTTTTCAAGTTTTTGGGAAGCTTACTGTTATTTTTGTATTTCTACAGTTCTAGGTTGGTTGAGAAATTCTTATCTCCAAGAAAATCACCCTTTGGCAATATCAATTAAAATACCATGCTGAGGAAAGTTTGAATGGGACTTTTGTAACTAAAGAATCACAGTACTTAAACTTGTGATGATTTATAAAACAACTATGGCTGGGCTGTGAAATTTTTTGTCACGGGTCTAATTGAACTCAACTTTGGGTCTGGAAACGTCTATAGTTCAGCCTTACAGAAATAGCTCTCACTTGAAGATTTTGGGCTGAACAACTTGTTTCAATAAACAACTCACTTCTTACCCTAACCTTAAAAAAAAAAAAAAAAAAAAAAAAATCTAATTGATACACAATTCTAATAGTGTTTTATATGGTTTTCTAAAATGCATTGCCGAAGAATTTTTAAAATCATTGCTGCAAAACAACAAATTTTGCTTCAGTTTTTTCACACTTGACTCTCAAAAAGCAACTTCCAAGTTTTGAAGCTCATCAGGTTCATGCAACATAAAGACCACTGAGGTGTTCTACTGTCTGTAGAAGAATATTAAATATTGTTGTCAACAAGCAAACTGATTTGATATATCCAAGTTGGGAGGAAAATACAGAAGGTAAAACTGCAGTTTTTGAGCTACTAGCTCATTAGAATACATCTATACAAACTTAAATTATTTTCAAAATGATGATTGTTCTTTTGATTTCATACCGGAAGTAGATAGAAGTCAGATATTTTTAATTACTGTTAAAAATCGTTAATGTTGAATATTATCTTTATAGTTTTGACTTAAGAAGTATGTGGCTTTTGTTTTGTTTTGTTTTGTTTTTTTTTTTTTTTTTTTTTTTTTAATATTTTTTTTAGAGAAGATAGAGTACGTGGTTAACTTATTAAATTTAGCATATCCCAATATTTTAAACTTTTGGACGATCAGTAATTTAAAATGGTAGCCTAGCCTATTAGATTATGTGGTTAAATGATTAAATTTATCATATTAAATTTTTTTTTTTCCATGTGTTGGGCCTCACCAATTAAATTATGTTAGGGATCGACCTACACTAGGGCAGAAGGGGGCCATTGCACCCCCCCCCCCCCCCCCCCCCCACACATAAAAAAAAAAAACTAGTATAAAAAAATTAAGATTTCCCTTTTATATATATATATATATATATATTTGAGTCTCCTCCTCTAAAATATTTAAATATTGACCTACAAGAAAATAAATAAAATTCATGCCCCTTTAACAACAAAAACAAAATAAAAAAAATAAATATGGACTAAACAAAAATCGCGCACAAAATAAGAAACACTTATTTTGTATGTTATATTTTGTTGATGTGTTTTATAATATGAAATGTTTAAGAAATACTTATTTTGTATGTAGTATTTTGTTGAATATGAAATAGATGTTAGTTTTTATTTTCATAAATTTTTTTTTGGTTTTAAGCTTTGGCCCCCCCTAGGTATGAATCCTGGTTTCGTCCTTGAATTATGTGGTTAAATGATTAAATTTACCATATTAAAATTTTGGGACAAAATTTAAAATTTGAGATTTTGAAATGGAAGGTGTGGGGTCAGAGAATTTATGGCCCAGGCCCACTCTACATTATGGCCTAAGGCCTAAGCCGAGGAGAGCCATTGCCGAGGACGCATAATGAAATCCCAAAAGGAGCATAAGGATATTGCCGAGGACGACCTCATACTCAGCACCTCACAAAATGCCTGAAGAAAGGGGCAAACTCAATATAGGGGCAGGATAAGGGAAAAAGCTGCCAACATCATAATACAAAACCCTGTATCTGACAAGCCCATACTCTAAACTATGCCCTTTAACTTTCCCAGCGACCCCTAATCACTCTAGGTATGGGTTGACAGGACAGGTCTGCACCTCAGAAAGTAAAACTTACACGTGGACCCTAAAAGAGGAAATGAACACTAGTATAAAAGCGAAAGAAAGTGAAGAAGAAAGGGAGAGGCCCCCGGGAGGAGGAAAAATCCTGCGATAGGAGAGAAAAAGGGAAGGGTACAATGCTCCTCGGACACTGTTCAAGGACTTAAACCCTGCAACCTACACTAATGGGAGGCTTAGCTAGTCAAGCCAAGTTCTCCCATAGAGAAGTTTCCACAGAAATCCCATTCAAACCGCTAACCTATGACTAAGGTCCTGCCTTTCAAGCCCACTCTCTACAAATCATATTGTTAGGGCCCTTTACTTACGAACCCAACGTCATTCTTAGGCCGTTAAATAATCGTGTCCCCACAATTGGCGCCATTTGTGGGAAGGGTTGCGCGTTGGCGCAGGTGGCGATGGAGTTGAGCCTCTGTCAAGCAAAGGTCTGCGAGGGTTCCTCCATTTCCAGCGACATGCTGTTGTTGTCCCAACATAAATTTCCACTAGGAGCTATGCCTCGCAGTGCCAAGGGCACGGGCAATTCTAGGGGCTTCCAACATCAAGCTAACTCCCCCCACCTTGATCAAGGGGCTAACCTTTGGAAAATAAATCAATAAATAAAAAACTACAAGTTTTGGACAGAACCAAGACCTTGTATGGTCCTCGGACTCAAGCCTCTGGGGAACCCAACTACTTAGAAGAAAAACTACAAGTTTTGGACAGAACCAAAGCCTTGTATGGTCCTCGGACTCAAGCCTCTGGGGAAACCAACTACTTAGAAGAAAAATTATAAGTTTTGGACAGAACCAAGGCCTTGTATGGTCCTCGGACTCAAGCCTCTGGGGAAACCAACTACTTAGAAGAAAAATTATAAGTTTTGGACAGAACCAAGGCCTTGTATGGTCCTCGGACTCAAGCCTCTGGGGAAACCAACTACTTAGAAGAAAAACTACAAGTCTTGGACAGAACCAAGGCCTTGTATGGTCCTCGGACTCAAGCCTCTAGGGAAACCAACTACTTAGAAGAAAAACTACAAGTTTTGGACAGAACCAAGGCCTTGTATGGTCCTCGGACTCAAGCCTCTAGGGAAACCAACTACTTAGAAGAAAAATTACAAGTTTTGGACAGAACCAAGGCCTTGTATGGTCCTCGGACTCAAGCCTCTGGGGAAACCAACTACTTAGAAGAAAAACTACAAGTTTTGGATAGAACCAAGGTCTTGTATGGTCCTCGGACTCAAGCCTCTGGGGAAACCAACTACTTAGAAGAAAAACTACAAGTTTTGGACAGAACCAAGGCCTTATATGGTTCTTGGACTCAAGCCTCTGGGGAAACCAACTACTTAGAAGAGACAATACGGGGTTTGGACACAACCTGGACGTTATATGGTCCTTAGAATCTACCCCAAAGAAGAGTTCCCCATTGATAGTTGGGTTAATCCCTAGAGTGAATGGAATCCCTAGTCTACCCTTGGATCCTCAATACCAAGGGAACTGATGCGACAGTTATAGGGTCAGATGTTGTCAAAAACACGGTCAAAGTCCCTCACTGCTCGGCTACCCTCTCGGACGGATTATTTAGAGTTTATCGTTCTCGGACGGCCGCCTCGCATGCATTATGAAGCACTCAGCCGTTATCTCGGTTAGTTTCATCAGTTTAATCTACTGGGAATTATCATTATTATACTTGATAATGTCGATAAGTTCAAAATTGGTAGGATTCTGTTTCAAGGTTTTTCCTGCTCTAAGCATCATTAAAGGAAAATACACATGTAATATCCCATTCACAAAGTAGTTGTTACAGAAAAGAAAAGTATTTAAGAGAAAGCAAATCCATTTCTTATTAAGACAAAAAAACAGTACAGCGTACAATGAAAGAGCTTAAATAAGCTCATACTGAAACTAACTACATAAGCGAAAAGAATAGATACAAGGGAGTGAAGAAAAAGCCGAAGAAGAGGTGCAGAGAAGAGACGTGCCGCCGTCCCAAAATTTTGTCTAAGAAAACCATTCCTCAATACTTTTACATGCCTATAACTCAGGCAGCAAAAGAGCCCAACTTGGGGTTTGCACCGTTGAAGAAAAGGTGCAGAGAGCCCGACTTCGGGCTAGCACTGTTGAAGAAAAGGTGCAGGGAGTCCAACTTGAGGCCAGCACCGTTGAAGAAAAGGTGCAGGGAGCCGGAAGTTAATGAGCCTCCACGTAACCACGCCTGCGATAGAGCAGACGACGCTGATGGCGGAAAACCTTACTCCTTACGCACCAAGAATCTGGTGCGACCAGTACCTGCTTCGAATTTTGGCTGAAAGAGGGAGGAATACCATTTCCCCCTTGTCAAGACGGAAGATTATCTTGAATCTGTGCCTCCCCTGTCCAGACCACGCCACCTTGAGTATCGGAAGGACCCGGCGCCTCTGTGGCGGATGTAGTTCCTTTACCCCTGTCCGTGTCTCAAACATATTGCACAAAGGGTGGATAGCACTGAATATGAAAACTGTGATTATAGCTGAAGGATTATGATTTTGAAGAGAGCCGAAGGGTTTGTATGTAAGGAGAATAACCTCCTATCCTACTTATATAAAAGGTAAGGTGGTGGCATTCAATTTGTGTAGCTTCCCAAGGAATGCTACGGACAAGGCAAATTTGGCTCAATTTCCAACACCATTCGCAATCGTAGGATCTGAAGATCCTCGTGAAGGCACGCCTCGAGTATTGAAGCGTCAAAGGACTCCGCGTGAGTGGATAAAGGAATGCCTCTTAATTTGGCACGTCTCTCGTGTAAATGGAAAAACACAAATATTAATAGAGAACAGAATTTGAGCGAGCCATGATGTAGGCCCAACATTACCAAAACCCTCCTCACCAACTAAAAAGTCGGGCAGCAGGATTTTGAGGGGCTATTGTGGGGCCAGAGAATTCATAGCCTAGGCCCACTCTACATTATGGCCTAAGGCCTAAGTCGAGGAGAGCCATTGCCGAGGAAGCATAATGAAATCCCAAAAGGAGCATAAGGATATTGCCGAGGACGACCTCATGCTCAGCACCTCACAAAATGCCTGAAGAAAGGGGCAAACTCAGTATAGGGGCAGGATAAGGGAAAAAGCTGCCAACATCATAATACAAAACCCTGTATCTGACAAGCCCATACTCTAAACCATGCCCTTTAACTTTCCCAGCGACCCCTAACCACTCTAGGTATGGGTTGACAGGACAGGTCTGCACCCCAGAAAGTAAAACTTACATGTGGACTCTAAAAGAGGAAAGGAACACTAGTATAAAAGGGAAAGAAAGTGAAGGAGAAAGGGAGAGGCCCCCGGGAGGAGGAAAAATCCTGCGATAGGGGAGAAAAAGGGAAGGGTACAATGCTCCTCGGATACTGTCCGAGGACTTAAACCCTGCAACCTACACTAATGGGAGGCTTAGCTAGTCAAGCCAAGTCCTCCCATAGAGAAGTTTCCACAGAAATCCCATTCAAACCGCTAACCTGTGACTAAGGTCCTGCCTTTCAAGCCCACTCTCTACAAATCATATTGTTAGGGCCCTTTACTTACGAGCCCAACGTCATTCTTGGGCCGTTAAATAATCGTGTCCCTACAGAAAGAAATATGAAAAAGAAAAGAGAATGTGACTAGAATATACTAAATTAAATTATTTGCATTGAATGTGTTTTTGCAAAACTTCCTTTCAAATGATAACAGTTCTGCAATCTATTTATAATTCTAAATACAATGGATTTACATCATTTTTAAATAATCTACCTATAATAAGAACTACTACCAAGTTCTAAATAGTTTTGGAAGGTTTAATAATCCAATATGAAAATATTACTTGGCTAGAAAACTAAAGAAGTTACAAAAGCTGTAATTAAACTAATTAACTGAATTCCTGCATAATGTGCATTAAATTTTGAAATTGTTTTGAAAAAAAATTATTAACATATTATTAGTTTCCAATATTTCTTCTAAAAAAAAAATTTTCTCAAATATTTCATCAACTTTCATTATAAAAGATTGTAATATTTAGTGTTCTTTTTAGAGATAAAATAGAAAGACAAGAAGAGTGATGTAGTGATTTAATCATACTATATGTGTTTACAAATTTGAAAATTGAAAGATATATAGATAGATATATTTCATGACTATTTAAGAATGCAAATATTGTTTTGAGCAAAAATATCATATTTCAAAAAAATTGTTCCTCATTTAAATTTTAGAAAAATGACGTCGAATTTCATTATACTTAAATAATTAGTGAAACACTTAAAATAATTAATATAAAAAAATAAATGTATTTATCTTTATCCTATTACTAATTTTTTAATTACATATAAAATAAATATGGCAACTACAATGTTAGTTCCACACACAACTACAATTACATGTTACTGAAAGAAGTTAGGAAATCTAAATTATTAAAATTAATTTTAGTAAATTAAAAAATATTGTTGAGGTACAAATTTTTAGACCTTAATTTCATTAGCCCACTCACAAAAATACCCACACAAGCCCATAAATTATTTTGAGCCCACAAAAATATCTTCCCCATATTACTCAAATATTCTCCATATTATTGGGCTCCCACAAATATTTCCTATATAAAACCCCACAAATTACCTTGGGTCATCTGACAAATATTACCCATTATATCCCACATATTATCCAACTTGGGTTTCCCACAAAAAATACTCACCATGTTACTACCAAAATTGGGCCACAAAATTATGATATCTCCACAAAAAACCCAAAATCATTCAACTTGTGGGCAAAGTCCAAAGGCCCAACAAAACATTCTTACAAAGCCCACTACGATGCGGCATCTCTAAAGCCCGCTATAATGCGGCATCTCTAGAACCTATTACGATATGACAATGTTTTACAAAATTTTACAAAACCCAAATGCTAATTTGACATCTATTTTCATAAAGCCCAAATGTTAATTTGACACTTATTTTACAATGCCCAAGCATTAATATTTGGGACCTATTTTACAATGCCCAAATATTAATTTGGCACTATTTTACAAAGCCCAAATGCTAATTTGACATCTAATTTCATAAAGGCCCAAATGTTAATTTGACACTTACTTTACAAAGCCCAAGCATGAATATTTGAGACCTATTTTACAATGCCCAAATATTAATTTGACACTATTCTACAAAACCCAAGTATTAATTTGGCAACTATTTCATAAAACCCAAATGCTATTTTGGCATATATTTACAAAATCAAGTATTATTTCAACACTTGCTTTACATATACTAAGTCCCTGACTCATGGGAAATATAAATTACTCATCTCTCAAAAATATTTCTTTAGCAAAATTTATGGGAACTATACCTATTTTTCCATAATCAACTAACTATAAAAGCCCATGAATATTACCCATGGCAAAACTCTTCATTTTGTAGTGATAACCAAGCCTAGAGGAGTTCAACTACAAAGCCTAGCTCAGCCGGCCCAGCCCACACACAAATCCCAGCAACTGGAGGTCACGTGAGCTAACCAGCCAAATTTCAGCAACTACTGAACAGCTGGAGCCCCTTTCCATCAGGTCCCAACTTGTCCAATCAGATCAGAAGAGGACATGTGTCCCTCAAGGGTTGAACCATTCCTTCATAAGCTGAAATCCCATAATTTCTCATGTGACATAAAGCTAAGAGGAATGTGATAGAAAGCTGGAAAGTTTCAGCCAGCTGTCTCTTCTTTCTTCTCCAATCCAGCCGGTCAAAAACCAAGAGTAGCCATGACCAGACCATTAAAGCCCCTGAAACAACATGAAAACAGCTCATTTTCATACTAAAAATGTGTATTTTCCAGTTCATGGACCAAGCACATGAACCTCAAATGGGGAAACTTAGGGAAATGTGGTTTGGAAGGCACCAAGGGGATCCCAGTAAAGTTTCTAGCAAGGGCTCTAAGGTTGACACTTGGCTTAGGGTGATTTAATTTGCCTTAGGGAGCTCTGATTCTAGTTGCAGCATAACCAAGATCATTAGCCTAAAGCATGCTCTAATCCTAATAGCCAAGGCCAAACAACATTCAATATTAAGTCAGAATCCCAACTGTTATTACCCAAAACAGCAACAATCTTCTAAAAGTTGAGCTTACCACTATTAGCTAAAATTCCAAGAATGATTCTCTAAGGGTTTTCTGAGGATTGGGAAAGATTTAGGAGAGATTATTTGCTAATCACCCCCTAAAAACCCAGATATAAATGGAACTCTCCATTAATGCTGAACCAACACACTAAGGAGACCAAGATACACTAAGACATACACAAGGGAAGACTTTTCCTTGACCTCTCTGTTTAAGCCTCCTCTAAGCTCATAACCATGATCATTAGCCTAAAGCATGCCCTAATCCTATCAGCCAAGGCCAAATAGCATTCAATATTAAGTCAGAATCCCAACTGTTATTACCCAAAATAGCAACAATCTTCTAAAAGTTGAGCTTACCACTATTAGCTAAAATTCTAAGAACGATTCTCTAAGGATTTTCTGAGGATTGGGAAAGATTTAGCAGAGATTATTTGCTAATCACCCCCTAAAAATCCAGATATAAATGGAACTCTCCATTAATGCTGAACCAACACACTAAGGAGACCAAGATACACTAACACATACACAAGGGAAAACTTTTCCTTAACCTCTCTGTTTAAACCTTCTCCAAGCTCTGAAAAAGTTGTTGAGTTCTTAATTTCAAGCCTAGAAACTAAGTTCTCCCAGCTCCTAACTCACAAACACTCCTCATAACTTTACTCATAAATACTTACTTACCTCCAACAGAAAGCCCTAGCAGTTTTACTGTACACGTTCTCTCTCATTACTCATACGACCTAAAATATCCATCATTATTCACTATATTAATGAGTATGTCATAGCACCATAATGATCTTGTTGCGCTAGCTAGGATCTCTCTCTCCCTTCATCTCACACTAAGTCTTCCTCATTATTTATTATAATGGAACCCACAATATTTACTTATTTTTTTACTATTAATGGTTATGATGTAACTGTTATTATATAATTTTTCCCTCATATTGTTGTATTAGAAGACTCTTCTCCAGAGCTAACGGATGATGAGTTTGAAATGTAGATAGTTCCTTTAGACTGTGAAATAACTAACAGCTGGAGATTTATCATGTTTTGTTTTATTTTACCGCTAGGCTATTTTCTGTAGAAACACCTTATTGCTGGACTGTTTTCTGCAGAAATACTTTACTGCTAGGTTATTTTTTACAGTATGTTTTTTAATCGTGTTGATGTATCCGTTGTAAGGATTGTTCATGGGCCACTCTTGTTAGTCTCAATCTAAGCCCAAGGCATAAAATATAGTGAATTTCTTGGATTTTCACCGATAGCCTTTGGGTTGTGCATTAAGCCCATTGTTGAGTTTCAGTTTAGACCTCCAACCCAATATAAATCTTATTTGTCAGAAGGAAAACTTTTTCGCCCCCGACAAATATTAAAATTTTCATGGCCTATATATACTCCATTGACTAATTCAATGAACCAACACTTTAATATAAACACAAACTTTGTTGAGGTGGAAGCCTAAATAAATAAAATCTTAATGAATGCACCGAATGGTCAAACATCATGCTCTCTTACATAAGATCTCTACTGTTATATATAAAAATATAATGCAAACCTAACTTCTTGACAGTTAATTTCTACAAAGCGGCTAATAAATCTAGTAAAATGATGTCGTATGATTGATAGTTTTATAAGTGACAATACATGATGCACCAACTTGACCAGAATGTTAAAGTTCAAAGGCTTAATGACCAAAAAAAAAAAAAAAAGGCTAGACTTGAAGTAAGAAAATGATAATTCACCCAAACTTTGTTTTTTTTTTTTTTTTGACTGAAAGAGGTAGGATTGACCCAAACTTAAGAGGATCTAATTTGTATTTTGACCAAAAGTAATTACAAAATTAAACTTATGGTTTCAGCAAAAATGTAAATAGTATTGCTTTCCAAGGTTCATGTTAATTGTCCTCTCAAAAAAAAAAGGTTCATGTTAATTGCTCCAACATCTACCACCTGGATATGATCTAAGAAATTGTAAAATGGTTAATGTTGGGTTCTCAGGAATAGAATTAGATTTGAGAAAATGAATTTATAGCATCTCTAGAGAACAAAAATAAAGATCTTGTGAAAAATGGTACTTGGTTTGCATTTATCAATTGAATGATATATTAAAATGAGTTCAAACAATAAACTGAAAAGGAAATTGTATTTGTTCAGAGAGCTTTATAACGCTGCACTGTTAACTTTCATCCAAATACATAAATTTACCCCCCAAAAAAATAGGGCATGACATATAGTGAGAAGGATGTCATTTTAATTACAACAATGCAGAACTGAAAACCATAAATAAGTCTGGCCAAAAAAGAAAAAAACATAATCAAGAAGATGCAAGTTTAATGATCATCAACAATTCCGGTGCAATTGGCCATTACACAAATGTAAACCATGCAAATCTTTGTATACCATACCAAGAAAAGAAACATAAAACAAAGGGAAAAAAAGAAGGGAAGTTTTTTAACCCCTGATTTGAATCCATCCTATTGAACTCTTGGGGAATGAAGGATCTTCAATTTTACCTCGAAGACTTTCTCTTCAATTGCCCGCTCGATCTCTTGATGGACTCAATTCTCTGAAGCCTAATTTGCTCTCTGAATTTGGCAATGAACTCATCAGCCTTCTTATCCACATCAGGTCCTCCATAATTGACACTGCTTGAAGCAACTCTCTCATTGTTTGAACTTGCTCCATTGCTTGAACTTCCTCCATTGCTTGAACTTCCTCCAATACCAGTTTTGATAAAACTCTCTCTAACATCTTCATCCTCACTTTCTGTGTCTTCATCAGAAACCATGGTCACTGTGTCAACAAAATCTTCTTTCTCTTCCTCTTCAAACTCCATGAAAGTTGGCTTTGACATCACGGGTCCACTTTCACGGCTCAATTTCTCTGTCCTGAATGAAGTTTGATCAAATCCCATTGTCTTTCTGCCTGATTTTTCCACAAAATTTGGCTGAGCTTCCTTTGGCCATGTCTCCAAATTTCCATTCATTGCATCTTCTCCGAAATCTCCGACGTTCCACGCCCCCGCCATTGCTTCACCAGCTCTTGTTGCTCTGACTGACTTTCCCATTGACAAACCATCAACCTGGCTTCTAGGCATCGATTCCACCCCTGAATTCACTCTGCTCATCAATTTTTCACCTCTGTTTCCATTCAAGTCCTTTGGCACACTCGTGAAGCTTCGCCTTATATCCTTCTCCAATGAAAATTCTTCATTAACCGAACTAGAATACAGCTTCATCGAAGATGCTTTAGGAATCATTGGTGGGGGCGGTGGAGGTGGAGGAGGGGGAGAAGACTTGTAAAAGCTCTTCTTCTTCACCGAATCCTCTGCGTTCTTAGCTTGTGACTCTGTTGACATAGAAGGCGAAGGAGATAACTTCCTTGGCGAAGAAAGTGATGTTGAAGGAGACAGCTTTGCTGAAGAAGTACTGGAATTGGTTCGCGATGAGCGAGAGCTTTGGGACCTTGAAGACCGAGACTCAAGCCTATTAAATTCCGATTCGTCCATTGAAGGGGGCAGAGTATACAAGAGAGGACTATCAACTTCTTCTGTCATTTCCATTCTTCCAGACCTTGATCGCCATGGAATTGGTGAAGGAAGCACATCATTTTCCATCATTTCATCCTCCATGTCTACATGAGTTGAACCTCCAGATTCCCCGTTTCTACTTCTATTATTCGAATTGCCCGAAAACCTTTTCGAACTCAGTTTTGAATTAGACCTACTAATTGAACCTCCAGAGGAGCCACTAGATTCAAATTCATTACCAGATTCAACGACAACTGGGTCAGGCACACGTGATTTCAAGCTCCTAACAGGCAAAAGCAGTGGCTTTTCGCCGATTATTGAACTTGTACTTCTCTGTTCATCAAGAACAGAGTTCTCTTGAGCTACAACCACCATTGGATCATTCCTATAGTACTGACTACTCCATGTTTGAACCTTGTTCTCATCCGACCCAGATGGAATTTCGGCCTCATCATCAAAAACCGATGATACCTGAAGGAATCTAGACACATACGAATGCGCATTATCGAATTTGGAGTTGTTAAAATCTTTCTCTGTTTCGTCGTTTCGCCGGCTAAATAGCCCGTAAGAAACGGCTATACCGACAAAAACAAGGTGTAGAAGCTCCCAGCTTCTGGTGAATACAGTTTGGTTTATGAATTCAGGGGCTTGGGAAGGAAACAGAGGAAGAATGACTAAGAAAACTGTAACTATGAGTGCTTTGTATAGAAACTGTGAATAATACTTACTTGGGTTTGTTTGGTTTTGCTCTGTAACTAGCTTTTGGTGTTTGATCATGTTGTTAGGCTCTGTATCTGCCATTGAAGAACACATATAAAAGCTTTTGTTTTGGATGCTCTTTGTGTTATATAATAAAGAAGAAGAAGAAGAAGATGAAGAAGGAGGAGGAGGAGACTTAGGGGTTAAGGAAAAGCGAAGAAAGTGGGGGATCAAAGTTTTTGGGAGATGTGAGCAGATTTCAAGCTTAGCTTTGCTTTGCTTTGCTTTTAGCGGCTCTTTCAAATTACATTTATGGCCTTTCCTTTATGCTTAATTTGCCAAGGTGCTTTTCTTTTCTCCCATTTTCTTTTTCTCTCTTTGGGAGGAGTTTGTGGCTTTGTGCAAAACCTAAATGGTGAACAACCTGGACTACTAATCCCAACTAAGAATCTGAGATTCCTGTAAGATGTGACTAGAGGCAAAAATTTCAAACCTCTTGTTTTCACTTTTCATAACTTTTCATAACTAGTCTCATATTATTATGATTACACTTTCTCAAATGAACTTACACTTTATTATAACATAACGCAGGAGATTAGGAGAGATGATTAATAATAAGTCTGACTCTTAAGTTTATTTATTTATTTTTTTTGGAAAGGCTATTTTGTGAACTCAAAAACCTACAACTTTCTTTTAATAGAAGAAGACGCTTGTTATCGCAACAAGATTTGACCTCTAAATTCACTTAACAAAATGATTCACTAAAAACATTTTCACCATGAAATAGAATTGCAAAATTGAAAGGATGTTGTTCGGAAAATGGCAAAATGCAAGAGAATCTAAATTGGGAATTTGGGACATCTTTGAAAATGCAAGGGGCAAATAGGTTGCGTGGATGTGGTCAGGATTCTTCTTTTGGGCTGCCTACGCTAGCTTTTTGTGGAGGTTATTAAAAATTCAAAAAAAATAAAAAGAAGAGTATTTTCATATTTTACGACTTAGGAAGGAAAGCTTTTTTTTTTTTTTTTTTTTTTTTTTTTTTTTTTTTAATTTTATTTATAGTTTTCTTATCACACTTCTTTCTCTGTTCTTCAATTCCCATTTAGATGCTCTTTAAGGGCCACGCAGTAGTGACATGGATTTGCTTAATTTAATATTTTTCTTTTTACAATTAATGGAAAAGGAATAGAGAGAGTACCATGGTCTTAGTGATTTCTACATCAAGCATAATTGGAAGATCACAACAATCTGATCCAAAAATTTGCTGACTAAGAAAGGTCTAGGTTTATTATATTCTTATTAAAATAGAATCATGCAAGCAAACTTGGGCTTATTATACCCATGGTCCATGACAAGAGGCAAGGTATTTTGCTTTCTAGCAAATTCTATACCTTGCACTTGCCAGATGCTACTCTTATTTATTTTTGAATAATCATATTCTCTTTTCTGAAGAAAGAAGAAGAAATGCCATAACCGACAGGATGTGTGCCCAAAATCATTCGGTTAGTATTTTCTATGTTTTAGAGATAGAATTGAAGAAATTCCAAACACTAACAAAGACTGACTGGAAGTCTGGGAATCTATGTAAAGGGTAGCTCAAAACTCTAAGCAGCAAAGTTCCTTGGCATATCTGGTGGTGTTAGTGTTGCATTTTGTTGCACCTTGACCTTTTCAAGGCCCAAAAAAAAAAAAAAAAAAACAAAACAAAAACAAAAACAAAGCTGGTGGCCTTGTCTTTTTCTGAATTCCTTCTTGTCATAGGTGAGGGTGCAAGATGTGAGGAAGTGAAAAAATAATTTGTGAGCTTATCTATAGAATTGGATGATGCTAAACTTACCTCATTGTTTATGAAATGAAAATAACCAGATTTATTATCATGAAAATAAATGTCATGTGATTTTTTTTTTTATATACATCAACGGTTAGGGCTGAAGGCATATGAAGTTGAATGTCTTCGTTGAAATGCAAATTAGTTGAGCTATATAAGATTCTTGACATATCATGTAAAAATTGACAATTAGGGGAAAGCCTAAGATTTAGGAGGGAGAGTCAAATGTTAAAAACTACCTTCTTGTTTTGAAAGAATGATTAGATTAGTGTATAATATCTATCTTATATTAAAAGAAAAATGTGGTTAAGTGGTTATTACTTATTAGTTTAGTACCAACCAACCACCCCAAAAAAAAAAAAAAAAATTGGACGGGTTTATTTATCGAGAGTGTTATCACAGCTTCAATAACTGTTTCATTTATCCTAGGGAATAGTTGTACCTTAATGGAGTAGTGAAATTTAGATTCAACTCTTATATTCAACAAAAATTCGATTGAGTTTAGTCTTGAATTATATTCCACTGTTTCAAAGTTGTTCGATCAATGCAAATGAGTTATGAGCTCCTTTTGTTATTGATTTCTTTTCTAATATTTTTATAATTGTATCATGTTTTGTAAGTAATGTAACTATATTTACATTGTTAAGAGTTTTGCAGTTTAATTAGTACCTTTTAGAACAACCACATCAATCCTTCCAAAATGCAAAAAGGTGTGAATTTTACAAATTTTAACCTAAAAAACACCCACATCAATGGGTGCAAAATTGTGTATATTTACGAAAATGCTACAGTAATTGTGCATATATGCACGGTTACTATAGTTTTGCAAATAATATTTTACTATTTTTTTTCTCTCTCCTTCACCTCACTCTCTCTTTTTCTATCTAGTGCTTCCACTCTCACCTCTCGCTCTTTTTATCTCTGGTCCCTCACTCTCACCTCACTAATCTCCGAAGCAAGCCGAAGCAAGCTCGCCACCGCCAATCGCCGCCGAAGCAAGCTCACTCGCCGATCAATTTTGGGATTTTCTGTTTGATCAATGGGTTTTGGAATTTTGATCTTTTTAATTCTTTATTTGATCAGTTTTGGGATTTTTTGTTTGATCAATGGGTTTTGGGGTTTTGATCCTTTTTTATTTCTTTGTTTGATCAGTGGTTGGTGATTGTGCTTGATGATGGTGGCTAATGATCGTGCTTGATGATGGTGGTAGGGTGGGTTGATAGTGGGTGTGGATCAAGGGCGGAGCTATAGCCAAATTAAAAAAAAAAAAATTTATATTATGTATAAGTATTAAAACTTTAAATATTTAGCTACAAAAATAGAAGTTGGCCCCCCAAATGTTTGAGTTAGTCCAATAATACTCTTTAAAACCAATAGATTTGTCAATTGGTATAGTAGTTATAAAGACAAGGTAGTTTTTGTTTTCTCTAATTCGTTTTTTGTACATGTTTAATATCAAATTAGACAATTTTTGTATACTCATTGGTGTTTAAAAGATAATAAGTTTCCCTAAAAAATTATCTTGCGAATATATATATTTGAAAGTTGTTAATTTTATATACAATATATTTATAAATTATGACCTACTCTAGTATCAAAATATTAATGTTTATATTTGTGTATGTACGTTTACGCATGTGTACGATGATTTGTCTTGATTCGAAACTAATATATTAATACCAAAATTTGGCTCCTCCAAATAAAAAATCCTTGCTCCGCCCCTGGTGTGGATTGATCGTTGATGGTGGCTTGGGTTGTGATGGGTCTGTGAGAGGGTTCTAGAGAGAAGTGTGAAGATTAATATTTTATTGAATAAATGTATAAAATAGACAAACTGATGTGGGTGTTTTGTAAAAATAGGTGTGTAAAATTGAAAAAGTTGGTTTTTTTTGCAAAATTTACAAATTTTTTACATCTACTAATGCGGATGCTCTTAGTTTTTTATTTATATATATATATATATATATATTTTTTTTTTATAAAAAAAATTCAGGATTTAAATCTTTTATCTCCAATTGTAACTATCAATTATAAAAATTAAAAAAAAAATTATTATTTACATCAATTTTAATTTCTTTTTAATTAGCTCGAAAAAAATCTATTGGGGACGCTCCTTCCCAAATTAATTTAGTTATACTAACGCTGAGATCTGATCCGAATCTAAACCTTCGGCAATAAAAATATATTTCCACCAAAACAAACACTACAATTCCGACATATATTCGATAATCGCTATCAAAACACGGTGGACTGACTTCAATCCCACGTAAAAAGCACGATGGATAACTCAAAAGTATTGTGTTTATAGTTCGAAATATGATAAGGTTCCTCTAGTGCACTTTGCTTATCCTGAAAATTTGTACATTTATAGGATATCATTTAACATATACCTACCTTTCTTTTCAATTAATATAAAAAAAAAGGTTTTCTTGAGAATCATCCATGCAGTGCAATGCGTTTGTTGGTGACTCACTCCTCCATTAATGCTTTAATTTTGAACATGCAAAGAAGAATGCGAAGGGTCATTGAAAAAGAGTAATCTTTCTTTTCTTTTTCTTTTTCTTTTTTGAGGAAAAAAAAAATGTATCTCTTTTAACAATAATTATACCAAATCACTCGTATAACAACCCAATGAATGAACCATGTAGAAAGGTTAGTAGACCGATACGTGGGACGTTTTTTAATTGCAATGAATGTGATGGTTTGTTGTAGGGCATAATAAATATTTATGTGAAGGGAGGTAGAAATGCATTGATTTTGTAAATAACTTAAATGACCAACCGAGGGAAGGATCTGCAAGTCGACAACCAAGTTGACTAAGATGACTGCATAGCTCGATCTAATTCGGTCTAAGGCCTGATTATCTCTTGACCAACTCCCACATGAACCATTCTCATAAGGGAGTATAAATTTAAATTATATGACATTCTCTCATTGGGATTTTACAGCGATAATTAATTTGGTATAATTGTTACAAGTGATACCACTTTCTCATGCCTTTGCTGAGTCACTCCATTAATCATAGGTGTTAAACGGACAGTTTGGAGTAGGAAAAGGAAGTAAAAGGCAAATTAAGAGGACAATCCTCATAAGATGATGAATTGATAAGGCATCCTTCTTCTTTTCTATCATTTGTGGCCGAAAGTATGTAAGAAAGATTTGTAGCCAATGGATCTGATTCCCACACTTTTAAATGTTTCAAAATTTACAAGTAAGATTTAGGTATACCTTTTTTTTTTTTTTTTTTTTTTTTTGAGAAGATTTAACTATGAAAAGGAAATTACCTGCGTACTTATGAGGCCATCTTAATTAAAGTTAATGACAATGGTCTATTGGTTGGGCTTCTCTAACATCGTTGTAAAAACGCACTTATTATTACTTTTGTTCCACACCCATTCTATAAGAGCATCAAGGACAAGGAGTGAGTAGCATATATTATATATATTTTAGTGGTTTGTGGTTGTGATTAATATGCCTTGTACTTAATCCTTTAGTGAGTAGGAAGACACAGAAGGAATTTATTCATCCATTGCTAAACCATTTAGGGCTTGTTTGGTTTAAAAAAATGGTCACTCATCACTCATCACTCAACTTTCGTCACTCATCACTCATCATTTATCACTTAAAATACCCCAACTTCCTACACTCCACTCATTTGGCACCATCACTCACTTGTCATTACTCAATATTTTTCAACTGTTTGTGGGCCTCATACCTATCACTTGGTGCAACTTTTACTTTTTTTTTTTTTTTTCCAACCCCCAATTACCAAACTCACTGAACCCAGTGAAAAAAAAAAAAAAAAGTTGCGGCTGACTTGACTAGTGGGTCCCTCAATGTATGTTTAATTACGGAAATGCCATTGAAAACAGAGTTATGGAAACTGAAAACACCTAAAATGTGTTTTCAGTTTTTATAACTCATCACTCAAAAATCAAAGAATTGAGTGATGGAAACAATGATCCAAAACTCATCCAAACAAATGCTCATCTGTGGTACCTACACGATTTGGATGATGGAAATAGAAAATTAAGTGATATCACTTAAAACTCATCCCATCCAAACAAACTCTTACTTTTTAAAATATGACCCAAGTCTCGCTCTCTCTCTCTCTCTCTCTTGAGTATTGGTTTTCTTTTTTTTCTTTGGTCAATTCAAGAGGGGGAAAGAGGTATTAAAAGTAGCAGTGGTATTTATTTGTTCTACATTAGGACATATATATATCTAATACATGAGATATGGCTTCATTAACACAATTACACATTGACTTGTGCCTTGTTAATTACTTTGGAATTTTTAAAATAAGTTTTAGGTCACACATAATTTTACTTGTGACTTTTTTTTTTTTAGAGAGTTTTAACCTATAACGTTCGTTCAGACCAAGATACTAACGTTGGTATAGGTGGGAATTGAATTCTAAATCTCTTATTCAACCATTAGAGACTTTACCAGTTGAGCTAACTGAAACCCACTACTCATGACTAATGTGTCAAGTTATCTTTGGTGCATTATAAAAAATATCTAATGAATATAGGAAAATAAGGTCTCCAAAACATATGGACGACCTTCTTCCCTCAGATACCCAGCAGTAAGCCCTATATTAAGTAAGGAAGTTCTTCTCAAAAAAGAAAAAAGAAAAAAGAAAAGTAAGGATGTAACCGATAAAAACATTCAATGCTATAGTGGGTTACTCAACGGTCGCTAGGATCCATTAAACTAGCACACATTACAGACAAGACCATAATTATCCCAATAATGGGGAGAGACATAAATGACTTCCAACTGTCATTCACTCATTCATATATAATGCCTACCCGCCTCACTAGCAAAGGGTACACAATACTATCAACAATTCTAGAATTACTTTCTTTGAGGTATCCTTACTCAAGCATTGGACACTTTTAAGCCGGTACCACACCAATACCCTCAATTAGTTTCATTTTTCATGTTTACAGGGTCAGAAGACCTTCGACTGTAGCCTTTTTGGACAAGTAACCCAACTAAAGATTCCTACATCAATAGTATCTGTCTAGACCTATGTGAAAGGAGCAATGCTACATTATCTTTCAAAACAAATTTCACAATGGTAGAGTTGTCAAATTATTATTGATTTTTATCTAGTTATCTTAGATATTACTTTATTGTCTACCATTTATAACTCGTCATCTCAACAATTATGAAAAAAGTTGTGACTCTAGACTTATTAATGTGGAAGTAATCTTGCTCCTATCATAGGTTAACAACTCAATTCAGCAAAAAAATATATAAATAATAAAAGTTAACTACTCAAGTGATGTAAATTTAAGTGTATCGGTAAGATTATGTAATTCTTAGGGTAAATTTTGAAGTACACTTCTAAAGTTCAGGGTTGTTTAAATTTTATATCCTAAAGTTTGAAAATTTAGATTTTATATTCTGAAGTTTCCTCCATTAGCAAAAGTAGCTATTCTATTAGTAGACTCACTTACATGAGCGTCAAGTGACACGCTAGCACCCGAAACACACTCAAGCCATCCGACGTGTAATTTTTTGCAACGTCAGCCATCCCAAAACATCACCGTTTTATATCAAATTCAAATCCACTGCTGCCAGCCCAAGAACGACGCCATTTAGCAGAAGGAAAAAAAATATAATAAAAAATCCACGCTAGAAATAATACTAGAGTAATTTTATTTTAGGCCAAGCTATAAATTATATACTCTGATATGTTTTCAATTAATACTTCAAGTTTTATTTTATATTTTGATTTCCGTATGAAACTTTAACAACATGCTGCCTAATTGTTACGTCTATACGTCTGATTCAGAATATTTGTAGTTTTAGTGAGAAGGATCGGCCGAAGGAGATTATAGAGAAGCTTTTGGCCGTGCGTCAAATGCAAGCTAACAATTTTTGGAACTGTATATGTTAGATTCCAGAGTGGATAAAATCAATTACAATTCAGAAAACGATTTTTTTTTCTTTTCACGAGGGAGAGAGAGAGAGAGAGATACTGCATCTTTGCATAAGATTTTCAGGAAATATGCTCATACTGATGATAAGCATTTTTGGTACACCTGTTCCTGTTCCTGGTTGCACTCCCAGTCAGTGTAAGTGAATTTTTTGGAGGCACTTAATCATGTTCATGTGTGAGGAGACTAGTAATTTGCGATTTTACGGTTCACAGCGCTCCTAAAACTGTAGGACCTTCTGATGATTACATTGGTGCAATCTTCCATGAGATCATCATTTATTTATTCGGCTCATAATGCTCAACTTTCTTACATTTTTCATTCAAGAGAAAAGTAACAACTCAATTTACATGGGAGAAAAACCAGAGTTTCAGAACTGCCTAAAGTAAAAACATTATTTGCCTTTTCCTGTACGCAAGGGGAAATGTTAAAAGGACAGAAAACTTTATCAAACATCTTCTATGCAATTTCGGAGGTTTGTCTCAGTAGACTTGGATATCCACACTAATTCCTCCTAGATGACCAGCCCTGATCGAGCAGCTACTCTCGCTGCGCAACTTCTCCCCTGAAATCCTCTCTTGTGCACGGCAGCCAACCCACATGCATGAGATTCTTGCCAGAGCCGCCTGACCGGCAACTCGAACCCGGTATATCACACTTAAATCTGCCCATATCTCACTTCCCACAGCACCTGAATCAAGACTTGAGTCATATCCTTCAAGATCTGATTCAGTTACAACAACCACAGATCCATCATCAAATGCAATAAGATCTTGTGAAGCTGCTGATCTTGGAGCTTTCATTATTAGATCAGTCATGTGGGTGTAGATAAAAGCTTTTTTCACAATAAGATGATAGTATTCCAAGACAGCCTGTAATTACAACCAACAAAGAGTTGCTTAGAAAAACAATAATTATTCCCCCCCAAACTTTATTTCATGTCCTTCCTTACACACCAAATCCCTCCTCGCAGACCCAAACCTTCCACACACAACAACACAAAGCCAATCCTTCCTCACACCCAACAATAATTACCAACAAAAATTGCAGGAAAAAAAATGCTTCCAACAAGTACATCATCCACCCAAATTTTTTCCACGAAACATTGCAAGAATCAGAAAAATAATTAAAAAAAAAAATGAAGAAATACTGGTGTGACAGTTCAATTTGCACTGGTTGTGACTAATTCGACCCCAAATCGCAAAATGGCAAATGGGTTGGATACATTCAAGTCATGACCTATTGATCAATTCTGGGAAGAGAGAGGTGAGAGGGGGGGGGGGGGGGGAGGGGGGTAAGCAAAGTGCAATGGCAAGCGATGGGATTTTGCAAAGAGAGACGTATAATGAAGAAGATGATGAGAATAGATCTAGGTGAAGAAAAGAAAAAGCCCTGTCCGATGCAATTTGAAGGCATTATGGCTTTTATTTTTAAAATTGCCACTGTGCTTTTGTTAAAAATACAAAAATAATCTTGAAAACATCTACAAGATGTTCTGTTTTGGTGTTTGCAAGTAAAAAAGAGTCACCATTTTTAAGTTGTGTTTTTTGAAAACATCTAGACTAACAAGTTTTTTTTAAGTGGGACCCACACCAACCTAACAGCCTGAAAGCATCTCTTGAATGATTAACCTAAACGAAGCTTAACAATAACATGGTTCAGTTACTATGTGTGGTCAAACACATAGTAAAATGGATATTTAGCAGTCTTCTTCTAAACAAAGAAAAACAAGAATTCCCGACTTTCAAAAGTCAAATCTCGGATAATGACCCAGACATCGGATGCAAAACCTTCACCAAAAGTTTAATAAATACCTGCCACTGGGAGGATGCTAAAAGCACCCTCGGCCGGATTGATCTCACATAGTCATATGCAGCATCAGGTGTCATCTGCTTGTGTTGCACCTATAAAATAAAATTGAACCTCAGGATATGAGGAAAAGTTTCAATAGATTAGCAAAAAGAATTTTTCTTTGGCAGGGAACTGACCAGGTAGCATATTACAACAGTAGTGCTGCGGCCCCGTCCGGCTTTGCAGTGAACATATGTAGTTCTTCCACAAGACGCATTTTCTGCAAGATAATGACATGAGAAAGCTCAGATATTCATAGGAAACATCTCCTGGAAGGAAATTTAAGTTTTTATTTTTATATATATTGAGAATTAAATAACCACATCCCTGACATTTGGAGACAAATTTCTGCCAAATGATAAAAAAGCTGATATTGTTCTACATAATCCAAATCAGGAAAAGGATGGTGCAGAGAATGCTTACCATGTATGAAGCTTACAGCATGGCATATATCATTAAGTGATGGGGCAAAGCAGTAGTCTCTTGTTGGTATCACCAGATGGTCAATACCATGAGCCTGCAACAATTTTAATAAATTAGATTGTAAATTATATAGAGGAACTTCATAAACATCCTCGAATTAGGATGAAAGCCTAGGATGGAAGTTTACAGATGTGCCTAGGAAAACATAAATGATTATCAAACACATCAAAGAGAGAGATTTACGCTGAGGAAAACATAAATGATCGGCATCCCACCACAATAGTTACCAGATCATATATTCAAGGTGGACAAATTAAGTTTGTTGACTATGCGTTAAACCCCTAAGGCAAAATGTCAAAAGATAACCTATTTATTTAAGTGGAAAAATGCTTAATTGAACAGGATCTTCTTTAATTGAAAGAGAAAACATTTTTCCTTTTAATATTTAATACTTGAAAAGAGTATTAAGAATCAGGCTGGATTATATTGGTGACCTCATCCACCAAATGTTGTTTACTAGGGGAGTGGATATGCCATTAAATTAGAGAACGAATGGCTCTTATATATTCACTAAACCGTCTTAAGATTATTTTCATACGGCTTTAGATTCTTCCAGAAGCAGCACAGACATGAGAAACCAAGTTATTTCTCTTCCACACAGATTTTACGTTCACATTTAAACAAAACATAGTTAGTTAAACAAGAATTATGATGACTCTCCTCAAGTATACAGGAGTACAAAACTGAATCAGCCTCTTTTGCCCTTTTAATGAAGGCATTAAAGAGTAAAGAAGTATCTAATGCTCATACCAGCCAGAAAGTTTCATCATTGATTAAAAAAAAAATTATATATATAAACATTAAAATAAATAAATAGATAAATAAACATTAAGCCTAGTAAAGTTGATGAGTACGTTTAGGCCCCAAGGGAAGAGGGAAGGGAAGATTCAATCTAGTGACCTCTCCTTTGTGAGGCATGGTCCCCAGCCAATTGTGCTACCCCTTGGTGTTAAATTCTAAAAACATTTTAGAATTTTAACATTTTAAATTTAAGAAAAGGTATCCAGCTGCATACTGACCAAGGATAGAACACTCACATAATATAGAGATCTTGGAACCAGAGTCTCATAGGGCTCATTTAGTGTGACCACTCCGCAAACACCAAGCTCCTTTAAGCGGGGAACATCAGTAGGGAATGGAACAGCACCTAACAGTATAAACTGAAAATAGGAGCATTAGATCTGGCTTCTAACAAATAAGTACTACTCTCAAATACAAATAAAAACAAATAAACACCACAGATACCCAAAAAATAGTCACCAGTGAAACAAATGCATATGAAACTTGTAAGGCAAAAAAACTGTTTATATCATTAACAAAAACATGCATCCATTTCCCATTACTTACAGAAAAAAAAGAGAAAAGTAGTTAACAGCAGCTAGCAGAAGCTATAGAATTTAAATTTGCAATAAAGGACTGGAAAACAGAATTAATCAGCACAGTATTTGGGAGATTTTTGTTTTTTTAAAAGGAAAAGAATGCATACAATGTATAGGAATGAAAAATTCACTAAACTGCACAGCTCACACAAGAAATTCCATGAATATCAAGTAACAAGGGTAAAAAAATGAAACAATTTTAACAGACCAATAATTTGGGGGAAACAACAAGAAATAAGCTGCCATATGAAGTGCAGTGAAATAATATATCCTGACAGAGACCACAAAAGATTATCATAATGAATAGTACAAATAATAAATCATAACAATTAAGGAATTTCCATTTTCTTTCAATTATACTTGAGTAAAGATCCGCAGCCCTATTCATGAAAAGATAAGGGAGAGTCGCTTGAGATGGTTTGGTCATGTTCAAAAGAGAGTGATTAATGCACTGGTAGTGGCAAGAAAGAGTGGGTTGATTCAAGTTGAGGGAGCAAAAAAAATAGAGGAAGACTAAAATTAAATTAGTATTAATAATATAAAAAAGGACATGTCAATTAATAAAGTAACAATGAGTACGACTTCAAGTAGAATAGAATGAAGGAAAGTAATACATGTGACAAACCCAAACTAATTTATTAAGGATCAATAGCTGACCCCAAAAAAAATTGGGGCTAAGGCTTTGCTGTTGTTGTTGTAATACTTGCTTCTCTGCTTTCCACTTACTAAAAAAGGATTTATGATATGTGGTCCCCATTTCTGCTCAGATAAAATGTCAATCAATTTTGAAGGAGTAAGGGGGGAGACAGATTTTGAATGGAATCAAAAGGAAAAAAATATATTTTGCATATCATAGTGGAATGATTGGCTGTAATAATCAGCCCTATATCCCATTGTAGATCTTTATAAAAAGAAAACACCAACAAAATTCCTGGCTTTTGAGCTACTTCATCTTCCTTAACATTTGGTATTAAAAACCTATGGCCATCGCAATACATTTTTTCACAAAAACAGAAATACCCATATAAAAACAAGCTAAAAAATGCAACTCATACTCATTCAATTAAAATAAACCACAACAAAATCGTCATCACAGAAAACAACCTATATATCATTCAAAATCAATCAACAAACACTAATATGAAAAATAAACCATTCATAACATTCTTCACAAAATTGCAACTCCTTACAACACACCATCCAAAATCAATCAACAAGAACAGATATCATATATATATATATATAGCACATCGTATAGTGAAACAGCTATAAGGAATAAACAAATTCAAGAAAATTATACCTCAGCGACCCTATCCCACCACCTGAACTCGGCCTGAATCTTATTCCTAACAACATTGTATAGCAAAGTCGGGTAGAATAGAGCGCGAGCCCCAGCTCCGATCAAAACCCGCTTCGTATCCGAAACAACAACGCCTTTGCGCCCAAAATCGATACCTAAATCGAAACCACTATCGCCAACACACCTACTATTCACTTCTTCACCACTTCCCACCTCCCCTCCCCCCTTCAATTCCTCAATATACATAATAATATCCACAAACAGATACACAATAATCAATCACTGAAACACCGAATTCTGACACGAAATAAACCTAATTACCTCACAACATAATTACAATTCACATCACCTTAATTTTTCACACCATAACCCTAAAAAAAAAAACCCTAAAATTTTCTTCTTCTTTTTTCTCTAAATTTGTGGAAGAATTTACTGAAGTAGTAGACGGGAACTGGAATTTCTACAAGGAATCGAAAAGCGGAGGATCGGGATGGAGTTTGATCTGGAATCGAGAGTTTCTGAAGGAGATCATCACCATATTTTGCGAAAAGTGGATCGATCGGACGGTGAGGATGGGGAGGATTTGAGAATTGAAAATTTGAGAGGGATTTGGGATTGAGAAAACCCTAACCCAAGGCTAGAGTTTTGCTTGGATGAGAGGATGGCCTGGGTTCTACTCCACCTTTTTGGCTCAACAAACTCTGAGAAAGAGAGAGAGAGAGAGAGAGAGAGAGGACAGAGGGAAAGGAATGGAAAATAACGTGGAGGGATTGGTGGGAAAAGAAGGTTAAAGTGTGAAAGGCGGTGAGGGAAATAATTGTGAAAGTCAGTGATTCAATTGCCACGTTGGGTGAGGAAAGCAACAATGACTGAGTTTTTTTTTTTAAACCAACAACGAAAGTTCTGGTTTTGTCCTATATATGCCCAATGCTGACATGGCAATAAGTTTGCGTAAGATAAGATGCAAATTTAGGCAGTTTGGTAGAGGAGTTTAAGTAATGTTGTTCGGGTATTTTTGATATACGTGTGCGTTAAAAAGTGTGTGAAAATATGTGTAATGTTATTTAAAATGTGAAAATGTATGTTAGAGTTAAGCTACCAAATAGGTCGTAATTTCATCAATTTTAAAGATATTTGTTAATAAATTATTTAAGAAAAAAAAGTAGATATCACTTTTATATAAAATAAAATAAAATAATTTATCTAAAAAAATCAGTTATCTCATTTCTTTTCCTATAAAAGCTTTTAAAAGTATGTCATAAAGGGATGTGTTTAGAGCATTCTTTAACAAAATCTTTTAATTTAATGAGATCCACAAGAAATTTAAGAGGAGTTCCGTGTCAACGTGCTTCGAGATCACCTCATAATTGCTCTTGGTTGTAAGAAAATTATAGGAGTGAACAAATTATTCACTGCCCTCTTCTATAGAAGGGTTTTTTTTTTTTGGTATAAGATGATATCACATCATTTGTATTAAAATCTAATAGATAAGATATGTACGCAAAAATAACCATTCACTAACATTCTTGTGAGTAACGATAGAATGTTGATATGGTTATTTTGTGCACGTGTCTTTCAATTATTGGTTTTGATATGATTATTTTATATTAAATAATTTTTCCTCTTCGTATGCATCATGCATATGGTAATAAAAAGTAAAAATTCAAGAAGTTTAGAGACATGACAAAATTTGTAATAACTTTCACAACAATTTACCATGGCAAGTTTAATAGAGGATAATAAAAAAAGTCTCAGTGTAGTCTATATATGTTAATCAATAATAACATGCTACCTTATTAGTTATAAAATTTGTTGCGTTTAAAGCCTAGTTCAATAAAACTATGTAAAAATTATTCATTTTATCCTTAAAATATAGTACATGTTTTATTTTCATCATTATTATTTTTTTTTGAAGTTTTACTTTCGTACCTAAAACAATGTTTTATTTTGTGTGAAATATTTTACATGTCCAAATAAGTTGTAATGCAAGTTTGATCACACTTTAGTAGTGGAAAAGTGTTGTTATAGTTTTGAAGAAATAGAGTGAAAGAGAAACTAAAACAAGTGAAAAATACATTTGTTGTGATTTCGTCACTCTTTCGTAAGACATTAGCTTTTTTATTATTTATTTTTTTGAGAATCCGTAAGACATTGGCTTGAGCGAGGGGCTAACATTCATTAGTATTTCTATTAGGCACTTGCTCAACTGAGTCTGAGTGTTAGGTGAGATTAATTATAAATTCTGTAGATTTTATTGTCAAACACAGTTGCATCACTTCATATTTAAATGTTTGTGGACGTCAAGAGATTGTCTAGACTAAAGCGTTCTTCTAAATTTCTATTTGTTATAACATATCATTTGTGACTTTTCATGGTCTATATATAATTATATATTGTTTAAACTATCATTATTAACTGGATATTGATTTCACTTATGAAAATCATAAAATTTTAAAAACACAAAATATCACATGGGAATCTTCAAAATTGCTATTTGTAAGATCTAATAGGTTTGTATCACTAAGAAAAATTTGTATGGGGGCAAATGTTGCCTAAGGACAGCGTCCATTAATGCCTTTAAGCCATTGTTCTTTGTTTATTTTGTTGTTTACTCCTCTGTTCTCCAAAAATCTTCAATAATATTTCATAGAAATGGAAAGAAGGATATGAAGAGGCTTTCATAGTGATGCATCAAGCATTGTGAAGAACATAACGAAGATCCAATGGAACAATACTTAAAGAAAGAAAGATTGATCAATGGCAAACGAAAAATGACGCCTCTTTTTAATTGTATATGCATCGGAGGAAATGTTCATGATTGAACATTATAGGTATGATATAGAAGCATTTTTAAAATGTTAATAAATGTTCTTAAAAGAATAATCTAAATAGTCTCAAAGGCTGTGTCATTTGTTGAAAGAATGACCTGAAATTCATGAATGCAGATTCTTAGAATCAAAAGAAAAGGAATAATAGCAAATAGCAATGCAAGTGTGGCAAATGCTATTAAAGAATTAGTTCATGTAAAATGATGTGTGCGTGATCATCATGGTGTTATATGAGTATTTCATGTGTCAAAAAAAAAAAAAAAAAAAGAGTATTTCATGTGTGATTTGATTCTACTGCAACATTGCATGTGTGCAAAGATAAGATACAATTCAAGGATTATGTTGAATCCAACCGCTGAACAAAAGATTAATGGTAATGAATTGTGGATTAATGGCAATGAATTGTGAATAGTGAAAAAAGTTAGTTTCAACAAACATTCTTTGTATACCAAGAAGTTGAATTCTTATTGTGAAGGAATGTGAATCTTTGAAAAGGATTATTCTAATCTTTGTTTGTTTACATTCAATGTTATGAGATTGCAAAATATGTTTGGTATATTTAAGTCAACTTTTATGGCATGAAATCATCATTGTTATGTTCAACATATTTTAACTTCGCTAGTTGAAACATAATGGGGAATTGCATCATGTTAATCTTAAGAAGCACTTGGAGTGGTAGATGGCTCAGTATGCAAGCATCGTTTGCACAGCTGATAATTTAGAAAGCACAAGGCAGGAGTCTGTGGTTGCTACTTGCTACTGAGAGTGGGGAGCTCAAGTATGTTTTCTAACTACATATACAGTAAGTTGTGTGACTATCGTTTGCACCACATCCATCAATAATGAGTCTGTGTGCATGTGTTTATGGTTTATGTGCTCTATGATTTGAATCTGTTTATCCATCAAGCATTGTAATTTGAACCTTGATTAATTAACTACTCATATTAAGAATTGAACTCAATCAATTAAAATTTGGTAGTTAAGAGGATCAAAACAAAGTTTTTCACATGCAATAGGAGAGGTTCACAGAAAATGGATAGCATGATTACAAGCATATGTTCAAGAAAAAAAGTAAAAAACAATGGGCCTTATAAATTTGCACTTGTACCAGATATGAATTATCCCTTAACCATATGAATGCCAATAATGATGCTATGTTTTCATCGTTGTATAACAAACTTTGTTCTTGCATATGGAAACATGTTTCCACAACCATAAACTGAGTGCTTCAGCAAGCTTCAACCAGAGATGTTGAGGCAAACGTGGGAAAAAAAAAAAAAAAAAAAAAAAAAATACAACTGTACATGAAAACAATCCCCACCAAACGTATAGATTGATTTATGACTTAATTAAACAGGGTAATCTAAATCAAGTGTGAGACACTGACTCCTCCGTGAGCCCAAGAAGTTCATTGATGAAGCTCTTAATTGATGAGGGCCACGAATAAGATGATGATCCTTCAAGAATCAGTTAAGTCGATGCAATTTGCTCTCTCTTGTTGCCTTGCACAACTATGCCATGGACTCTGCGCACCCTAATGTTACTATCCTTTTCAGAGCTGTTCTTTCTTGATGCACTACCGTCCAAATAAGGCACAACATACTTTTGCATATCACTTCTGGAGATTCCAAGATGATTTCCAGGAACACTGATGTACTTGACCCTTCCAGCTTCATCTAAGGTTTTCAAACCAATCCAATCCTCTATGTAAAGCGGTGTCTGCACAACGAGTGACAAAAAACTAAGATACCACATAAGCTTAAAACACAAAAATATGTTGTAGCACATATGAAGTTTTATATTATAGTGCTTAATTAAGGTGATAAAAACTTCTTTATGTTCCAAGGAAGAAAAACTGGTGTCTTTATCATGCTAAGCTCATGTTATACACTGCAGAACTATGTCCTGGCCCCTGATTGTGCCACATAACTCTCACAGCCAATGGTTTGCATTGTCTGCTACAAATTTCTTCTAAAGAGTAGGACAACCCTTAATTAATTTTTCACCTTGAGATTCAATGCCATGTATCATCAATTTATTGTGACAAATAATCTAATTGTTTCCTTCACATTCTCAATGGTCAAAACAAAGTCATCCCTTGCTTCACCTAAATGCACTGTTAGCATTGTATTGTTTTTCCAACATTGTAGTAACCAACGTGTCTTCGGTCATGCTTTTGTCATTATTTAAAAGTTGCAGCCGTCGTTTACTCTTAGTAAAAGTGCTAATACTGGCAATTTAAATGTCTCAGCATTTCAGCTAAATGATGGCTATGTCCTGCTATGGGTATCTGGGCATTGATTGGGTTGGTAATTGCAGTTATGTAACTCTCTCTCTCTCTCTCTCTCTCTCTCACACACACACACACACACACACAGAAATAACAGTAAATAGACCCAGGTTCATTTAAAATAAATGAACTGACACCCATTTTTGGCAATGGGATTCCATGTCAGCAAACATTAAAATTTGGAAAGTAAACTAGCGTTTCAAGATAAAAATAATACCTGTTGCGTAGGTAAAATTGGCTTGAAGGCCCCATCTGGATAATATCCAAACCAGGCAGTTTCCTTAGGTATCAAAACAGTGTCATGCTCAAACTGTTGAACATACAAGGGGAAAAAAAAGGACGGAGAAGGTTGAGAGACAGCATCATAACCTAAAATTTTCTATTTCTGAGAAAATCTAAGAAATCTGAGAGGACCAAGAATGCTGCTAAATGGACATGTACCTCACCAATTTGCCATGATAAGCCTGTTCAAAAAATGAAAACAACTGAAGAAGAAAAATACTTTACCATAATAAGCACCAAGTTCTGTAAGTTAATGAACCGTTCCTTATAAGTGGAGTTTCTCTCGTCAGGGAGTTCATTGTTAAGCTTTGGAAGAAATCTGCATTTCTCTAAATAGTTCGGAATAGCCTGGAAATGTAATAGTAAATTCTGATGTTTAGGTTTTCCGCTATTTCAGAAAAGACAGAAATATGATACAGTGCAAAATTATCAATGCATATAGATGCATGGCTATATGACCAAGGCCAAGAAAACCACTAACGCCCCCTTTGACTACAGGATAATTTCAAAAAGAACACTGAGCCAAAAGCAATTGAAAAGAAGATCACTGCAATATTTGTAATGGTTCATCGAATTATACTACTCACATTTGGTAATTTGAGGTAACCACTGGGAGCTAAGTGATCCTGTGATTTTAGAAATCAAAGGTCATGCCTTATTAGAGACATCATAAGATAACAGAATTTGACAGCAAAAGAGTGACAAGAAGAAAGAATCCAACTTCAATAAAGGAATAAAAATGCTATAGAAGTAGAGAGAGAGAGAGAGAGAGAGAGAGATTTATACTTGGACATAGTCAGTGTAGATCTCAGACTTGAGTAGTCTGTCTGCAATAATGCACAGAACACCAGACTGTAGAAGCAAAAAACCACATAAGAATATTGGACAGAGCTCAAGATAGGATTAAAGAAGTTAATTTAAGAATGAATCTACTCCTTACCATGTCTTTTGCCATGATTGTCCTAGGTTCTCATTATCCGAGACAAGCATTAGTAGTTAAATAAATGGTAGTCAAAATTTAACAATATATAACTTAAAAGTTCTCCAGAATAGACTTCAATGACAAAATGCAGAAGAGTGGTAGAAAATGAAGACAACGGATATTCTCTCACCCCATACTTTTCCCTAAGTCTTAAAATTATGTTTTTGAATTATTTAAACAATGTGATTGAGTGAATTGATGTAGGACATCTGGTGAGACGTAGATATTCACAATAAGCACAGGGACACTGCTAATTTGGTTGGACCATTAGAAGTGCATACAAAGAACAATAACAATGATCTCTAGATAAAATTATTTACATTATATTTTATAACAACCCAACTTCAGTAATACTTACACCACATAGAGGAACGGAAGCAGTACCAGCATGAGGTCCTCCTAGAGATATAAAATTTTTAACCTGTTTTCAGAATTAATAGGGACAATCCCATTACTTTAGTCCAAACATGTATGAGGAAAAAAATCTCATTGAATACTACAAACAATATTATATAGAGGATATCCACTATTTTTTTGTTAATTTAAAAAAGCAATGTTCTGTAGATAGTTTATGAACCTATGCAACATATGCTCGGAGTATGCAAGGATGAGATAGCCCTTATTTCATTAGCGAAGGAATAACAATTTCCCATATACACAGCTTAATGCAAGAACAAAATGATGTAATTTCATGGCTGAAAATGAAGAAAAAACCTATTGGTCAATTACTCAAGAAGGGTTGACTAGAACTTGGGATGGCATTTAACAGCAGAATATAGATGACATGATAGTTATTTATAGAGTATTCAAAATTTTCAAGAAAAAAAAAATCTTGCACAGAGACTTGGATTGATTTTGTGCTTCATCTATCACAAATTTATTTCATCGTCATTTCAAATTACACAGGTGTTAACTCTAAGCTACAACTGTCTGTTTATTGATTTATATTTCAGGCAGAATCAATGGTTATAACCTCACATTTCCATCTCCCACTACTGAACAGGGAAGAAAAGAAGAACCCCAAAAAAAAAAAATATATATTTATATATATATATATATATATATATAAGGAAAAGCAGTACAGTTTATCAAGTCAAAATGCTTTCAAAAAATTTATACATAAATCTAACAGATTATTATCTTATAAAAATTAAAAAAAAGTTATCCAGCAGAATAATGAACTTTTGACCACCATTCATTATTAGGCATACAAATGTATAGTCAACAAAAATAAAAAATGTAAAAGGTGATTATTAAAAAGTTCATACAATGGGTTGAACAATGATTTGAAACACTAAACTAGCACAGATTATCATAAAGACTGGTTCTTACAGGAGGTCCTCCACTGCAAAATTCCAAAACACCTCGACCTATTAAATTACCCTGTTAAATCAAATAAAGTGAAGAATGAGAACAAGTACATAGAGGCTGCCTGCTGAGAATCAAAAGCCAATATACGTTGCAATTTCTATGAAATATTTTAAAGGTATCAATTTCAAATTTCTTTCATTATTCCATTAAATTTGTGCCAGGCCATATAAGCCTTTTAATGTGCCATGTCAACACTCAATTTTCCATGTATGCAATTTCTTTAATGTCAAACTAACTGAAGGTCGAACTTAATACCTATTACAAAATTCTGGGACTAAGCTGATTTCAACTTTCTTAATTTGGGGTAAGAAAATTGAACGACCAAATTTCAAGGTCAAAAAGTGAATTTAACCATTAATTTACTACTAGATAGCAATGAAATGAAAAATTAATGCAACATGATAAGTAGATTAGCACATTCTAAAACAATATATTTTTCCCCTGATAAGATCAGAGAAACAGAAACTGTTTCTGACTGTACCAAGCATGATTAGAGAGCATCCCACCTAAAACCATAAGGTGCAAACTAACATGTATTTAACATTTTGATTTATTTAGTATGTATTAGGATCACCTTAACACATAAAAATGACAAGGAGACCTCAACCACAGCAATTATCCTTGAATAACAGCAAATTCAAAAAATCATCCCCTAAAGCTTGAATGTAAGTTGTTCTGTAAATCCAATAAAGGTATATAATAAAAGTTAAGACAGGCTACCTAGCACAATAAGACAAACTAAACAACAAGTGTAGTTATGTAGATCAAGCAGATCAAGGAATAACATTGAGTTCACCTGAGTGATACAATTTGGGTTGGAATCACCAGAAGTTCAAGAGGAAGCTAAAATGAAACATGCTAGAGGTGGTGGAAAAAGACAAGATGATATATTATTTACTGGAGAGGTATGATTTTCATGGAATAAGATGGTAAAGAAGGAAATCGAGATGCTGATCCTGTTGTTGGGAATTAATATTTTACAGTTGAGTTGATTTGAGTTGAGTTTATGAGCAATGACTCATTTATTCAATGTCTAGTAGCCAAGGTAATTTGCCTCAAATCCTCAAGGTCATTTGTCACTGTTAGTTTCTCATTTTTTGAGATATGTAAAACTGCAAGAAAGGATCCCTGAGAGGACTTTGAAAATCTGAGTGGGCTTTTTAATTAAGGTGCATTCAAAGAAGCTATATACAACTCATTTCTTACATGCTAAAATACATTATATGTACAAGGTTATGTTGATTAATGAATCACCAAGCAAAACAGAGGATGCACAAGTACAACCAACATATAGGAACAGACAAACAAACCAGAGAGAGAGAATTACTTAAAAGAAGCAAATTTATTTTGAATTATCAAATGAAAAAAGGGATAATGACTTTAAACATGTTATGTTCAAGCGATTAATGAAAGTATATAGTGACATCTCTTTTATTGAGAGGGGCGAGATTAAGGAGTGGTTCTATTTAATAAGTTCCATAAGTACTGAGTTTCAGTTCCAATTGATTGTATTATGTAAAAATTGGATGACTTTTAAGAGTTTGATACTATGTCGTAAGAAAAAATGAATACACTATTAAATAAGTAAACAAATGATCATTACATAAATCATGTTACTTTACAAATACATTTGAAACGGGAAAATCTGATTCTCAAATCACCTGGGAGAGACCAACGATGTTGTAACCCTGTTTCAGTTCATTCATTTCCATCACCTGTAGTATAATAATGACCTTGAATTAGTTGAAGGGAAATACAAACCTCAAGATCCACGACAGGTAAACAGCCACTCTAACCAAGAGAGAGATATCACCTTGTCACAAACAGTTTTAGCCTGCAAAAATGTAAAATAATTTAAATTACAACCGTGCAATGTAAAACATAACTTCCAAAAAGATGGGCCTAGTTCTATTAAGCACATGCCTGTTCATCAAGAGGCATAAACCAGGAATCCCATGTTCCATCTCCAACTTCTCTGCAGTATGGAAAGAAATGAACATATGGAGGTAATACACTACATTTGCAACTTTACTTCAAAAAAATTGACAAATAATGAAACAACCACTTGGGTGAACTATTATACAGAGTCCTGGAATAAAATGTCCCAAAAGTAAAATATACTTAATGACTTTTAAGATAAAAATGGTTCTAGAAAATTTTGAAAATTCCCAGAACACATACGATATATTTGTGCGTGTGTGCGTGTGCATGTGCACACGATTACTTTTTGTCCCTTAAATACCAATTTGAAATTTTATGAGTAAATCCAAAAAGTAAAAAGGATATTAAAATAAAAAAGGAATAACACAATTTTATTTAGCAAAAACTAGTTGATGAAGTAATGGGTAGTTTTTCTATGACATTCTGCATATGTTGTTTTCTATGCCCTATAGATTTTGTATTCCAGTCAATTTGGATGCTAGGAGTCATAGACTCCTTATGTAGATACATAATCATCTACAATGATATAATGAATTAAGAGGGAAAAATCATGCCTCCTTTGACCCTCTATGACATTAATGATTCCCCAAGTACTATCTTAAACACTGAAAACTAAGTCAATTTGACATTTTGAAGCATAATTTACTTTTTTACTGTCCAATTTCAAGCATGTATCACCGCAAGGGAAGTATCCAAACTCAGAAGGTTAAAGGAGTTAGATTAATGTAAAAATGGACAAACATTAAATATAAATATCCCTTTAACCTCCTTCAACTAGATGAGAATAAGACTAGCCTATGTGCAGATTGAACACCTACAACAAGGCTTTAAGAGGATAACATTTTATGCATATAAGTTCTTGGTTTATTATCAAATAAATGGAGCAGCTACACAAGGACCACAAGAACTGAATCACAATCATATATAACAAACTATTTTCTTGGATACAATTTGACCCATCCTCAGCAAAAATTGTTCAAGAGGATAACATAGAGAATTTCTTTTAACATTATGAATGTATGATGTTGTGGGCACTTACAAGCAATATCCTTCAGTGCCAGAATAGTTGCTCAGTAGCTCAGTGAACTGTTTAACTCCTCGATTGGAGCACTGATCTCCAATGCCTGTCATGAAAATTAGTATAGAATAACGACTTCACAGAGCATAAAGTATTAACAACAATACGAATCAATATATAACATCATTTAAAATGATCAGCTAATCCATTAAAGCACTAAATTAGGCAATATTTCTGAAAACTAACAAGGGAAAAATAAATCTAAAATACTAAAATCCCCGTAAAGAAATGTTTTAAGTTTGATTCTGATACCCATCCAGAAATTTTAAGAGAGGAATTGTAAAATCTAATGAATAGACGTATGAAACTCAGGACTGAAAATACTGAAACTTCGTATAAAATACGACAAAAATTATGTACTGGTTAGAGCATCATTAAGATGAGTACAATTATGTACTCATGTTAATGATTTTTACCCTCTTTGTTTGGTGAAGCACATTAATAAACCAACAAAAATTTTGTAGATGCAGCTAACTGCAACTCTAAAAATCTGCTTTATACTAAAAGATTAACAGAGCTTGTACTTGTCTGCTAAGATGAATAATCACACAATAAGCACAATTGTAAATAAAACAAGCATTATCGTTCCTTTTGGCTAATTTTTTCTTCTGCTTCCAAAAGCAAAGCTTACTTTATATAACTAAAAACTAATTTGCATAAATTGTAAGAGAAATATGGAGATTATGGGACCCTCCGCCACAACCAACATGTATGTTTTCAAGCTTTTGCAAAGTAGATCAGTCAAGTAGGGTGTTGTGTGGTGTATCCAAGTGAGAAAAGAAATTTTATCAGTTATGATACCATTCTGCAATCAGTAGTTCAGTACATACCCTCTTTTCTCTATATGCCATTTTCTTCTCCTATTCCTCAGCAACTCACAAATATTGAATTTGCTACATTATCAAACCCCTGAATTAAGATTTTTGTTAATACATCCTCAAGTTCTATTGAGCTAATATCTCTAATTCTCTATGCTCCACTATCTTCCTACTATTTTGGAGATTTTTAGTACACCCACAAAAAAAAGACTTGCAAAACCTATTTGTTAGTTACCTTCGTAAGACACTTGTTGAAACATGATTTTGAATTGACTTTACTAGTTTAATTTATCAAAAACAAATAATCATATCCCGACCGATCCTATTACAGTTTAATTCACATGGAAACTGGAAGACTCCTAAATGATCAAATAAAATGAAGAACCACTTGATTTCTTGCCTCAACATTCAGCTTCACACTTACAGACACGCATATACACACACGTGTAAACACCGATTAATGATAGAATTTTAGATTGCAGATTCTATATAACAAAAACTACTATCACAACAAAGAACCTTCCTTCATAGCAACAAAGACATCAATTTGTTCATACCCAGTAAACCCAAAAAAAAAAAAATTGAAACAGAAAATCCAATAATACCCAAATACAAAAACATATTCAACAAACAATCTAATTAAAGAGAAACACGTAGAAAAAAAAAATGAAAAATTTACCATGAAGTACTATGAAGGGAATGGAGTATGAAAGTTGGAAGGTCATGAAGACCAAGATGGAGATGGAGGCAATCATTGATGAATGAAAAGCCATGAAATTTATGGGTTTTTGTTATAAGAGAAGTGAACAATAAGATCCAAGGGAATAAATATATAATAATGACTCCAGGAACTTTTGAAGGATTTTTTTTTTAGGTTTTAAGGTTTGGTTGTTTTGGTAGGTTGGCTTGGAGTGTTAAGGTAGTTGGTGTGGTGGTGGTGAGTGATTGGTGAAGAAAAACGCAAAACATGGAATCTGGGAGGGAGGGACGAATGGGATAATGAGACAGAGATACTGTTACGGTTGCTGTAGCATTTATTGTCATCATCACTCATCAGTTTCCTCCTTCAAGTCACCAATGGGTAATCACTTGGGGTCGGATTTGAGTGTCGGATTGTGGCAACTTTGGATTCTCTGCGGCTTTGTTCCTGTTTGTTACTATGTGGCTTGGCATGTCAGTTTTTATTTTTTTTAATTTATTATTTATTATCATTTTTTAATTGCAAGTTACCCTAAAGTTTAAAATTATTTAAATTTTAAACCTTAAAACTTGAGAAATAAAATTTTACATTCTAAAATTTGGTGCTGTTAGCAAAACCTCACATTCCTTAGTTTTGAATGTTGGCGTACTGATGTGTTTGTTTGTCCCCCTCCCCCCCCTTCCAAATTAGCCTCCTATGAGCATTCTTATCAAGGATTGCAAAAAATTTAATATTTACCATCTCAAAACCCATTTTTATAACATATAATACACCACTTTACAACATCCTTTTCATCAAAACTTCTATTTTTTTTAACACTTCATTTAAATATTCTTTCTTTTTCATTTTTTATTCTTTTTTATTTTTCCAGTCTCTTTCGCTGACTCTCTGTCCTCTATGTCTCTCTTTCACAACCCAGCGCCGCTGTCGGCCATATCCACCCACCATTGCCGCAACCCCCTGTAGGAAGAACAGAAGAAAAAGAAAAAAACCAAAGCATAACCACAACCATCCACCAAAATCACAACCAACCACCACCCAACCACCACAAAAACAACTAGCAAACCCATCACGCCAAACCAAAACCCACAGGAACCAAAACCCATCACACACACATAAACCCAGGATCGGTGACCCACGACCCACGCCGAACCAAAACCACGACCACAAACCACAGCAAAAAAAAAAAAAAAAAAAAAAAAAAAAGAAACCTCCATCGCCGAACCTCCACCATGACCATTGGACCATCGAACCCACGACCCATGCCCATCAGACCACAATCGCCGACCACGAATCATCTCCGCCACCACCCACGACCATCGAACCATCCAATTGGACTCAAACCCATCATACCACGACCTTGACCATCGGACCACGCCGAACCATGGTACAGAGAAGAGAGAAGAGGAAGGAGAGAAGTGATAGGAAAGAGAAAGAAAAATAATAAGAAGAAAAGAAATGGGCCCCATCTGAATTAAAAAAATAATTTAAGTTTTACAATAGGTGAACAGTGCGGTCTCAAATTTGAGACCGCACTGTTCATCAATTGCAAAAATTTTAACATTTAGAACTTTTGATAAAGGTTGTTTTTTAGAGTTTTGAGTGTCAAATGTCAAATATTTGGCATTTGACACTCTTAATGAGAATGCTCTAATACAACTCTGTTTTGGAAGCACCAACAATACTCTTTGTTTTAAGTGAATCGACGTCATTTTAAAAGACTGATTTGGCCAAAAAAAAAACACATTAACACGCCAACATATCACTTAACAATCAAAACCAACGGAGTGTGAGGTTTTGCTAACAAAACCAAACTTCAGGATGTAAAATCCAAATTTTCAAACTTCAAGGTATAAAATCCAAGAAACATCAAACTTTAGGGATGTACTTTACAATTTGCCATTTAAAAAAAAAAATCTTTATTTACAATTGGCTTGTTTCAATGCTCATGTGAAAATAGTTTTTTGTTTTTTTTTTTCCTAATAGTATCAAATAAAAATGTGGCAACAGAAAATTATCTTCTAACTTTCCTTATTTAACTTGATATGAGATAGAATTGTTTATCGCTAAAATTTTCTAGAAAACAACTCAATCTCACACAAAGCTAAATAAGGAAGACAACTATATCTAACACAAAATTATATAAGGGAAATTAAGAGATAGTTTTTTTTTTTTTAAATTTATTTTAAGATTGCTACCAAATATAGGAAAATTAGATAGTTTTTTAGAATTTTTTATTTATAAAATAATTCAATTTCTAGAAAAATGTTAATGTCGAAACATTTTCTTTGATTTATTTTTAGTTCTTCTATATTAGAAAAAAAACAACTTATTTTTAGTTACTTAAAAAAAAAATTTTAAAAATTATATGTACATATTCATTATGAGTTCCAATTAGCTTAATTTAATAGAGTTTATTGTCTTCAAATATGAACCTTGCATATATGAGAATAAAACGTAGTATCGTCTTAGGTTGATAATAACAAGCAATCAACCGTATGAGTACATCACACAACTTGTGTTGTTAGTTATTGATAAAATTGTTAGTTACAAACACACACTTTTTATTTTTTAAATTTATTGAAGTATCATTATATCAAGTAAGATTGGTCTAACATCACAATCACACATCACCACTACTACCACACTTTCTTTACATAATTAGAACTTTTCACTTTAGTAAATTGTGAAAAAATAAAAATAAAGATGTGAGAACTGAGATGTATGTGTAAATACACCGTCTAGCTCTACTTTTAGTGGAATTAAAAAGCTTTAGCTCCCATGAAGCTTTTTGCATAATTTGCCACTTGTTTTTCAATTCTGTTAAAGATTTTTTTTCCTAACTTTAAGGTGAAAATTAGGTATAAGCTAAAGGTTGGAGTTCTACTATGTTGTTAAGAGGGACTAAACAATTATACAACAATTATACCCACAATCGGCAAGAATTACCTGAACCAGAGCCATAGTATTTGAAATCTGTTTTCTCACTACCACGTGCGATAGTCACTTCACAAGTATAAGTACTTGTGGGGTGTGGGGGGTAAAGATTGGGGTTCAAGTCTTCATGAGAGAGGTTTACACACATATACACTTAGAGTAAGCCATAGTAGAATTTCTATTAAGTATTAAAAAAAAAATCTATTTTCTCCAAAATTTGGTTCGATTGACAGAGGGTTGACCATTGATAACCCCAATCAGATTGGGTAGAGTATCGAGTTTTCCATATGGAAATTCAACAAACCTAACTTGTCTAAAGAGCTTTACCTAGCTAGTATCAACTTCTTTTGTCACCATCTTCTCCTTGTGTCAAGTATCAACTTCACGTGCAATTGTTCCTTTATAACTTGATCTTTGTGTATCGTTGTTCCTCTATGCATGGCCTAATTTTTGCATGTTGCCATTTCTCTTTGACAAAGATCTCTACTGATGAGGATAATTTTTGATTGATTGACACAGGGTGCCAAACCTTCCTCGTGTGCCAAACCTTCCTCGTATGATCATCGGCCTTACACCTAAACTGATCCTAAAGGGATGACCAACCCCATGGGCCGTTGAGTCGGGTTGACGATCCAACCCCCAATTCCAACGACCCATCACCTTAGGGTTTCCCATGGAATTTGAGTGGGATTTGCTCATATGAACTAACATGGAAATTACTTGCACATCACGATCAAAGATCCTACCTTACAATTAGATTTCGTATATGTGGGAAGGTGATCCCAAATATCTTGGGATTCTTCTCTCTATGAGGAAATTCTCCCGTATCAATGGATTCGGGTCAGCTCTCCACCACTATATAAACCACAAACCCTAACCTTCTTGAGGTATGTGAATTCTCCTTAGCTCTGACACTCTTGAGTTCTTGGAGATTCTTCTATCATTGACTAAACCTTTTGAGAGATCTTTGGCCAGCACCCCATCGATGCTCTTTGATTGGTTCTTCTATTTTGTTCTTCAAGTACACCCATTGGCATGTGTGTGGACGATCAACTCACTGACAATTGTTGTGCATCATCATCTACTAAATCCACCACCATCACATGGTGCCACCATCCAAATCACAAATTTTTGAGATGACCCTTGAGTTCAACCGATCCAACCACTTCTTTAAGCTCATCAAATTGGTCGGCAATGATTTCAAATTCTTCAAACTCGATGTGATCGAGTCGGTTGATGCGTTGACACAATAAATTAGAGTCTAACTGATTCATGAAGAGACACTAAACTTGATTTCTTCTCCTGCCGCTTTATTTATTTGACCTTGCACTTTGTTGTGCGTAAAGAATGAGCATATTCTAATTTTAGCACAACTATGCATTTTTATGGGAATGCTTGATAAACTATAAAATTGGTTCAAATTTGATAAAAGTTTAACAAATAATAAAATTAGTTCAACTTTGAACTGTTTTTATTTTATATTTAGTGTATTTAGACTTTAGTTGGAACCAATTTTGGTGGGAACTAATATTATGCCCGTGCAATGCTTGTAAACAAAAGAAAAATATTTCAATAATATATTAAAATTGAATAATAAATAGATAGTAAATATAAATAATAATAAAATATTTTTAAGTCACATGATAAATGCACATAGTGTAAGTCTAAGTTTTGAATCTTTTGATAAAAAAACTAAATATAATAATTTTTTTAAAAATATAATATAAATAATGAAATTTTTTTTAAATATATTGAAACCTTTGATAAATGAGTTTTAATCAAAGTAGTATTTTAATTTTCTTAATAAAATTTTTGCAATAGAGTTTCAAATGAAGTAGACTATGTTAATAATTTAACTTGTAGTACTTTTTTTTTTTTCTAAAAAAAAAAACTTGTAGTACTAGATTGAACTACATAGTGCAAGCATGATTTCTTTCAACTTAAAAAAAATTCTCGTTAGTAGAATTTTAATGAAATAGCATTTTTATACATTTAGAAATTTTGGCAATGACTAAGAGAGAATGTGTAATTTTTTAATTATTAGTACATTCACTTGACACATGGAGAACACATTCATTTGGTATAATCACAAGCCGCAGGAAACAACTTCCTTCTAGTGATGGCTAATCTTGAGAAAGAGAGTGAAGGAACCATGTGGTGTGTTTGGTGGTTAGGATCAAGTTATACAAGGTGTAACTTTTACTCCATTCAATAACTTTAAATGATGTTAATATTTTGAAAATTCTATTGTTGAATCACATGTTATATATGTTTAATACGCATACCAGATTTCATATCAATCAAATATTATTTAATATTCGATAGATAAATTCATGTTTTATGCATAATTTATAATATAAAAGGTAGAATTTTAAACATTTTATACATAAGATAGTTATTGATCTCTAATTATCTTAAAATTTTTCAAGCGTGAAGGACATAAAGATAAGATGTAATCTAGATGTGGATTTGTCAAAATTTGCATCCAATAAACAAAATTATTGAGTGGTGTAATATTGTTTAAAGTTACACTTGGTATAACTTGAACCCATATATATATATATATATAATTTGCATTAAGATACTAATGTGGGATTTTTTTTTTGTTAATTAAATATTTGTTTTCATATTATTCTTTTAACCATGTTATTATTAGGTTTGCCATGTTAACATTCCCTTAGTCCTTAGCTAAGTCATTGAATTTTGTAGGTGAGATAACGGCAATTACCAAAATGAAATATGATAAAAAAATTCAAGGACTAAAATGAAATATATAAAAACACAAGGATTAAAATGAACACACCCCCTAAATACAAGAATGAAAAATTTATTATATAATACATATTTCAATTTAGGGTTTAATTCGAAACCACCTCAAATTATATAAGAAATATATAATTTACTAATTTCTTTATTAAATAGTAATCATTTGGTGCAACCACGAAATCTATAACTTAACTTGATCTCGTCAGACTTCTTGGACTCCTTTCATATGTCAATTGTCAAACAACTTTTGAGAAGTCGGATTGAGTTGGAATATCTCATACAACAAAATGAAGTAAGGGACGTCAGCTATCTCCTACTCGACCTCAGCATGCTCTTGTTGTGAAGAGGCCTCGTGAAGGCCCTTATGAGACGTCACATTGATGATTAATGGCCCCCCTTCTTTGTGTGTTTCACACCTTTGGAGGCATGGTTTTCTCGGCTCCAACTGCTTGACTCCCACGCCCCCATGTCAACTACTTAGGATTTATTTTATCTTTGAAATTGGAGAGTAAGATGAGTGAAGTCAAGTTTAAGAAAAAAAAAACATAAGAGTGCTAGAAGATTAGTTATGTTCTATGGTATAAAATATATATATTTTAAAAATATTATTTATAAAATGAGTGTAACTAAAAGAGAATGTTAAGATGGATAAATTATATACAATGAAAGTTAGGATTCAAAATGTAGAGATTTGCTTAAAGATAAGGACAACCATTCTTAAAGATGTAAGTATCTTGGTTCAGGTTCCATTAATTTCAACAAGGGTCTCCAATGATGGATTGCGATAAAGCGGACTAGGTTGCCCAGAGTTTGTCCCGCCTACACATGGTTTGGAGAGTAAGCCACATGCCTCATGGCCTCATGGGTCACGGTGGAGAGTAGGGATCACCACTTCGTTTTAAATGGATTGAGAATCATTTTGAACCCATTTTGCAAAGACCTTAGTTAGTGGACCGAATTGACAATTTAACTAGTTTTAAAATATGAATATCGAATTTTTTATTAAAAAAAGAAAAGAAAAGAAAATTGAGTTGCTATAAAATAAAAGTGAATATTTGAATTATGAGTAAACTCGGCCCAATAGCAAATAGGCAGGCCGAAAGTGGAAAAGGATTATTTACTCTTTTTTTTTTCAGCCGAATAGCAAGGATGGTGAGGCCGAAAAAAGAAAAAGAAAAAGAAAATAAAACTGTACATGAAGATAATCCCCCCCAAACGTATAAAACAGGGTATAAATCAAGTGTGAGGCAATGACTCTGCAAGCCCAAGAAGTTCACTGATGAAACTCTTAATTGATGAGGGCCACCAATAAGTTGATGATCCTTTGAGAATCAGTTTATATGATACGCTCTCCTCAAATTGAGGCACAGTTTGCCCTCTCTTTCAGTGCTGTTATTTCTTGATGCCTTAGAATTAACTCGTTCAAAAATTTGGGTTTATTTTAACATAAGAATCTACTCGTTATTTTATTTTTTATTTTTTATTTTATGCAACTTCTTTTCAAAAACAACATCAGATTATTTATTCTACATTCTATTTTATTTAATTAATCATATTTCATTATTATTATTATTATCTTCATAAATAGAGAGAGAATCTAATGAGACATAAGAGCAAGAGGAGAGAGAAAATAAAATAAAATATTGAAATACAATGTGAACAATGCTTGTGTATATATTTATGGTTACTATAACAACTATGTATTTTTACATAATTTTGCATGGTCTGATCACGTGGGTGAATTTTGAGCTTGATTGGCTAAAATGTGGTCCTTGTTATATTATACAAGCATTGATGCAAGTGTTCTTACCCTACAAATAAGGCAGAACATACTCTTCAATATCACTTTGGGAGATGTCAAGATGATATCCAGGAACACTTACGTACTTTACCCTTCCTGCTTCATCTAAGGTTTTCAAACCAATCCAATCCTCAATGTAAAGCTGTGTCTGCACAACGAGTGAGAAAAACTAAGATACCACTTAGGCTCAAAACACAAAAAACTATGTTGTAGTACATATGAAGTTGTAGATTATAGCGCTAAATTAAGGTGACATAAATTCTTTTTGTTCCAAGGAAAAAACAACTGATGTTTTATCATGCTAACTCGTGTTATACACTGCAGAACTATGCCCAGGCCCTTTATCATGCCACATAACTCTCATAGCCAATGGTTTGCATTGTCTGCTATAAATTTCCTCTAAAAATTTAGACAAGCCTTAATTAATATTCCAGCTTGAGATTTAATGAAATGGATCATCAATTTATTGTTACAAATAATCTGATTGTTTCCTTCACATTCTCAAATTCACCCAAGAAATGGTCAATCAAAATCTTCCCTTGCTTCATGGAAATGAACTATTAGCATTGTATTCTTTCTGCAGTCATGCTTTTTTCATGATACAAAAGTTGCAGGCTTGCAGCCATCATTTACTGTAAGTGAAAGTGCTCATATTGGTAATTTAAATGTCTTAGCATTTCAGCTAAATGATGACTGTGTCAGCAAATCATTCAAATTTGGAAAGTAAACTAGGTTTCAAGCTAAACACAATACCTGTTGTGGAGGTAAAATGGGCTTGAAGGCCCCATCTGGGTAATATCCAAACCAGGAGGTTTCCTTAGGTGTCAAAAGAGTATCATTCTCAAACTGTTGAGCATTAAAAAAAAAAAAAAAAAAAAGAACAGAGAAGATTGAGAGACGCTTCAACTTTAAATTTTCTTATTCTGAGAAAATTTAAGCAATCTGAGAGGACCAAGAATGTTACTAAATGGAAATATACCTCACCAACTTGCAATGATTAGCCTGTTAGAGAGAGAGAGAGAGAGAGAGAGAGAGAGAGAGAGTTTACCATGATAAGCACCAAGTTCTGTAAGCTAATGAACCATTCCTTATAAGTGGAGTTTCTCTCGTCAGGGAGTTCACTGTTAAGCTTTGGAAGAAAACTGCAATTCTCTAAATAGTTGGGAATAGCCTGGAAATGTAATAGTAAATTCTGATGTTTTGGTTTTCATCTATTTCAGAAAAGATGGAAATATGATAAGGTGTTAAATTATCAATGCATGTAGATGGACGGCTATATGACAAAGGCCAAAAAATCAGTTTCGCCCTCTGTGACTACAGAGTAATTTAAAAAAAGAACACCGAGCCAAAAGCAAATGAAATGAAGATCACTGCAATATCTGTAAGGGTTCATCAGGTTATACTACTCACATTTGGTAATTTGAAATAACTGCTGGGAGCAAAGTGATCCTGCCATTCAAGAAATCAAAGGTCATGCTTTGTAGAAACATCTAAGATAACATAATTTGACAGAAAAAGAGTGACAAGATGAAATTAACCAACTTCAATAAAGGAGTTCAAATGTTATAGAAGTTGAGAGAGAGAGAGAGAGAGAGAGAGAGAGAGATTTATACTTGGAAAAGGTCAGTGTAGAGCAATGACTTGATTAATTTGTCCACAAGAATGCATTTAAAACCAGACCATAAAAGCGAAAAGCCATAAAAGAATATTAGATAGAGCTCAAGAAAACAAATTGTAAAATTTATATAAGAATACATCTATTCCTTACCATGTCTTTTGCCACTAGTCCTAGGTGATCATTATCAAAAACAAGCATTAACATTTAAATTAATGGTTCTCAAAATTTAACAATATATAATACGCAGCACTAGCCATAAACCCAAAAAAAAAATGAAAATTTGAAGTCTCCAGAATAGGCTTCATTGACAATATGCAGAAAAGTGGTAGACGATAACAACAATGAATCTTAAAATTATGAGGAAACAAGTTCTCAAAGAAGACTAAGAACAGCATTATATAGAGGATATACACTAATTTAAAAAAAATGAATAAATCAATGTTCTGTAGACAGATTTATGAACCTATGCAACATACGGTCAGAGTATGAAGTGATGAGACAGCACAAATTTACATTAAATAAGGAATTCCAATTTCCTACATACACAGCTTAATGAGAGAACAAAATAATGGAATTCCATAGCTGAAAATGGAGAAAAAAAAAAAAAAACTACAGGTGAATTACTCAAGTATGGTTGACTAGAACGTGGGATGGCATTAACAGCGGAATATAGATGATACCATAGTTATTTAGAGTATTTAACATTTTGAAGGAAAAAAAAATAAATCTTGCACATGAACTCAGAGAGATAATTTGATTCATCTATCACAAATTTATTTTATCATCATTTCAAATTACACAGTTGTTACTCTAAGCTTCAATTGTCTGTTATATTTCAGGCAGAATCAATGGTTATAACCTCACATTTCCATCCCTCGTTACCAAATAGGGAATAGAAAAAGAACCCAAAGTGAAGGAATGCAAAGAAAAGCAGTACAGTTTATCAAGTCAAAATGCTTTCAAAAAATATACACATAAATCTTACAGATTGATATCTAAAAAATGTTATTCAGCTAAATAATGAACTTAAGAACACAATTCATTATGCTGATTTCACACAATTTAGGCATATAAATGAATGTTCAAAAAAAAAAAAAACTAAAATTTCATCGTAACAAAGTTCATGCAATGGGTTGAACAATGAATTAAAAACACTAAACTAGCAAAGTTTATCATAAAGACTGGTTCTTACAGGAGGTCCTCCATCGCAAAATTCCAAAACACCTCGACCTATTAAACAACCCTGTTAAATCAAATGAAAGTTAGGAATGGGAACCAGTAAATAGAGGCTGCCTGCTGAGGATCAAAAGCCAATATTAGTTGCAATTTCTATGAAATTTTCAAAGGTAGCAATTAACAATTATGACTTTCTGTCTTTATTCAATTAAATTTATTCCAGGCCATATTAGCTTTTCAATGTGCCATGTCAACACTCTATTTGCTACATATGCAATTTATTTAATTTCAAACTAACTGTTAGTTGAAATTAAAGGAAAATACTATCACACACACACTATCACATGCACAGTACACAGAAAATACAAGAGAAAACGTGACTTGAAGTCAAGATTTTGTGTGAAATAAACAGTGCTCCGAAATTAATACCTTTTACAATTTTCAGGGACTAAGTAAATCTCAACTTTCTAAATTTGAGGTAAAAAAATTGAATTTGGACCAAATTACAAGGACAAAAATGATTTTAACCATTAATTTACTAATAGACAGCAATGAAATGAAAATTTAATGCAACTTGAGAAGTAGAATAGCACATTCTATACTAACATGATTTTCCTCCGATGAGATCAGAGAAACAGTAAACCTGTTTCTGAGGATACCAAGCATGATTAGAGAGCATCCTGCCTAAAACCACAAAATGCAAACTAACATGTATTTAACCTTTTCATTTATTTATCATGTATTAGGACCACCTAGACACATAAAATGACAAGGAGAGCTTCACTGCATCAATCATCCTTGACCAACAGCAAATTCAAAATATCATCCCCTAAAGCTTGAACATAAGTTGTTCTGTAATTTCAATAAAGGAATAAAATTGAAGTTAAGACAGATTACCTAGCACAATAAGAAAAACTAAACAATAAGCATAGTTACGTAGATCAAGCAGATCAAGGAAGAACATTGAACGCACCCAAGTGGTACAATTGAGGTTGGAATCAACAGAAGTTCAAGAGGAAGCTGAAATGAGATGTGCTAGAGGTGGTGAAAAAAACGCAAGATGATATATTATTTGCGGGTGCTACAATTGAGATTGGAACCACCAGAAGTTCAAGAGGAAGCTAAAATGAGATGTGCTAGAGGCGGCTAAAAAAAGGCAAGATGATATATTATTTGCTGGAGGGGTATGGTTTTGTGGAAGCATTCAAAGAACCTATATACACAACTCATTTCTTACATACAAACTCATGGGTAAAAATCACCCTTGAAAACCGGCTTACAAGGAAAGGGTGCTAAAGAATTTATATACACATGATTAAGTTTGCATTTAAGCCATGTGGGACACTTGGATCGTAACATATCATGTTAAAATTGGATGACTTTTAAGAGTTTGTTACTATGTCATAAGAAACAATGAAGACACTGTTAATGAGTAATCAAATGATCATTATGAATATCATGCTACATTACAAATACATTTAAAACAGGAAAAACTTGATTCTCAAATCACCTGGGAGACACCAACGATGTTGTAACCCTGACTCAGTTTGTTCATTTCCTTCACCTGTAGTATAATAGTGACCATGAATTAATTGAAGGGGAAACGAAAAACAAACCTCAAGATCCAGGAGAGGTAAACACTAAACAGCCAATCTAACCAACAGAGATATATCACCTTGTCGCAAACAGTTGCAACCGGCAAAAAAATGTAGAATAATTCAAATTACAACCATACAATGTAAAACATGACTTCCAATAAGATGGGTCTAGTTCTATTATGCACATGCCTGTTCCTCAAGAGGCTTGAAAATGGAATCCCATGTTTCAGCTCCAACATCTCTGCAGTAAGGAAAGAAATGAACACATGGAGGTAATAAACTGACATTTGCAACTTTACTTGGAAAAAAAGTTGACAAATAATGAAACAACCACATGGGTGAACTATTTTAGAGAGTCTTGGCATAAAATGTCCCAAAATTAAAATATACTTGAGTTGCGTTTGGGATTAAAGTTTGGGATTAGAGTTCAAAGTTAACTTATTTTATTATTTAACTTTTTTTTTTTTTTTTATATACTATTTAGCTTATTTTTGTTACTGTGGGAACACAATATTTTTGTCCGCTTTGGGGATTTTCACCTCACCTCAGGCCAAGGGCTTACCTTGTAGCCGATATTGGATTTTGGCTTGACACCCGCACGGTTTTGTCCTCTTAGCGAGTGTGGGCATTAAATGCTTCGATAAGATGTAAGAAGTAACTATCCGAGGACGTGTTACCCACCGGGTGAATGGCCTCCTTAGGTTGACGATCATTAGGTTGTTCTGCCATCTCCATGATACGCGAGACTTAACCCTTTCCAGTGTTTAAGCCGAAAAATTTCTTCAATCGGGCAGTTGATTTCCCAAGAAGCCTGGGTCCGAGGACTTTGCAAAACTTGGGTTTTGTTCACGGCTTATACGTTTTATCTTATGTACTTGATTTTTCCTTTAGGCTTGAGTCCAATACTTGTGTCTTTATCGGTACTTGGTTTTCCCTTTTAGCTTGAATCCGAGGACCATGCAAGCCTTAGGTTCTGTCCGAGACCAATGTCTGCATCAGTACTTGGTTTTCCCTTTTAGCTTGAGTCCGAGGACCATGCAAGCCTTAGGTTCTGTCCGAGACCAATGTCTGCATCAGTACTTGGTTTTCCCTTTTAGCTTGAGTCCGAGGACCATGCAAGCCTTAGGTTCTGTCCAAGACCAATGTCTGCATCAGTACTTGGTTTTCCCTTTTAGCTTGAGTCCGAGGACCATGCAAGCCTTAGGTTCCGTCCCAGACTTTGAGTTCAGATTTTTCCTTTCATTGAGCATTTCCCGAGGTGCCAAACAGGGTGTCTCTGGGCCTTCACGCAAAGCGGGCTTGGGCCGCGAATTCCATGAACCCGTGGATTAAGAGATATTTCTGCAACCTCTGGCCGCGCAGTGCATCTCTGACGCCCCAAGGATCGAGGCGCGTCTTTACGAGGCTCCTTGAGTATCTTGGCTGCAGGTGACGTTGGAAGTTGAGCCAAGACTACTTTGTCTGTAGTGCTCTTTGGGACGCCGCGTGAGTTGACTGTCATTATCTTGTCTTTTCAAATAAATAGGAGGGAGAGAGGGTTGCTTTATATATACACCCCTCCCTTTAGTTTTCTCTCACATCACGCTTCCCATATCCGGAGTTCTCCTTTCTTGGCATAACATGCTGAAAGCGAGGGTTGGGAAGAAAGAACTTTTTCCGCCGCAGAAGCGCCGTGTTTTCATGAGGTTTATAACAGTAAGGTATGGGCACAGGAAGCACAAGTTCAGGGGAGTACTCCATCTCCACCGAGGGGGAACGGCGTCTCTCCCTCTTTTAGTCAAAATCCGAAGCAGGCTCTGTTCATGCCAACACTTTGGTATGTCAGAAGAAAGATTCTCCGCCATCAGCGCCTCTGCTTAGCAGCAGGCGAATATTTAGAGAAAACCCCTCAGTTTCCCACTCCCTGCATCTTTCCTTCAATGGTGCCAGGCTCAAGTTGGGTTTCTTTGGCTGCCTGAGTTATGGGCATGTAAGAGCGCGGGGGAAGGATAAGGTCTCGGAGCTGTAGCCAACCTTTCCTCCGACATACCTCCTCGGCTTTCTCCAGCTTTCTTGTATTTTTCTTTTTCTTGCTTATGCAGTAAGCTTTGACGTAGGCTGATTCCAGCTTTTCATTGTACACTGTACTATTTCTTCGTTGTAATAAAAAATGGAAATTTCTTTACTTGTTTTGAGCACTGTTTCTTTGACAACAATGTTTTTTGAATGGGTGTGCCCTATGTGTGCATTTCTTCAAGAATATTTAGAGCAGAATGGCTTGAAGCATAATTCAACTAACTCCAATTTACCAACACTACCAGGCATTATATCGATAATTCATAATAAATCAAACTTAAGAAAAACTAACCGAGATACCAGTTGGATATTCTGTGATAAGCGCGTGAATATCGTCCAAGGCTGATGATTTCTAAGCAATCCATCTGAGCAATCGACTGGGATATAGGGGACTCCGATAACGCTTTTTTGTGTTTGGTTTCCCCATAGGCTTGGGTCCGAGGACCATGCAAGGCCTTGGTTCTGTCCATTATTTTTAAGATGTCTTCTTTGTACTTGGTTTCCCCCTAGGCTTGGGTCCGAGGACCACGCAAGGCCTTGGTTCTGTCCATTACTTTTAAGATGTCTTCTTTGTACTTGGTTTCCCCATAGGCTTGGGTTCGAGGACCATGCAAGGCCTTGGTTCTGTCCATTACTTTTAAGATGTCTTCTTTGTACTTGGTTTCCCCATAGGCTTGGGTCCGAGGACCATGCAAGGCCTTGGTTCTGTCCATTACTTTTAAGATGTCTTCCTTGTACTTGGTTTCCCCATAGGCTTGGGTCCGAGGACCATGCAAGGCCTTGGTTCTGCCCATTACTTTTAAGATGTCTTCTTTGTACTTGGTTTCCCCATAGGCTTGGGTCCGAGGACCATGCAAGGCCTTGGTTCTGTCCATTACTTTTAAGATGTCTTCCTTGTACTTGGTTTCCCCATAGGCTTGGGTCCGAGGACCATGCAAGGCCTTGGTTCTGTCCATTACTTTTAAGATGTCTTCTTTGTACTTGGTTTCCCCATAGGCTTGGGTCCGAGGACCATGCAAGGCCTTGGTTCTGTCCATTACTTTTAAGATGTCTTCTTTGTACTTGGTTTCCCCATAGGCTTGGGTCCGAGGACCATGCAAGGCCTTGGTTCTGTCCATTACTTTTAAGATGTCTTCTTTGTACTTGGTTTCCCCATAGGCTTGGGTCCGAGGACCATGCAAGGCCTTGGTTCTGTCCATTACTTTTAAGATGTCTTCTTTGTACTTGGTTTCCCCATAGGCTTGGGTCCGAGGACCATGCAAGGCCTTGGTTCTGTCCATTACTTTTAAGATGTCTTCTTTAGTAGTCTTTTCTCTATACTGATTTATTTTTCGAGGGTCAGCCCCTGGGCCAGGGAGGGAGGAGTTGGCTTGAGGCCGCAAGCCCCTAGAGCTATACGCTCCGTTGGCAGTGCAAGGCGTAGCCCCTAGACGAAGCTTACGGCGGAGCAACAACTGCACGTCGCCGGAGATGAGAAAAACTCGTGAATCTCTGTTTGCGAGAGGGCTGACTCATGTGCCACTCGTACCAACGCGCAAGCTTTCCCACAGACGGCGCCAATTGTAAGGACACAAAATCTTTAGCGGCCCAACAATGATGTTGGGCTCGCACACGGAAAGTCCCTCACAATAATATTTGTAGAGAGTGGGCTTGAAAGGCCAGCGTTGGATCACAGGGCGACATTTCGGGCCGGACTACAGGTGAACCAATATGAGAACGAGCTTTGGGCTGGACGTTCAGGCCCTTCAATCTTGTATCCAGGAGGATTTGGCTCCTCGGATCATGTCCGAGGAGCGATGGTGCTGTCCCCGGTTACCCGTCGATGGGTGTTTATGTGGTGTCCGGCGTATATTATCCAGACATTCTCTTTCTTCAAGTCTTTCTCCAGAAGCTCTCCGGGGGCCCCCCTTCTTGGTCACATAACAGTCTCTTTTATACTAGCCTACGTTCGTTGTCCTTCGTCCACGTGTAGGGTCGATCTTTCCAGGACAGATACCTGTCCCATCAGTCTAATCCCTGAATTGTGGGAGATGGTCCATAAAGCCTAAAAATCCGGCTCTGTTAGGTGCGGTGTCATGTCAATGAAGGGTATTAAGGACTATTTCCCTGAGATATTTTCTGATCTTTCAAGTTTGCCTGTATCCCATTTTCGTCAATGGGGTTCTGGGTTGTCCGAGGACTGAGCGGTCCTCGGACGCATCTTTGAATCACATCGGGCTCACTATTTTTGGGCTTGGGCCCCGGCCTCCTTTAGTTTGGGGCCTGTGGACTCCCTATTAGCGAGCGAGCCGGGCCCATAGACTATTGGGCCCCACAGTTACTATTCATGAGTTTTACTACACTTTTTGATACTATTTATGGGTTCCATTATACTGTTACAATTAGTTTTTACTTTTATCTACAATATTTTCAGTAAAAAATTTTTAGTTTCAGTTAAATAAGTTATTTCTAAACAGATACTTGATCAATGACTTTTAAGATAAAAAAAAACGTTTCCAAATTTTTTTTGAAAATTCCTAGAACACATATAATGTGTTTGTGCGTGCGCACTACATTTTGTCTATTAAATCATAGACCAATTTGAAATTTTATGAGTAAATCCAAAAAGTAAAAATGATATATAAAATAAAAAAGGAATAACGCAATTTTATTTAGCAAAAAAAAAAAAAAATGCAAATGGTTATTGAAAAATAATAAAAAAAACTTAATTATTGACAAATTTTTTTTTTAATTTCCCACAAAAGTAATATTAAAACTTTCTTAAAATAATTCATTAACAAGTGTTCTAAGGACACCCATTAATTGAATACTTTAAAATTTAGTTGCACACTAGAAAATGAGTTGGTGCTAGGTTGAGGTGAGAATCTAATCATGACCCACCTAATTTGGATAAGTCATGATTATGGGTGACAACTGTGTGGATTGGATAGATTTTGAGTTGAATCTTAAATGCGTTGGGTATATAATTACCCATTAACCCATTTATTACCCATACCCGCCCAACCCATTTATTACCCATTTATATTGTTTAACCTACTACCCGCCCAACCCATTTAATAATCCAATTCATCCATTTAACTCATTAAAATTAAAGACTTGAAATTTCCTACAATCTCTCTTTAGTTTCTTGGCATCCAAGCAGAACTTAAAAAAAAATGAATGACTTAAAATTTCTCATTCTCATGCTAGAAAACAAAATAATAAAGCCTAACACAATAATACATTAAATGGTGTTTTTTAAGAGAAAAAATCACTATAATCTTTGTCTTAAATTTCCTCAAAAAAAAAAAAAAAATCTTTGTCTTAAAAATTGCTAAAATAATTAAAAATTAAAACAAAAAATAGCATGAAAAATACTGAAAGTGAAGAACATCTTCCTCCATACCATTTCTTGTATTTTCTTTTCCTAAGTAGAAGTTTTCTCTGCAACCAAACACAACTTTTACAAAACAAAAAAGAAAAATTTTAGATTCTTTACAAAGACGAACAAGTCCATCGTGATCTGGCTCAATTGATCTCCACAAGTACAAGGCCATTGTCCAGCCAGTCCGTCGAGAACGCTGCTGCCGACCCAGTCTGATGACAAGCGAAGGAGACCCACTCACAGAGAATTAGAAGAAGAAGAACGACTAAAAGGCCAAGTCGTGGAGCTCGATCTATCTCGTTTATTGCTGGTACAATCTGAGAGGTTAAGCGGTGTTTGGAGGAGAAGAAAATTTTGATAGGAAGATGAAGGAAAAATGAAGAGAGAGAGAGAGAGAGAGAGAGAGAGCTATAAGTTTAGTTTTAGGGTTTAGAATTTTTTTTTCTTTTAGAATTTAGATTATAAAAGTTAAAAAAAATTAAATAAATGGGTTAGGTTGGGTCATGATTTGTATACATGCAAGATCTTTAGTTATTATCAAATAAATGCAACTACTACATGAGGACCACAGCACTGTGGTGAATTAAATTACGCAATACCAACTAAATCAGCATGGTAAGAAGACAATACATCGAATGGAACTTCTTCCATCCATATTACACAATTTGTAAAATTCACTGCTAACTTAGCCAAATTGTGTGCAACTGTGTTGTCCTCTCTCTTAGTGTGAGAGTAGGACAATTTTGAAAAACCAGCAGATAAAGTTAAGGAGTCCTGCATCAGTGAACCAAACGGAGCTAAACCGGTGTTCTTTGATTTCAAAGCCGTCATCACTACTTGAGAGTCTCCCTCCAGTACGGCATCTACTCTACCCAACTCTCTAGCAAACTTAAGAGCTTTGCTAGCAGCCAGTGCTTCAATCTCTACCAGCCGGAACTGTTGAGGGATCCGAGTGGCCATAGACGCAATTACGAGACCCTTCTTGTCACGAATGATAACACCCAGACCAGAGCTCTTTTCCTTGGCGAAGATGCACCATCAAAATTAATTTTCAGCATTTCCTGGACTGGAGGTTTCCACAGTGTTCTTCTCGCCGGTCTACTCAGAGATGGTGCAATTTTCAGTACCTTGAATTCTGCCCAACTGTCGTGAGCCCACTGCGAAATGAGGTTCAGGGGTCGATGGGCTAATTGAGTTCGTGACTGGTTTTTTTGATACCAAATGGACTAAACGGTAAATGCGAATAGTGCCGGATTCCTTTGATGATTGAAAATCCAAGCCATGAGCTCACTGAAACTTGAAAAGTGTTGTTGGTTCCGAAAATTACATGAGCTATTCGCACCCCAAACGCCGTCCAACATTTTGCAACTCCACACCGCGTGCAACGCGTCTTCATTTTCTGCCTTGCAATGATCACAGCATTGCTCTGAAATAAGTCTCCGCCGGAATAGATTGCACTTCGAATGGAGGGAATTATGGCAGGTCCTCCAAATTAAATTTCTAACTTTATTTGGGCATTCAAGAGCCCAAATCTTCTTCCAAAGCCCTTTCTCATGATCTTGCTGCACAACCATCTGATGACCAACTTCATCTTCCTTCAAGAATTGGTATCCCGTCTTGCAACTATACCTCCCATCATTCTCCAATGGCCAAAATAAAGAGTCTTCCGTATCTTTTCTAGCCAATGGAATATTCTTTATTTCTTCAGCTTCTTATGGAGCAAAAATTCCATCTATCATTGCAACGTTCCACGTTCTAATTCCCTCATCAATTAAGCAATCCACTGTGGCTTCTTCCATTGTTTCCACCATTGGGGAGAGCACCTTAGTTGGGTGTTTTCAGGGCAGCCAATAGTGTTGCCAGATTTTTATGGATTTTCCATTTCCTACCCTCCAGCAAGCACCATCTAGGATAACATCTTGACCATGTAGTATACTCTTCCAAGCATAGGACCCCGAACTTGTTTCCTTAGCTTCTAAAAGAGAATGATTAGGGAAGAACTTTGCCTTGAAAACTTTGTAGAAGAGAGTTTCCTTGTGCAAAAGCTGCCATGCTTGTTTCGCCAAAAGGGCGTCATTAAAATGAGTTAAGTCGTGAAAACCCGTACCACCCACCATTTTGGATTTAGTCAATTCATTCCACCGAATCCAATGAATTTTCCTTCTATTTCCCCTTTGCCCCCACCAAAACTTCCTTATTATTATTTCAATGTCATCACAAAGCCCCAATGGCAATTTGAAGCATCCCATCACATAAGTAGGTATAGCTTGGATCACGGATTTGACTAAAACCTCTCTCTTGACTTGTGAAAGCAATTTTCCCTCCCATCCTTGGAGTTTTCACCAAACCCTCTCTTTTATATAATTGAAGCTAGCCTTTTTTCCCTTTCCTACAAAGGATGGTAGCCCCAAATATTTTTCATAAGACTTCACTTCTTGGACTTGGAAGAGATTCTTTATGCTTGATTTTGCTTCATCTATGGTGGATTTACTAAAGAAGATTGCAGTCTTATTTTTGTTTATTTTTTTCCCTGACCAAGACTCATATTTACCCAAAATCTTCAACACATTATTGCAATCCTTAGAGATAGACCTACAAAAAAGCAAGCTATCATCTGCAAAAAACAAGTGGGTTAGCTTAGGGCTACGTTTGCACAAGGAAAAGCCCTTAATGTCCCCATTCCTCACCGAATGTTTAATGAGAGCATGAAGGCCTTCCGTACATAAAAGGAACAGGAAAGGAGAAAGGGGGTCTCCTTGTCTAATTCCTCTCTTAGGGTAGATAATTCCAATTGGTTCACCATTCACCATGATAAAATACGACACTGTTTTCACACAACTCATCATGAGAGCGACCCATCTAGCACAAAAACCCATTTTCTCCATAAGCCTCTCCAAATAAACCCACTCTATCCTATCGTAGGCTTTACTCATGTCTAACTTGATAGCCATAAACCCATGTTTTCTTGAATTATGATTCTTCATATGATGAAGGGTTTCAAATGCAACCATAATATTGTCTGAAATAAGTCTTTATTTAGCAAAGGCAGATTGATGTTTAGAAATTAGGGAAGGTAAAAATTTCTTCAACATATTTGCTAGGACCTTAGAGTAGATCTTATATAGGACATTGCACAAATTAATAGGGCAAAATTCAGACATATGTTCAAGGTTAGCTATCTTAGGAATGAAAGTAATGAGTGTATGGTTAATGGGTTCGGGTAGGATACCTAAATTCAACCATGAGAGAATGGCTGAAGTAACATCATGCTGCATCGTTGACCAAAAGTGTTGATAGAACAATGGTGGCATACCATTAGGACCCGGTGCTTTTAAAGGTGCCATATGATTCAAGGCTTCCTTCACTTCCATTTCTGAAAATTCCTTCATCAAATATGCATTCATCTCATCAGTCACCACGCATGGAATTTTCTCAAGAGAATCAGTTTCAAGGATTGGATTGGAGGTGGAAAAAAGTTCTTTGTAGTAATTCTCCATCACATGCCCAATTTCCTCATGTTCGGTCAACCAAGCACCATTTTGGTCTCTTATACCTTTGATCAAATTCTTCCTAAATCTCTTTGTAGCCCTACTATGAAAGAATGCTGTATTGTTGTCCCCTTTGCTTAACCACAACACCCTAGACCTTTGACACCACATCCTTGATTCCCAGTCTTGTAACAAATTAATCTCCATTCTTATGCTCCTAACCCGAGTATTGTTCCCATTCACCATAGCCTCATTCTCGGCCAAAACAAGTAGGTTCTTTTTGATCTCTAATTCTCTTCTCACGTGCCCAAAATTGTGTTTATTCCACCATGTTAATTCTCGTTCACAGTTAGCCACTTTTTTAGAATGGCTATGCTTGGATTTGGTTCCCTTGTACTACTCCACACTTCCTCAACCATTTCCCCACAAGTTGGATCCAATATCCACATTTCTTCGAATTTGAAACATCTCTTCTTTCTAGGTTCAGGCATCCCCGAAAAATTTATCAGTAGAGGAGAGTGATTCGATGACATACAACTAAGGTGATGTACCCTAGTTCCTAGAAATTTTTGGAACCAAGAATTAGTAGCCATGCATCGATCCAATCTTATTCTTATGGAATGCCCATCCACATAATGTTTTGCTCACGTGAATTTAGGCCCCACATATCCCAAATCCATGAATTGGCATTCATCGATCACGTCACAAAATAGTTGCATTTGATTATGATCTCTAGGCACCCACCCCATTTTTCCTCTTGGTGAACTATTTCATTAAAATCACCACCACAAATCCAAGGGATATTCATTCTAGCCTTTAAACTTCTCAATTTGCTCCATGCTTCATTCCTTCTGTGGGTTTCAGGCTCTCCATAAAAGCCAGTGAAACACCATGCATTTTCAGTGTTCCCATTGATGATCGTATCAATAAAATACCTGTGGGAATCAACCACCTCAATGTTGATAGAATTTTTCCAAAATAATACCAGTCCACCACCTCTATTCAACCTTGGAACCACCCACTTCTTGTCAAAATTAATCTTGCTCAAAGTACGATCTAGCCTTGCTTCATCTGCCCATGTTTCGGCTATAAACACGATAGAGGGATCTTTTGCCTATATTGAACTAACAAACTATTTTTTTGGATACAATTTGATCCATGATCAGCAAAAGTTGTTTTGAGAGAATAACATAAAGAATTTTCTTTTAACATTATGAATATATGATGTTGTGAGCGCATACATGCAATATCCTTCAGCACCAGATTGATAGCTCAGTTGCTCAGTGAGCTCTTCACCGGAGAACTGACCTCCAAAGCCTGTCATGAAAATTAGAATAGAATAATTACTTTACAAAGAAACCATATTAACAACAATAAGAAATCAACATATAACATCATTTACACTAATCAGCTAATCCATTAAAGCACTAAGACAATATTTTTGAAAACTAACATAGGGGAAAAAAAGAGAGACTAAAATCCCCTTAAAGAAATGTTTTAAGTTTGATTCTGATCTAGCAGTCAAGAAATGTGAGAGGAATTGTAAAATCTAATGAATAGATGTACTATAACATCCTAGTCTCTCTCTCTTTTTTTTTTTTTTTTTTTAATTTTTTAAATTTTTTTTAAGGTGTAAGATCAGATTTTTGGGTTCCCACGTGCCCCACCTAACTCCACTACCCACCACTCATTTCAATCTACCTCACCCTCTTATATCCGGCCATATCTCTCATTTTGCTTCTTTTTTTTTTTGGGTGAACGCCGATTCATTAAAACAAACTAAGAGGAAACACAAAGTTCAGGACATAATCTATCGAAATACATCCCATTGAGGTCATCCTAATACACATCAATCATGTCCACAGGCGGACTATCAAATAAAGAAAACTTAGGAATCTGACTAAAGCTCAATCTAGCAAGTCTGTCAGCACAGCGGTTAGCTTGGCGGAAGCAATATTTAATCTGAATCTGAGGCATGTGAGAAACTAGCAATCTGCAATCATCCAAAATAGGGGAGATAAAATTGTTAGCATAGGAAGGATTATTGAGAGCAAGCACAATGGATTTAGCATCTAGCTCGATCACAAGGGATGAAAGATTAAGATTTCTACACAGCAATAGCCCCTTCCTCAAACCCCATAGTTTAGCAACAAAAATGGTAGTGACGCCAATCCTTCTGTTGAAGCCTCTTACCCACTGCCCATTAGCATCTCTAATAACCCCTCCACAGAAAGCCAAACCACTTCCACCCTCCACTGAGCCATCTGTATTCAGCTTCAACTATCCTTCAAGTGACTTCACCCAACAAATCCTTCTCATCACCTTCTGCACAGAAGCTCTTGGCGTTGCCCCACAATGAATGAACTCCCAAGCTTGATTCAGAATATCCCCAGCCAACTTTGGATTTCTGCTTTTACTGCTGAAAACAAAACGATTCCTACTCTTCCAAATATTCCACACAATAAAGGGAAAAATAAACCACCAAGAGGGATTGGCAGCAAGCAAACTACAATTATTCCTATCATTAATAGACAACCACACCTGCAAATCACTTCTCCAAAAGGCATGATTTGAGGGTGTGATTCCTAATTGATTCCACACCTGCTTGATATGCGGGCAATCACGGAGAGCGTGCAAAATGGTCTCCAAACCTCTTAGACAGATAGTGCATGTGTTGTCATGAACTACCCCCTTTTTTCAAGACACACCTTGACCCGAATATTGTTATGAGCACACATCCATAAGAAGGTTTTGATTCTCGGAAGAGTGTCAGCTTTCCACAGCCATTTGGCTGAGAAAGGAGGTGCATCCATGATACCCATAGCAATCTTGTAAGCACTCTTTAACTCAAATATGCCTTTTGAAGAATTTGCCCATGCCAATTTATCAACTCCTCTGCTAGTGAAGGCAATGGGAGTAGCTTGAATCAACATCTTAATATCATGAGGAAGCTTAAATGGGATTTTTTCCCAAGCCCAACCCGTGTCCAACATAAAATCCTTCATCTCCAAGAGACTAGCTTCCTGAGTAATGGGACCCTGAATGAGTTGTCTCAGAGAGCCTTTTTGAGTCCTCTTTTCTTTTCACTTATACACACTCCTCTCTATCACTCTCATCCTCTCCACCGGCACTCCCACACCACCACCACGATTTCCACCATAGTTTTTCCGGCAAGATCACCGGAAAATTGTTATGAACCTGTAAGCACCTTCACATCCTTTTTTTAAGGTAAAAATTTCTAATGTTTTTGGTGGGTTTTATATTTTTCTTGAGGTTATATTTCTATCTAAGATTTAATAATGATACCCATGTGATTTATGAGCATTGGAAGTGATATTTATGTGTTTATATGTATGGATTTTGCATTGGTGGAATTATTTGATGAGTGGGTATATAATTTGTGCTAATGATGACTACATAAGGTTTATGTATGGTGGAAAGTTTAGGGGTTTTGAGTTATAACATATGATGGTTGGTAAATTTAATTTTTCCATTGCCATTGGGTTTCTTTGGAGTTAGTTGAAGTCCTAAATTTCTTGTCTTGGAGGATATTTTGATTTTGCTTTCATGGGTCTCTTAATGATGTAGTGTAAATTTTATGGAAGCTAATCATGATGTTGGAAATGATATTAAATGGGTTAACTTTATAAATTGGAGTTTATGCCTTGTGAATCAATTTGTTGAGAAATTTTGGAAGTGGAATATATTATTATTGATGAGGTTAAATACTAGGCTTGCCTAATTAAGTGCTTATTTGGCAATTCCTAAATTGTAGCTAGATGCAATTTCAAGTTCTATGCTTATTATGATAGGTTTACTTGATATTGTTTAGGTTCTAGCTAATCTCCTTGGAGCTTGGAGAATTAGGATTTTGCGGTTGCGAGGTAAGTAGCTTTTTAATGGGATTTTTGAAAAATAACCATGTTGCATAAATGTTGTTTTTGGGTTAGACACGCTTTTGGAAACTACTTATGGAAACTATATTTTTCCTAAAAACTATCGTGTCGTAACCTTAATGAGCATGAATTGTTGATATGGAAAAATGAACATCTTTTATTTAATCTTTGATAAGAAAATCATTAATTTTATGGTATATTGAAAAATTTAAAGATGCTTATCTTGTCTTGTATTATTTGGGAAATTGATAGAAAATTTCTTGACAAGAATGAGGTTGAAAAACTTACAAACTTTATAGAAGTTAGATTATTTAAGGTTTTTTTGAAACTACTTGGATATGAACTATGTGTTTCAAAGTAATGTAACCTGTGAACTTTATGTAGTTTTAACACCATGCCATGTGTGATTTCCCGGTGATTACCCAATTTGGTTTCCATAGTCTTTGTGACAATGGAATCAAATCTAGGTCAGTGCTCTTTCACTTTGGATGACGCGTTCTTCCCTGTTGCTCACGGGGGGAAGAGGTTCCTTGATTGTGTGTGGGTGAGGTTGCTGCCTATAGGGTCAAGAGACCACATGCAAGAGAGGTCCTATTTGATGCGCTCTCTCTGCTACCTATGGGAGGAGAGAAAAACCTTGAGGGTATAGGTGAGGCTGCTGTCCATAGGGCCAAGAGTCTGTATATCAGAGAGGACAATATCAATCTAGTTGTGAATAGGTGGATCCCTTGACCGGTCTATGTGGTAGTGTGGTATATTTGTGATAATTTACCTTATGTTAGATATTATGGCCTTAGAAATTATATTGTTGGTGCTCATAGATTCTAATATATAGTTTCAAGGTATTTACTTTGAGAAACTTTGTGTTTCATTATTAAATCATTCTTGTTATGTCATATTACTATTATTGAAAATGGAACTTGCATTTCCCCCACCCCCATTAATTAAGCTACTTACTGGGCTCTGTCTCATCCCATTATTTTATAAACTTTTCAAAGTAGGCAACAATCTTTTGAGACAACTTTTTGAAGGCTAACAGTAATTAGACTAACTATTGATGTAGGCTGAACTTTTGTAATGGAGATATTAGATGATGTACATTTTAGAATAGGCTTGACTCATTCTTTTGTATATTATAGTGGTTGTGACGTTATTTTCACTAATGGGACAAGTTGATGATATGTAATTACTCAGACCTCTATTCTTTTGTGGCCAATGGTCATTGTAATTATTGCTTAGAGCTTTGACTTACTTTGAGAGTATATCCAATGGAATTATTATGATAATTCTTGATGTTGGTACTTGATATAATTTATGTGGATTGAATTGTCAAAAAGGAAAATTTTACAGGTACATGAGAGACGTCTTTCTCATGCTTTGGACCATTTGGGGTTTGGGGCGTGACATGTACAAATTCTCAAGACTGAAAATATTGAAACTTCTTGTAAAATATGAAACCACTTATGTACTCATTAGAACATCATTAATGATTTTTTACCCTCTTTGATTGTTGAATCACATTATTTAACCAAGAAAACTTTTGTAGATGCTGGGACTCTAGAAATCTTCTTTATACTATAAGATTAACAAAGTTTGTACCTATACCAAGTTCAACTTGTCTGCTAAGATAAATAATCACACGATAAGCACAGTTGTAAATAAAACAAGCATTATCGTTCCTTTTGGCTTATTTTTTGTTCTGCTTCCGAAAGCAAACAACTACTTTGCATAAATCGTGAGAGAAATATGGAGATTATGGGACCCTTTAATTTGCCTACAATCAACATGTATATGTTTGCAAGCTGTTGCAAATCAGATTAGTCAAGTAGGGTGTAGTGTGGTGTATCCAAGTGAGAAATGACATTTTATATCACCCTGCAATTAGTACTCATTCTCTTTTGCATTTTATCATTTGTGGTACCATTCTGCAATCTGTACCTACCCTCTTTTCTCTATATGCCATTTTCTTCTCCTTTTCCTCAGCAACTCATAGATATTGAATTTCTTACATTATCAACCCTTTCTCTACCCTGACCAATCATGCTCCATTGAGCAAGGTCCTGAATGAAGCAACAATTACCAAGAAAAATGAGACAACAAAACAAAGTTTTGGTAAGTTTGCTAACTGAAATCTGATGAAAACCAAAGGATGGAACACACAACACATCAGTTAAAACAAGAGTAGAAGAAATATGCACAATGTCCACATGTGTGACTAAGGCTTGTTCCCCATTTGGCAAATAGACACAAGTATTAACAATTAATGGCACTACAAAAAAGATTGCTATTTGCGATGAAACTTTTTTGACGACTAAAAAAGCCGTTGGAAAAACTAGTTTTTTTGACGGCAAGTCTCTTTTGTTGACAATTACTCGTCAAATATTAAAACATTTGTAACGGTAAAATAAGTCTGTCGAAAATGCCTATTATTTTTTTTGAAAATATGATTTTTTTTGGAGGGAAGTGTTCCCGCCTTACTTTTTGTGACAGAATAAAAATATTCATCGCTAATAAAGTATTATTTATGACGACTGAAGAAAAACTGTCGGAACTATTAGCACTTGTGACGGCTTTCATGTGTCAAAAATACTAATAATTTTTTTTTTTTTTTATGATGTTAGTATTTGTGACAAACATTCTTCCATTGTAAATATAAAAGAGAATATTAGCGATAGACATAAAGTCATCGAAACTGGTAAAATATTTTGGAGGGAAAATTTCCCCTTAGTTTTCACATTTGTGATGATATTTATCCATCACAATTATTATTTTTTGTTTTTCTAATTGAGTTTGTATTTGCGACGAACATGTTGACCATCGTAAGTAGTTAATTTGTTTTAAAAGAAAGAATGTATTAGTGATGGACTTGGACCCCTCTCAATAAATAAGATTTGCGATGGACCTAAGCCGTCAACAATGGTAATTGTTTTCAAAGGGGCAATTTGTGCCCTTATTTTTCATGTGTTTAATTTTTTTTTTCCATCACTATATATTGCATTTATTATTTGCAATGAACATGTTGGTTGTCATTAATAGTTAAAATTTTCTTAAGAAAAGAAAGTATTAGTGACGTTAATTTAAATCCGTCATAATAAAGGTGATTTCCAACATACATATGGCCATAAAAAATGGTTATTTTCTTTGAATGGTGAATTTTCCTCAATTATTTCTTAAAGATATAGAAATTTTTCTTAATTTTAAAAGCTGCACAAAAACATCTTTCAAAACTCTCCAAGTACTTGAGGGCTATTTTGGTCATTTTAGAGGTAAAAAGTATTTTGATCATCTTAAAGCTTTGAGGGGCACTTTGGTCATTTTGTGGGTTTTGGGTTGTGTTTTGGTTATTTTAGAAGTTTATAAGTATTTCGGTCATCTCCTAGCTTTGATGGCGTATTTCAGCCATTTTGGATGGTCAGATTGTGTCAACAGGGTTAATCAAAGTTTCTCATTAGATGGGTACAACAATATGTGTCCATCATGCAACTAGATAGAGATCCAAAATCTGACCGTTGGATTGGAAGAATGTGGTAAAATATTTGTATTTATAAATTACAGTGACAATTAGATGGTTAGATTGTGAGAACAGAGTAGTCAAATCTTGCAAAAATTCATCAAAGTCTATTAAACTTGTTCAATCTTTGGTCAAATTTCGAAGTTGGTTCCAGGACCACTAGATTTGATCAAATTAGGTTGATCAGGGAGGTTTTAAGTGGGTTTTGGGTATTAGTTAGTGTTTTAAGGTTTTCTTGATTTTAATGTTTTTATCAGTTTCAAGTTTTAAAATAGCAAAACAAGGTAGTCAAAAGTCACATACAAAACCATTATGGTCATTTTGTAGATTTTGGGTTGTGTTTTTTAGATCATTTTCTCAATTCTTAGTAATGTTTATATAGTATATAACTCTCTTGAAAGAGTATTGAATATTTTTAGTGATTGAAGTTTCATGATTGGTGGATATAACAACATGCTTCCATCTTATGCCATAATTAGATTTAAAATTTGACCATTGGATTGAAAGAGTGTGATAAAATATTTGTTTTGATGAACTTTGAGCTCAATCAAACGGTTGGATTGTGAGAATGTGACCAATCAAAATTTCTTGATGTGCTGGTACAATGACACATGTCCATAATGTTCTAGACTTAAATTCAAAATCTAACCGTTGGATTGGAAGAATGCAGTGATAAATTGGTGTTTGTAAAGTATGACAAAAATCAGATGATCGGATTATGAAGAATGAGTAGTCAAAGTTTGCAAAACTTGATCAAAATTGGTCAATATTTGGTCAAACATGGTCAACATTAAAGTTGGGTCTATGACCCATTGGTAAACTGAAAAATTGTGGGTACATGGTAAGTAATCCCTTCACTACATCCACATCTTCATTTCTTAAATCATCCACAGGTCACATTCACATTCAAGCTTTGGCCAATGTGAAGAATGTCTCTCATCCATCTTTCCTATTTTAAATCGAGACATTGAATAAATAAATAATATATCTTCTTTTATCAAAAAAGAAAACTTGATGTAAAAAAAAATTGCAAGAAGTGAGATTTTATAGTGTTTCTATCTTTCATTAATAATAATTAATAAAAAGTGATATTTCAAGGTGACAACAACCAAAAAAAAAAGTGGCATGGTTGTCATAAATGAAATACATAGTTTTGTTATAAAAATAAATAAAGTTACATTGATTTAAAACAAACCCAGCCATGCCTTATTATTATTATTATTATTATATAAAAAAGAAAACCCAACAATATCATTTTTATCTTTACGTAAAAAAAAAAAAAGAAAAAAAAAGGAAAAGGAAAAGGAAAAGACAAAACCCTAGCTCCCTAGCACTCACCCTCTCCCTTTCACTAAAAAACAAGCGCCTCCACCTTCTTTTCTTTTTCTTTTTCAATCCCCCGCCCTCCCTTGCCCCCTCACTAAATTAACACTCCTATTTCACTTAAAAAAGAAAAAAGAAAAAAAAAAAGCCCTTATCTCCATCTATTGTTCATTCTCTCTCTCTCTCTTTCTCCCAATCATAATCAAACCCAAAAGGTTGGTCTTCTTAGATCCTTATTTTTTGATTTTTTTGTTTTGTTAATGTATTGTGGTTTAGTAAATGTATTTGCTTGTTTATTTCATTTATCTAAATTTTAGGTTTGGTTTAGATATACCTCTTTCATAATATATCATTTAGTATTGTAGGCCAAGTTCATGATAGTTTGATACTAGCCCATAGTGTAATGTTTGTGTGTATTGGGTGCCTCAACCAATCTGTTGATTCATGGGAAGCATTTTTCACTTGATAATAGTGCTTTGTTCAATTTGTGTTTTAGCCTTTTAGAATTTTCCCTATTTGAGTTTGCCTCTTCTTTGTTAGTAAAGTTCCAAGAAAAGACAAAAGTAGCTTATAGTTATATAATAGGATTGGTGACTATATTATTCTTTTATTATTTATGTGCAATATCTATTGATAGATCATATTAGACTAACGAATACATGTAGTTTAGACATATATATATATATATATATATATAGAAGACTTATTAACTTTAACAATCTCTAAAGTTATATTATTATATTTATATTTATATTAAAAAAGAAAAATACTAAAGTTCTAAACTTTTTCTCCAATATTTTCTATAAACTTATGATATGATAAGTGGTTATTGGAACGAACAATCAGTCAATTGAAAAAGGTGATAGCTTTTATTATAAAAAATGTTTTGAAATCGATGGGCTTTAATAATATGCAAGCAACTACTACACATATATATTTTCTCAGTATAATCAACATTAAATTTTTTTTGCTATTTTATTTAGGTCGTCGAAATAAGTGATAAATTTGCTCATTATAATTTTCAATTAATTGCTATTGTTGGTACATATGTGATTTCATGTGACTTGTTGTGGTGATGGATATATTGTTAAGGGTGATGGAGATGTACTATTAATATGGTTATTGGTGGTAGATGTATTCTTTTAAGTTCTCATTAACTGGAGCACTACATTGTTCTTATATATTTATTCAGTTTAATTTAAAATATTGCACACCAATGCTAGAGGAGGAGATCACAATGTAAATAATGATACAAGATGACTACGAGGAGGAAGATGACTCTTAGATGGAGGACGACACTGACTCAGATGATAATTGATCTTCCAATATTTATGCTTTCAAGTTTAGTAAAGGATATAATATAGCCTTCATGTATTATTGAACAACATGCTATTTTGTAGACCTTTAATATTTTCATTTGTAATGCACTTATTAGTTTTGAACAATTATGTTGCTTTTTCTTTCTGCTTGATTTTTTTTAGGATGTTGAATTTTCGATTGCTAGGTTTTTTAATTAACTGGTCAGACATATATGGATATGTTGGATAAATGTGATAGTTCTTACACTGTTTGAATCTATAATTTTTTAATGTCTTTGTTTCTCCATTACTTTCTTTGAGGCTTGATTTAATTTTTATTTGATTTAAAGTTTGATTGGGTGGGCTTTTGTGATATGAGTTGTATTACGACATAATCCTTACCAATTTAAACTTTGCTCTTGCAATATGCCTTAATGGCTCTCCCTTTTTTTTTTTAGAATTACTTCATGCTTCCTGAATCTCATTCGAAGTAATTTGTTGACTGCAAACCGTATTGATTTTGTTTGCTCCCTTCAGAAAACGCATACCTAAAAAACCAGTGATCTTGCTCATCTAGTCATCTTACTTGCTTGCTGACTGGGCTGCAAGCTTTGCTATTGGACACATCGCCAATAGTCAAGTCCCAGACTCCGCGAATCCCATTACTGATGATAAGGGATGCCACCTTGTTGGTAAAAACTCGATGATCTGTCAAGGCAAAATCTCTCATGCCAGTGGTAATAAGGGACACAAGTCCTCTGAGAATGCTGATCTTCTGGCATTTTGGTCTCCCTTCCTTTTGCTACACCTGGGTGGACCAGACCCCATAAGTGCATTTGCCCTTGAGGATAATGAGCTCTGTCTTAGGCACCTGTTCAGCCTACTGGTCCAAGTTATTGTGATTGGTTACGTGTTCTTGCTCACACTTCATGAAAACAAGCTATTGGTCCCAACATTGCTCATGTTTGTGGCAGGAATAATCAAATATTTTGAGAGGACACGCGCATTGTTTCTTGCAAGCTTGGATAGGTTCCGAGAATCCGTGCTTAAAGCACCTGATGCGGGGCCCAACTACGCAAAGCTCATGGAGGAATACTCTTCGAAGAAGGAAGCAGGACTGCCAACAAGAATAGAAATGACACCAGAGCCTGGGAAAGACTCAAAGCTTGCAACTACTGGGAAGGAAGAACAGCTAGAGGAACTTGATGTGGTGAAGTATGCTTACAAGTACTTCGACATATTCAAGGGACTCATCGTTGAGCTTATCTTCAGCTTCCGTGAGCGCAATGAAAGCCGAGAGTTTTTCCAAAGGATAAACGAAGAAGACGCGCTTAAAATAATAGATTTAGAACTCAACTTCATCTATGAAGCTCTCTATACCAAGGTGGTTGTGATGCATAACGAAATTGGATATGCATTCCGAGCTGTATCCGTTGGTTCAGTTGTGGTGGCCTTTGTAATCTTCGCTCACTTGAACAAGATTTGTTTCACGAAGTTTGACATATGATGATGCCGAAAAAATCACCAGTGAGTCATACGGTTCCAACACGCTCGATACCAAACCTGCCCAACACAGAAAAAGACCTTACAGAGAGTACTGGTGTGGTACTGGCCAAAGACCCTCCGAAGGTTAAGTCAGAAGAGAGCCTCAACAATGTTAGAGAGTATGAATTTTAGCGAAATTGTGCGTACCTTTTTCTTGAGGGTCTTTGGATTTTTATAGTCGCGTAGGGCCAGACTCTTTTGCTTGCGGAACAAATCTTTTTCTTATGGGGAAGATACTCATTAATGCGTGTATATTCTAGAATTCTATTCATGTTAGGATTCTACAAACCAGGGCTAATTGTGTGTCGCAAGTATTTTCCATTTAAGGTTCCTTGGAGACCACATAATAATGGGTTGGATGCCACGTGGCTGTTCGGTTTGTACATGCCATGTTTGTCCGTGCCACCTCCGTCCAGATAGCTTCGTCATGCATAATTTTTTCTCTTCAGTTGCCCCCTTTACCCTATGGGTCCGTGATCTCGGAGTGGAAGGACCCGTGGGGTGACGGTTCGATTTGGATCCTGAGAGACTTATCAGTCTTTGACAGGCTGGCCTAATATTATTTATGGCACAGGGGACTTAAATTTTGACCAAGACCCTTTTGGGTGACATGGCTCGTCTGTCCTCCTATAGGTAGGAAGACTTCGAATTTTCACCAAGGCACTCGTGGGCGACTTGGTTGGTCCTTCCACCCATAGGTAGTAGGACTTAAAATTTTCACCAAGGCACTCGTGAGTGACTTAGTTCGTCCTTCCACCCGTAGGTAGGTAGAAGGACTTAAATTTCGACCAAGACACTTGTGAGTGACTTGGTTCGTCCTTCCACCTATAGGTAGAAGGACTTAAATTTCGTACCAAGGCACTTGCTAGTGGCTTGGTTCGTCTTTCCACCTGAAGGTAGGAAGACTTAAATTTTGACCAAGGCACTCGTGAGTGACTTAGTTTGTCCTTCCACCCATAGGTAGAAGGACTTAAATTTCGTACCAAGACACTTACTGGTGGCTTGGTTCGTCCTTCCACCCGAAGGTAAGAAGACTTAAATTTTGACCAAGGCACTCGTGAGTGACTTGGTTCGTCTTTCCACCCGTAGGTAGAAGGACTTAAATTTCATACCAAGGCACTTACTGGTGGCTTGGTTCGTCCTTCCACCCAAAGGTAGGAAGACTTAAATTTTGACCAAGGCACTCATGAGTGACTTGGTTCGACATTCCACCCGTAGGTAGAAGGACTTAAATTTCAACCAAGACACTCGTGAGTGACTTGGTTTGTCCTTCCACCCGTAGGTAGAAGGACTTAAATTTCGACCAAGACACTCGTGAGTGACTTGGGTTCGTCCTTCCACCCGTAGGTAGAAGGACTTAAATTTTGTACCAAGGCATTTGCTGGTGGCTTGGTTAGTCCTTCCACCCGTAGGTAGTAGGACTTTAAACTTCGACCAAGGCACCCGTAAGTGACTTGGTTCATCCTTCCTTCGTCCTTCCACCTGTAGGTAGGACTTAAATTTCGACCAAGACACTCGTAAGTGACTTGGTTCGTCCTTCCACCCGTAGGTAGAAGGACTTAAATTTCGTACCAAGGCACTTGCTGGTGGCTTGGTTCGTAATTCCACCCGAAGGTAGGAAGACTTAAATTTTGACCAAGGCACTCGTGAGTGACTTAGTTCGTCCTTCCACCCGTAGGGAAAAAGACTTAAATTTTAAATGAGAATCAGGTGCTGTTGGCATCCTTGGTCGTCGGTACTCTTGGTTGTCGATCCATCCCATTAGGATGAGGATTAGGTATCCATCGGCTTCCTTTTATAGTGTTTAGCCCTGAGGTCTTATTGCAGTGTTGGCATTTGTCGTATGCTTATACGTATGATTGGGCATCCTTCTGCACGGTAGGCCATTGATACACTACCCTTGGGACGTGTGATGCCCGAACTTTCAACCTTCGGGATGCGTTGTAGTCCTCTATTAGCGTCCCATTCTTAAGGTATTTTGTCCGTCTACTTTAGGTCGTGGACTTGCCGACGTGACTGAGTGTTACCTTGTCATCATTTTTTTTTTTTGTCCACCTTTTTTTCATGGACATGCATCCGTCCATTTCTTTTTTTTTTTTTTTTTTTTTTTTGTCCGTCCACCTTTTTTCATGGACATACATCCGTCCACCCTTTTTTTTTTTTTTTTCAAGGACATGCATGTCCACTTTTTTGGACAAGCATCCGTCCACTTTTTTTCTTGGACATGCATCCGTCCCTTTTTTTTTTTTTTTTTTCATGGACATGCATCCAGCCATGTTTTTTTCATGGACATGCATGTCCACTTTTTTGGACATGCATCCGTTCAATTCTCTTTTTTTTTTGTCCGTCCACCTTTTTCTTCATGGACATGCATCCGTCCCCTTTTTTTTTTTTTTTTTTTTTTTTGGTGTCCGTCCACTTTTTGTGTTGTCATTTTTTGGTCGTGGATTTGTTGAGGTTACTAAGTGTTACCTCGTCACCTTGTTGGTCGTTTGCTTGGGGTCGTGAACTTGTTGAGGTGACTAAGTGTTACCTCGTCACCTTATTTGTCGTCCACCTTGGGTCGGTGACTAAGTGTTACCTCGTCACCTTGTTAGTCATCCACTTGGGGTCATAGACTTGTTGAGGAGACTAAGTGTTACCTCGTCAACTTGTTAGTCGTCCACCTTGGGTCGTGGATTTGTTGAGGTGATTAAGTGTTACCTCATCACCTTTTTGGTCGTCCACTTGGGGTCGTGGACTTATTGAGGTGACTAAGTGTTACCTCGTCACCTTGTTGGGCGTCCACCTTGGGTCGTGGACTTCTTGAGGTGACTAAGTGTTACCTCATCACCTTGTTGGACATCCACCTAGGGTCGTGGACTTTTTAAGGTGACTAACTGTTACCTCGTCACCTTTTTGGTCGTCCACTTGGGGTCGTGGACTTATTGAGGTGACTAAGTGTTACCTCGTCACCTTGTTGGACGTCCACCTTGGGTCGTGAACTTGTTGTGGTGACTGTGTTACCTCGTCACCTTATTGGTCACCTTGTTGGACGTCCACCTTGGGTCGTGGACTTGTTATGGTGACTGTGTTACCTCGTCACCTTATTGGTCATCCACTATGGGTCGTGGATTTGTTGAGGTGATTAAGTGTTACCTCGTCACCTTTTTGGTCGTCCACTTGGGGTCGTGGACTTATTGAGGTGACTAAGTGTTACCTCGTCACCTTGTTGGACGTCCACCTTGGGTCGTGAACTTGTTGTGGTGACTGTGTTACCTCGTTACCTTATTGGTCACCTTGTTGGACGTCCACCTTGGGTCGTGGACTTATTATGGTGACTGTGTTACCTCGTCACCTTATTGGTCATCCACTATGGGTCGTGGATTTGTTGAGGTGATTAAGTGTTACCTCGTCACCTTTTTGGTCGTCCATTTGGGGTCGTGGACTTATTGAGGTGACTAAGTGTTACCTCGTCACCTTGTTGGACGTCCACCTTGGGTTGTGGACTTGTTGAGGTGACTAAGTGTTACCTCGTCACCTTTTTGGTCGTCCAATTGGGGTCGTGGACTTATTGAGGTGACTAAGTGTTACCTCGTCACCTTGTTGGACGTCCACCTTGGGTCGTGAACTTGTTGTGGTGACTGTGTTACCTCGTCACCTTATTGGTCACCTTGTTGGACGTCCACCTTGGGTCGTGGACTTGTTATGGTGACTGTGTTACCTTATCACCTTATTAGTCGTCCACCTTGGGTTATGGATTTGTTGAGTTGATTGTTACCTCGTCACCTTTTTGGTCGTCCACTTGGGGTCGTGGACTTGTTGAGGTGACTAAGTGTTACCTCGTCACCTTTTTGGTTGTCCACTTTGGGTCGGCGACTAAGTGTTAACTCGTCACCTTGTTAGTCGTCCACCTTAGGTCGTGGATTTGTTGAGGCGCTTAAGTGTTACCTCGTCACCTTTTTGGTCGTCCACTTCGGGTCTGGACTTATTGAGGTGACTAAGTGTTACCTCGTCACCTTGTTGGACGTCTACCTTCGGTCGTGGACTTGTTGAGGTGACTAAGTGTTACCTCGTCACCTTTTTGGTCGTCCACTTGGGGTCGTGGACTTATTAAGGTGACTAAGTGTTACCTCGTCACCTTGTTGGACGTCCACCTTGGGTTGTGGACTTGTTGAGGTGACTAAGTGTTACCTCGTCACCTTTTTGGTCATCCACTTGGGGTCGTGGACTTATTGAGGTGACTATGTGTTACCTCGTCACCTTGTTGGACGTCCACCTTGGGTCGTGGACTTGTGGAGGTGACTAAGTGTTACCTCGTCACCTTTTTGGTCGTCCACTTTGGGTTGACTAAGTGTGGCGACCGTCCACCCAAAGTCGACTTTGGGCATGCGTCTACCTGTAGGTGACTTAGCGTAGTGACCGTCCACCTGTAAGCGACTTTGGCCATGCGTCTACCCGTAGGTAACTTAGTGTAGTGGTTGTCCACTCGTAGGTGACTATGGCCATACTTCTACCCGTAGGTAACTTAGTATAGTGACCGTCCACCCAATGCATTGTACAAATATTCCTCGTCTATTGCCCCCCCTTCCATGTTTGCCTTCGCTACTTGAGTTGATCATCTCTCAGATTGTTCGTCACCTTGGCGACTTTGATGATCGGTACTACCTCGGAGATATTTTAGAAGGGTAGGCGGTATTGGTTATTCGCATTTTTTTTTTAATCACAAGTAGAGTAAATATTCTTCAGGCATTCGGTATTCTAAGGGTGGGTAGCTTCTGCCCATCAAGTCTCTCTTGCTGGGTTGTTTCAGTTCACTGCAACTTCCCTTGGCCTACGAGGATCTCTATTTGTTGTTTCAGATCATAACACTCCTTTGTGTCATGTCCATGTTCATGGTGGTAATGTCAATATTTGGTGCTTTGATCGCTTGCTTGGATCCCCATTCATCCTCCTCGGCCATTCCAACATGGGGTCATCTTTGATAAGTGTAAGTATATGGTCAATAGGAGCGTTTAGTGGAGTGGAGCGAACGAGTCGGCTATTAGAGTGTCTAGGCCTCTTGCCTTCTCTTTGGCCAATCGTTCGTCGTCCTACAGTATTGTAGTCATCAGTCTTCTCTTCTATTTATTGTTCCCTTCTGTAATATTTCGAAGGGGTGGATAGTGATTATGACCACTTCTACGTTGATCATGCGATAAGACTTGATGTTCTTGCGAATGCTTAATTTGCACTTCCAACACTTGGTTTTGTAGCATAAGAGCTTTATTTTGTTGAGTAAGTCTCTCGATCGCAGTCGAGAGTGTCTGCAGTTGTCATTCTACAATAGTGGGGGGATTTCCAGTTTCTTGGTTGGCTGATGCCATCGATCGAGTTTGGACCGTACGACCTTTTATCTCAGGGATAAAGCAATGACTGATTACTCGTATTTCCCACAGACGGCGCCAACTGATGATGCCGAAAAAATCACCAGTGAGTCATACGGTTCCAACACGCTCGATACCAAACCTGCCCAATACAGAAAAAGACCTTATAGAGAGTACCGGTGTGGTATCGGCCAAAGACCCTCCGAAGGTTAAGTCAGAAGAGAGCCTCAACAATGTTAGAGAGTATGAGCTTTAGCGAAATTGTGCGTACCTTTTTCTTGAGAGTCTTTGGGTTTTTATAGTCGCATAGGGCCAGACTCTTTTGCTTGCGGAACAAGTCTTTTCCTTATGGGGAAGATACTCATTAATACGTGTATATTCTAGAATTCTATTCATGTTGGGATTCTACAAACCAGGGCTAATTGTGTGTCGCAAGTATTTTCCATTTAAGGTTCCTTGGAGACCACATAATAATGGGTTGGATGCCACGTGGCCGTTCGGTCTGTACATGCCACGTCTGTCTGTGCCACCTCCGTCCAGATAGCTTCGTCATGCATAATTTTTCCTCTTCAATATAAATGTTACCTACGCTTTGTTAGGTGGCGCCATTTGCCTGGATTTTATTGCTCTCATCATGCTCATTTTCTCTGATTGGACTATGGCTGCTATCAGTAGCAACAAGAAGGGAGCGGGAATATTAGTTTCGATTGCCGAAACATATCTTAAATTCAAGAAGATGAGGTGGTTTAAAGACCCCGAATACAAGGAGGAGGAAGTATTGGGTACGTGTATTCTAATTCGAAGGTGGTCTGAATCTGTGTCAAGTTTTAATTTGATAAAATATTGCCTCAGGCTACGTCCATATCCACTCAAAAACAATCCTAGCCTCATTAAGAAAGGCATTCATTATTTGAGCTCTATCTTTGAGTGTTGTTTGCCTTACATCGATAAGGTCATTGATTATTTGGGTGCTAGGGAGTTAGTAACCGAGTGGAGGTATGTGTCTAGCCACCGACTCCCTAGAAAGCTATGGAAATTTATCTCTGAAGAGCTGAAGAGGAAATCAGAAGATGCCGAGGATACCGAAACTACCAAGAGGATATGCTCAGCTCGAGGTGCTTATGTAATCCAAGAGGGACAATGGGAGGGCCAGGTGGCCGAAGTGTATCAAAAGATAACAGAGGACTATATATATTGAAAACGTTACTTTTGAAGAGAGCCTTCTGTTGTGGCACGTTGCTACTGAACTCTGCAAAGAGGGCGCCCACGAAAGCGGAGATGGCAGACTTGGCAGTTCTGTTAGTTTCAAAGGAATAGATTACATTCATTTCAGCAAGCTCCTATCAGATTACATGATATATCTTTTAGTGATGCGGCCTACTATGATGTCCGCTGTGGCTGGTATAGGGCAAATAAGATTTCGGGATACCTGTGCCGAGGCTGAAAAATTCTTTAGTAGAAGGGCTTTAGAACAAGGTCTGGTAAAGGAAGCCTGTGAGAAAATCCTTGATGTGGATACAAAAGTTAAGCCTGTTCATGTAAAGGGAGATAGAAGCAAATCTATATTGTTTGATGCATGTATGCTGGCCAAAGAGCTGAACAAACTGGATAACAATAACAATGACAATGATGACAAATGGAAGATAATAAGCAAAGTTTGGGTGGAAATGTTGTCCTATGCCGCTACTCATTGCAGGCCAGCTACCCATGCACAACAAGTAAAGGTGGACAACTTATTTCTTTTGTTTGGTTACTCATGGCTCATTTTGGCTTAGGGGAGCAATTCCAAATCAATGAGGGCCATGCTAGGGCAAAACTGATTGTGGGTAAGTAGTTGAATCAGTGTTCTATATATTGGTCTTGTTATCTATGAGAAATAATAAAATGGGTTCTGTGCCACCATGTAAACCGATTCCTTGATCAATCAGTGTTTAATTTGTTAGTGTTGCATTGGTATTGTTATCATTGTTGTATTCTTCTTTGTGCTTATTTTTTTTTCCTTTTTTTTTTTTCAACTAAAGACTATGGTTGTGTTTGAAATAACCTTATATTGGGCAGCTTTTTTACTATTTAGCTTATTTTTGCTACTATTTATAAGCCTTATTGCACTTTTTGGTACTATTCATGAGTTCCACGGTAATATTTCAGCTATTTTTTAGCTTTATCTACAATACTTTTAGCAAAAAGTTTTCAGTTTTAATTAAACTAGTATTTAACCCGCGCAATGCGCGGGATAATTTTTAATTTTTAATAAACTCAATCCAGTTCCTCTAATTTTGTTTTAGAATAACCCAAACGTAACCTTTTCTATCCCAAGTTCTTTGCAGGATTTCATCGAACACCTAGTACTCATTTTAATAACCCTGTAGAACCCAATCACTAATACAGCTCCCCAATCAAAAAAAAAAAAAAAAATCTAATTAAAACAAAATTAGCCAACATTTATAATGTTCATCCACTTCTTCTGGATCTCTCTTTTGTTTATTTTTTCTTCCTTATTTTTTTTTTTTTTATAATGGAAGTTCACTCAACATTCCCAAATTTGTTTTCAATATGCAAAATTAAGAAGTAGAAAAGCAACAACAAAGTAGCATTGATCACATGAATAAGGACCTAAATAGGCTTGCTCTTGTGACTACATTATTAAGTCATGTTACAAATGGAAAGAAGTAACTGCATAAACTGAGAAATCAACACAGAACATATAAGGAAACCAAATGAATTAATTGTCTAAATAGCTGTATGTTATAGCAAAAAGAGTGTTGAAATTACAACCAACCAAAAAAAAAAAAAAAACTAAATAATGAATTTACTATATATATATATATATATATATATATACACACAAAATATAGAGATGAAGGATAACAATGCAACAACACATCAGGATTCCAAAGGTAAGCACTGATTAATCACATCAAGTGCAACAACAGAAATAGAAAGCCACATGATAATTTCTGGAATCTTGTAGAGAAAACAATATCGTATTTCCACATAATCATAAAAAATCTAGACCATGGGACCCTCAGAACCTCTCTAACAAAAACAGAGTGCCATTTAAGAAAAATAGACATCAGTTGCATTCCTTATCCAAACTCCAATACCAACAGTATAGAATGCCTCCTGAACAAACAGCTATTATTATGTTTAGAAACAGAACAATCAAGCCTGTCAACAGTGCCTTGCCATTAATAACACCAGATTTAGAAAAAACCTGAAGCATTCTATATCAGAGTCAAAATCCCTTTTTCCCATGTACACACCACCTGTATGAGAAAAAGAAAAATAGAACCTTAAACAGGAGATATTACAAAAACAATCATCATATTCAAAATATTGTCACTCTATTTTAACTGAAATGTTGAGATTCTTCCAAACAGAGGTATATTTATGTTGCTGAATTACATGCTTCTCCTAAAAATAACTCCATCATTGCCCAAACTTTCATTAAGCTTTGATTTATATCACATTAAAAGTAAGTCCCTCTCTCCCACCCTCAATTTCACAATGATTATAAAATTAACACAATTATTATGTAATAAGAAGTAAATTATTGATTCCATACAAACAAAAAGAAACTATAAAATAAACTGATACAAACCTGAGGGAGAAAGAAGCCAATGATTTGAATCATTTAGGTACTATTGGGAGAATTATACACATCATAAAACTTAAATTATAAACAATAAAAATAAATTTTTGAATTAAAAAACAGCAGAATTTTATCAAACAATTTGTAAGCATATAATAAAATGTATATATTGATTATATCTTAGGCATAGCAAAGCTGATCAGTGCTGTCAATTTCAAAAACTTAGCAGTCTCAATTTTCAAAAGAGGAAAAATACTAACTGTAATGGATTTCGTAAATGATCACTCAAAACCAAACCAATCTAATTCAAGCCAGAACTAACACAGCAATAATTTAAAATGTTAAAAATTAACAACTGGCCAAATTACCTATCAGTGCCATGCTAATGGAAGCCTAACTCAAAACCAAATCTAATTGAAATAGCTAAATCTAAACCAATCCAACCAAGAAATTCAAACCTAAATCATATTCAAACCCCAGATTTGAAAACGAAAAGGAAAAAAACCAAAAACAATAACTTTACCGGTTACAGGTATATGGCGGCCTGTCTCTCTGTGCCTTACGGACTCTATCTGGGTGTATGATGTTCCGATAGAAAGACCTAAAATAAGATTGAAAAAGGAAAATAAATATTAGAAACGGAAATACCCAATGATTTCAATCCTATACTTATTTAATCTCAATGTTTTCATAAAGATTAGAAATAGAAGCACCCAAAAACCCGAAACAAAAACGAATCAACTCTAAACATATCAACAAAAAAAACCCAAATGGCCAAATCTAAAAAATGGGAAAAAATATTGTACCGGTGCCAATTTCGACGATCTGGGTGGCGTATGGTCATAGTTTTTCCTTCGTGTGTGCTTGCGGTTCTGATGGCCCAAGCCTGGCGAGGGAACAGGCAATGGCCAGCCATTGATATTTCTTCTCTCTTGGCGCCTACAAACTCTGCTTGCTTCTTCAATCTCCGTATCCCTTAATCAAAACCGAATCTAACCCAAAATACCAATTTAAATCATAATCAACACCCAATTGGTTCTCCAAATAAAAACCAAAAACCCTAAATTTTTAAATTTAAAATTGAGCTATACCAGTAGCGATTCCGATTCTGATAATCGGGTAGTGAGTGGAGGCTTACGGTGATGGCCGAAGATCTGGGTGGTGCCCTTCTCTCCATCTCTGCCCCTCTATTTCATTCTTGACTCCTCTTCGTTCTTGACGCTTCATCTTCCTTACTTCTTCTTATTCCAGGGAAAGAAATTAGCGGACAGTTAGATGAAGAAATTTGACAGGAAGTGAGAGACATCTTTTCATTCTTGTTTGCAAACTGTAGTTTTTGATCTCTCGATCTCTCTCTCCTTCTCCGTTCTCTGCCTCTCTATTTCTCTGTCTCTCTTTTCTTTTCTTTTTTCTCCTAGTCTTTCTCTCTATCACAGTATCGCCAGGGTTTTTTTAGAGAGAGAAAATGTTAAGAAGACTGATGTGAAGGGGCTAGATTTTTTTAGTTGTGACATTTTTTTTAATCTTATTTTTAACCCCTTTTTTATTTTAAAATATACACTATCACTGTCAGACGGTCTTACCCTTGCAAAACAAATGGAAACAGCGGAGAGGCTTTCAAAGGCCGTAGAAGTAAAAGTCAAAATCTTTAGAATCCTGAAACGGTGTACCGTGCGAGTATTTTAACTTAAAGTTGTGTATGTGTCAGTTTTTAAAGGAGTCTTTTTTCCTATTTGTCACCCTCTCCTTAAATGTAGGAACCCACTTTCTCTCAGTTTCTGCTATTATTTATATATATATATATATATATATATAGATAGATAGATATAGATAAACTGTTCCCAAATGGACCTTACATATATCAAGTCTTATAATAGTGCTCGATAAGTGGCACTTGCAATTTATTTACTTGTTTTATTATTTTCCCCAATACTTCTAGTTAATATTATAACTCTCTAAGTGAGTGAATATATTAAATAATTTAAAATTTTAGGACTATAATGAGAACTCTTTTAAATAAAAAATTTAATTTCAAATCACCCCAAACTAATGGGAGGTATAGTTTTAATTTATCGAATTTTTAGATATATGTTAATTTACCTAATTAATGGTCCCTGTAATATTTTTATACTCATTTGATTGACCAATATGGAAGGGGGGAGCTGAGGGCAGGGGCTACTATGTAGATTTTTATTTTTTGATTATTCAATAATTAACTCAAGTAGGAGAAGAGGATTTGGATCATGGTTTTCCATATGAAGGAGATCAAATGATGCTGCCTATAAGCCTCCGGGCTACTGCATTTGATTTCAGCTTTTTTTAGTACTTTTTCCTATCATGAATAATATATAATTCATTAAGACAAAAATTCAAAGTATATATCCTAAACACAAATAAGCTAATCTATATGTACTATAATGATTAATATTGTTTCTGTTTGATTAATGCATGAGAGAGAGACCCTTTTGGATATACATTACTATAAGTTTCTTTTAAAAAAAATCTTCTACCTCTTTTCCCGTGTGTGTGTTAAAAATACTTAGTATTTTCAAAAAAAAAAAAAAAAAGGTAAAGATGCGAAATTGACCCTCTAACTTTCAGTTTTATTTATTTATTTCAGTCCTTTAACTTTCAGTTTTGTCATTTCAGTCCTCTAACTTTCAATTGTTGTCAATTAGATACTCCGTTAAACTCCAGTTATGTTCTACCGTTAATTGAGCCAAAACGTCGTTTTGACTCTTTTTTTTTTTAAAAAAAATTTCAAAATTAAAAAAAAAAAAAAAAACTGATATTAAAAAGATAAAAAAGGGAAAACATTTAGGGGAACGCCGATGTCATCGTTCCCCTTACTTGAAATCAAAACCCACGCAACGAACTAACACACTCACACGCACGCGGCTACCTTAAATCAAATCAATCAATGAAAACCGATGCCGACTGAATTGTGTTCCTGTAGGAACTTTTGGTAATTACCTCTCCCACCAAAACGCCGTCAACAACGAGGATGACCCTCAATTCTGACACGTATAATAAATCCTTAAAACCAACTCTCAACTCTCGTATCTCTCATAATTACAACAACAAACGCAAAACACCACTTATTATTACCTTTTTCTCTGTGCCTTTCTTTTCTTACTCAGATTGTTCTTTTGGTGGGTTTTGATTTCAGTCCCCTAAATGTTTTTTTTTTTTCTTTATAATTCCGGATTTTTTTTATTTTTTATTTTAAAAAGAGCCAAAACGACATCGTTTTGGCTTATTTAACGACAGGACATAACTGGAGTTTAATGAAGTACTAAATTGACAACAATTGAAAGTTAGAGGTTCAGTTTTGTATTTTTGCCAAAAAAAATGCATGAGAGAGAGAGAGAGAGAGAGGATAAAAATATGTTGCTCTTATTGTGTAGATAAAATGATGTTTATTATCTAGGTGGTCTGAAATTAATTGACTTTCTTACATGTTTCGTTACCTCTAATTTTGCAATTTCAAAATTATTTAGCTAAACTCTTGATTATTAGTTAATTTAAAATACTTCTATAATATTAGTTGAAATTTTGCAGCTTCAATTAATAAAAGGCGAAAATACTGTTGAGGGAAAAATTTCTGATGTTCCCAAATAGAATATGGGGTAGCCAAGCCGAAACTCGACGATGGGCCCTTGAAATAAAGCCCAAAGGCTATCGGTATGGTGTAAGTCCGCCCAAGCAAGAGAATGAGGCTACACCCTAACAAGAAGACAACAATAAAGCATAATAAACACGTTAGTGTTGTTAGTTTGTTGTATTATTAGTCTTTTTACGGCGTCATAGTTCAAATCAGTCCTTTAGTGGTACGGTATTATCTCCAGTGGTGGAGGTGAAATTATACTTAGAGTCCAGCAGTCAATGATCAAATGAATTTAGGAAAGTTTTCACTCCTAGGGGTCCTTGTGTGTCTTGGTCAAGAGAAATTATAGTACTTTCAACCATCATTACATTAATGTGAGGGAAAAATTCAATTGTTACAAATACATTATATTCTTCATCATAATAAAAATAAACAATGATTAAAGGCTCCACAGTTACAAATAAAAGAGGAAAAATAGGATGGAATGAAGGGAGAGAAAGATCCCCAGCTCAGTGCAGCAAGCATTAGACTAAGATTTTGGTGAGTGTGTGTTCATAAGACATGAATGAGACAATATGGGCTGTTTTGAGTGAGTGGGATGAGGTTAACTCTGAGGTTAAGGCTTTTTGTGAGTAGTGGTCGGTTTGTGACTAATTGAGAGACATTTATGGGCTGTGATTGTGTGAAAAGGGCAAAGAGTGTCTGAGATTGGATGAGTGTGGGCTAAAGATGGTGAGTGGTGAGCTTGTGGAAAGCTAAACCACGAACAAAGTAGTAAACAAACCAAGGGTTTCAGAGCGAGTGGCTGTCTTGGTCAGTTATGGGACGTTTATGGAGTAGGAAAGTGTAAGCAAGGTGGTGAATGTTGGTGTTATGGTGACTATAGGCTGAGAAAGGTTGTGAGTGAGCTCAAGAGAGCTTGGGGAAGCTTAAAGAAAGCAAATAAGGATTGAATTTCTGCAGAGTTTAGTTAATGATAGAAAATTTTTAGAGAGGCTTCCTCCCCTTATGGGCTGGGGTGTGCATGTTTTTATAATAGAGCTTTAGAGAAGTATTGATTGACAAGAATCCAAAAATGCATGACTCATCAAGGATGACGAAATCAAGGTTTAAATTTCCTGAGATTTTGATTAGAAGTAGGAAAATCCACTTTGAGGGGTTGTCTTGCTTCTTTGGGTAATGATGGGATTTTAGAGCTTTTTGCATTAAGTGCCAAGATTTTCGGGGCTGAGCTTAATTATTGTGTATCAAGAATGAATCCTAATGCTGCAAACTGAGATTTGGTCCCCCAAGAAGTAAGATTTCAACACCCCAAGCCAGGTGTCAAGTTCTAGTCTACTTCAGGGGGTTTCGCTGGAGAACCCTTTATGCCCTCCAAACCACATGTTCCCAAATTTTCCCCTTTAGGATTCATGGGCTTGGTACATGAATCATGTCTTGATCGTTTTTTTTTAACATTTATAGCATCAATTTGTTGAAGTTTGGATAATTTGGTTTCAACTCCCCTTTTGCTGGAGGTGCAGTTTTAAGGAAGATCATGGAGTCTCTTTATCCTTTTGACTTCAGCTAATATGACAGCCCTTGGGCACTGTTCACGTCAGGTAGAGAGTGGCAGAAAATTGATGGGACAGCCCTTAGTCCATTCTCAAAAGCTTGGTTCCCTTGTATGAGTCTCTAGTTGCCTTTTGGTTAGTTGCTTGTGTTTTTTGCTTGGGCTTACTCACATGGGCTGGGTTGTGTGCACATGTTGCCATGGGCTTTCATTCCTCATGGATTTTATTAGTAAATATTTTTGGGGTTTTTCATAAATACTTGCAATTGGCCTTTGAGCAATTAGTTGTAATGTTTGAAACAATAGGACAAGTTTCAAAATACTTTTGTAAATACTATTTACTTTGATGAATTCCATGTTGCAATAATGTTCATGGTTTCTAATAATCGCATCATAACTTAATTGATGAGCTTGCGGGTTTGAATGTTTACCATGAGTGTCGAAGGCGTATATTATGGATGTCGCGATGCAAATGATGTCTATGTATTTCATGGTTTTATAACAATGAATATATGTCATGGGTCTAACAATCATAACTTTCCATGGGCTTGTAATATCGTAATAATATGTTTAAGAATTTCAAAGTATTGTTTATTATTGGACTTTTAAGTGAAATAATTATGATATAGTATTTTGCCGAGTATTTAATAACCTTGGGCTTTTGATAGAATAGTGCTAAGTAGTTAGCTTGAGTTTTTAATAGTGCCAACGTAAGTTGGGTTTTTGATATTGCTAATGAGAATTGGGCTTTGATATTGCCAATGAAAATTGGGATTTAAATAGTGCCAACGTAAGTTGGGCTTTTGATATTGCCAATGAGAATTGGGCTTTGATGTTACCAATGAAAATTGGGCTTAGATGTTGCCAATGAGAATTAGGCTTTGGATAAATAAATTGCCATGTGTTTAAATCATGAGCTTTGATCATGGATTTGAATTCCATTGATAAAATTGTTTTGCCATGGACTTGAATCATGGGCTTCTCAAATATTGCCAAGCACAAGTATTCTTGGGTTTTAAATAGAATATGATAATAAAATTGGATAAAATATGAGTTTTGGAGCTTTTTGTGATAGTTTATATCATAACCCAATTTAGATAATGAGATATGAAACATTTATGATTAACATAATAATAGAGCAAAAAATATTTGGGAAAACCCAATAACTTATTAGTGGTGTTTGAAAACAAATAGGTGTTACCCAAATAAAATTAGGTGTAAAAAAAAAAAAGTACCCTAACAAACACTATTTTAGTTCCTATATTTTGGGGTCACAATTAATTTGGTCTCTACCGTTAACTCACTAACAGAAAATGTTTATGTAGCAAATGGAGTGCACAGTTGGCATACTTGAATCTTACATGGCCAATAAAATAATTTTTTAAAATTTGAATTAACATTAGAAATAGATTATTCCATATGCATCAAAATCAAAACTCATATCTTCTCTATTCAATGAGTTCTCACCAACAAACCCGAAATTTTTTCATACAAATTAGATCCGTCGCAACTAAAACTAACCCAACTACCCATATGGCAAACCCAGTACAGTTGCAACCTAGATTCAGTCTTCATGCTATCACATAACTCGTGGGTTTGGATCTAATTGTGCTGGTGCGGTGCTCGCTCTGTCAGATTTGCACAGATGAGAGAAACCAAAGAATAGGAGAAAAGAAAAAAAAAATGAAATGAAGGATTTTTGTGGTTTGGGTTGAAGATTGAAGGTTAGAAAAGATTAGATCTTTGTTGATTTGTGTGATTTGATTTCGGGGAATTGATCAGCAAGTCTCTCTCGGTTGAGTCACACCGTCGTTGGTTAGGAAAAGAAGAACAATTGCCCAGATTTGGGTTTTCATTTCCCTTTTCACTTGTTCCAAATATTGAATGTGTGAAGCCGTTGAAATTTAGATGCACATTGATGTTGTGATTTTTCCAAATATTCTCAAAAATGAAAATCAAGTTAATGTTTAGGGAATTTGGGTTGTCATTTCCAGACATGGGTTATTGCAAATCTGGGTTTTGGTTGTACATTATTTGAAATATGTACATTAGTTGAATTACATGTTTAAAGAAATTTTTGGTTGAATTGATGTAGTTGATTTTTTTTTTTTTAAAATAATTTGTACAGAACTTTTGTATTAAGATAACGAATTTTGATTAAAGAGTTCAATTTTTTTTTTTTTTTTTTTTGTGAGCTGAAACGATAGTAGATTTTATTAATTAAGAAATATAAAATACAATGGGGAAAGAGAAAGAGGGACATATGACCCCGTTTTTTTTCTCTTTTGCAACACTAGCATATGCTGGAGTAGCATGATTACATCGTAAAACAAAGAAAGAAAACAAAGAAACAAAGAAAAAGAATTCAAAAACCAAACTACTGTAAGAAAAGCGAATCTTCTCTTGGACGCCTAGGAAACCTGAAAAACTACCAAATGACATCTTTCTGATATACATGGACATCAAAATGAGGAGTTTTTTTTTTATTTTTTATTTTTATCTTTTTTCTTTTCTTTTTTGTTTTTGTTTTTGTTTTATTTTTTGTTTTTTGTTTTTGTTTTTTTTCATCTTAGGACTGTGTTCATAACTGGCATGGCTGCCCTGCAACCTTCATCGATCCCATAGTTGGCACAACACCTTGCTCATTCTTCACAATTCTATGTTTTTTTTTCTCATGACACCCGTTGTCTCCTTAATCGAATTTTCTTCTTGCTTCCTTTTATTCCCAGGTTCCACGTCAACAATTGATCCATTAATAAGAATCTGAGATCTTGTGGTAAGCCTCTTCCAATTCTTCATTGTTTTTGGGCTTCTAATTGTAGACTCCTCCACGGACTCAATTTTTTTTGGGCTATACAAAGATTGATTCACACCTTTATCTTGATTATCACTTCTTTTGGGCCGGCCCTTACCATTATTCTTGTTTCCTTGCATGTCACCACAACCAACCTTAAAACCTATCTCTGATCCCTCAAAACCCGGTGGAGATATTTGCTCACCTTGTTTCCCCATTAAGTCATGATTGAGGATGACAGTATCCTCATCCATGACTACCACCTCAATCAAATTAGAGGAAATCACGCTATCAATGGGAGTCACTTTTGAATTTGAAAAATCTGAATCAATTTGATGGTGCCACTGTGGTTCATTCCCTTGATTCTCGGCCTCCACATTTATGGGTTTTGATGCTTCAATAATTGGTCCCACCATGATTATAGATTCAGGCAGTAACGCACTTGAAGAGGATATTATTGAATCTTTATGAAATAAATGCTGTAGGGCAATTGTCTAGCTTTCCGTTCCAATTTCCTGAAACTTCGCCATTTCCTTATCTGTACTCATGCTTCGTTTAGGCCTAGCTGTCATCGGCGCAATATTAGTTTGGACGTTTAGATCTCCTTGTTGGCGTGGGCTTTGCTAGTCAATTTTTGAAGTCTCTGCTTTGCCCTGAAATCTTGCTTTCGTCCATTCCCCGGATGGCCTGTCTTCGGTATCATGTGTACTCACTTTTCGACATTCCTTTAATTCATGCCCAATTCTTCCACAAGTGAAACACCACCCTACCAATCGCTCGTATCGAAATGCAACTCAAACTTCATCTCCCTTCGGGCTAATAACCGGTCCCCCCTCTGTAAAGGTTTGTCCAACAGAATCTCAACGCGGACCCTGAGAAAGTGAGCCTGGTCTGATTTGGAGGCCTTGCAGTCCAAGTCGATAAACTTCCCTAACCCCCGACCAATATCCTGACCAGCTTCTTCATTTATGAGATCAAAGGGCAAGCTCCATACCTGAATCCAGATTGGTATATGCGTGAAACTCACTGTCCTAGCAGTCATGCCTTTTTCCCATCGCCGGAGAGCTAGGATTTGGTTGTCAAAACACCAAGGACCATTGTTCTAAACCCACGATAATTGGCTTTCCATTGAGAACTTGAATTGTAAAAGCCCATCGTCGACGTCCACTATCTTCAGATCGTCTTCTAGTTTCCACATAGACTGTAATAAGTTTTTCGCCGCCCTAAGGTTGATAGACCTAGTAGTAAAAAACTGTCCTATAAGACTTAATGAGTACTCCTCCAGAATCTCGTCTCCATACTGGGCGTATAGTCATAGCCTCATCTTCATCTACTGTTAACTTCGTTTGTTGAATACGCTCCAAGAACTTTGAGTCCATATTGGCACTCCTATGGCTGAAACAACTTGAATGACCACAACTCTTTCACCCTTAGACAAGCCAAGGAAAAAAGAGAAAAAGAGCTCACCCGGAGTGAGAAGAAAAGCTCCTACCAAGAACAGAGCTCCATGAGCTCTGTTTGAGAAGAGAAGAAACAGAGAGCTCAAAGAGTTCAACTGTTGAAGATTACAAATTGTGTTTTTCCTATTTATTTATTTATGTTTTCCTGAAGATTAAATTAATTTTTATTTGACTTATTCTTTTTGATGAGTTTGATATGAATTTATTATTTTAAGTTTTTGTTTTCTGATGTAGAGTTTCAGTAATTCAAATGCTCATGTGGACCTTTTTTACCGTTAATCAAATGCTATGTTTACAACATTTTCACAACAAATCATAGGTGGTTAGTTGTTATTGGTTCAAATTTGAACCTAGCACTAAGATTACTTTTTTGCTCCAACAATAACAACTAGTAATAACCTGCCACTTAGATTTTACAACAAATCCTAAGTGGTAGATTGTTATTGGTTGTTATTGTTGGGGTAAAAAAGTAATCTTATGGCTTATTTGGATGGAAGGGGGAAGGAGGGGGAGTAGAGGGGAGTAGAGTAGTGTTGGCTAAAAATAAGCTAATTTTGTGCTAAATTTACTCTACTCTACTCTACTCTATTCTCCCTCCCTCACCCTCAATCCAAACGGACCATTAGTGTTAGGTTTGAATTTGAACAAATAACAACTAACCACCTATGATTAGTTGTGAAAATGTTGTAAAAATGTTGTGGACATAGCACCTCTCTTATTTTATTGGCCATGTAAGATTCAAGTGTGCCAACTGTACACTCCGTTTGCCACGTAGACATTTTCCATTAGTGAGTTAGCAGTAAGAACCAAATTGATTATAAGTTGAAAATAACAAGGACTAAATTGATTACTATCAAAATATAGAGACTAAATTAACTATGACTCCAAAATGTAAATGTAAGGACTTAAATGGTGTTTTCACTTTATTAGGTAAAGAACAACTTTTTTTTTTTTTTTTGGGCTATAGAAAAAAAACAATATATATTGAATTTTGTTAAAGGCATACTTGTTGTTTATTTATTTGCTTAAACGAGATGAAATTATTACATAAACCTTTTGTGAGAGTGCCTTTTTCGTGACACTCAGGCCCAAGGATCTCGGGCCTAAATGAAAAGGAGGATTTGATGAACCGGGCCTTGACTCACCGCAGCTAACGAGCTGTTTAAGAATCAAGTGGGATATAGAAGATCCTCCTGACAATATAAGAAAAATGACAAGCAAGGATATCGAAGAGTGCCAAAGATAAACAAGGTAAATTCAAAAGGAAAGAAACAGGATTAGCAAAGCGATAAGAAATTAATGCTGAGGGGATCCTGGGAAATATGAAGCAATGTTTCATTAATACATTATCTGTTTGATTACAGAAAAGCTCACTAGGACGTGATATAAGGTTCAATCAAGCTCAAAAATTGCAGTCTTGAATGACTATTTCAGCCTTCAAAACTTGCAAAGTTTGATTCTCGTTGAATTCGAGTATGTGCAATAGTGGCTTTTACAGGATACCGGGAAGCCATGTTTGTTTTTCCCTTAGTATTTTTTCTTCACTCTAGATTTTTCTGACAGTTTTTCTAGAGAATTTCTTCTTTCTTGTGTTTCTCTCTTTTTTTGCTACCTCTTCTTCACAACCCATCCCCTCCTTTTATAATGGGGTTCTTGGTCTTCCCGGGGAACCGTTGGTTCCCCTGTTTTGCTCTTTTGCAAACAGAGCACGTCCTGTTCCCATCGTCTCGGTAAGTCCCGTTTTCGTTTTTTCTCATTCTTTCCTTCTTTCAGCTCTGATTCTTTTGAAAGTTCTTGGTTGGCTATCTTCTTTGGGATGTGCTGAGGTATGCCCTTCTCGGCATCCCCATTTTTGGCGTCTTCCACTTTTCCCTTTTCTTTCCCATCTGAGCGGAATCCTGTTCTGCCATTTTTGAAATTCGTTTGTTATCATTCTTCTTCCTTGTCCTGGTTCCTCGAGGCTTTTTCTATCTGTGCTATGAGAGGTCGTTTGTGTTCTTTTTGCTTTTGTTTCTTGTTTTTTTCTTCTGTCTTTTTCTATCGAGCTGTCCTAATCTTCCTTCGTCTTTGTGCCTGAAGGGATCTACGCCTCTTGATGGTTCCTGAGGATCCTTGCTTCTTATCCCTTGCCGTGATCCTCTTTTTTTTGGATGCTTCTTTGTCTGGGCTTCAGGATCCCCTGGGCTTTTTTATTCCTTTGTGGGTTTCCTGCATCTGCTACTTTGGGCTTAGCTTGATTTTTCCTTTTGGGCCTGCCTTATCCTTTTGGGCTTCCTTCACTATGATCCTTTTTAGACCTCAACATTTAGCCCCCCGAGCTCGTGGGTTGCCTGAAGCCCACGCGTGAGTGATTTAGATTTTCTAAGATTTTCGTAGGATCCCCTTCTCCAACTTCTACTGGGTTCCCTTCCTTTTTACTTGGGATCCCAGCCATTTTCTGCTGCTTTTGGTCACCTCCTTTTTGCGTGTCGCGTTCCCTTATAATCATTATTTTTTTTTGCAGTTTCCTCTTTGCACGGGACGTGGCAGTTGAGTATTTGAGGTAAAACTCCTCTACCCACTTTTCTCGTTTCCCGTTACTTCTCATTAATAACCGTTGATTAATCCCTTCTTCAAATTAAATTTTTTTGGCAACTGGCGCGTCTTTCCATATACTGTCTTCCCCAACTGCTATTTGCGCCTTTATTGTAGCCGTTTCATCTTATCACTTTGCTTCTCTGAGTTTTTCATTCTTTGAGTTTCTCTTTCTTTTTCTCTTCTTCTTTGTTACTCCGGTCTTCCCCCTTTTCGCACTTTCAATCACCTTTCTTCTCATTGTACGTGTTGTTCCAATGGCTTCTTCTTCTTCCCGAAAGAGGAGAGAGCGTACCCCCAGTCCTTCTGAGGGTGAAGGTTCTTCTAGTTCTGCTCCGAGCGATTCTCGTGAGATTACCGAATGTCCGGCCTTCCCTTTACGGGATCCTTGGTATTCTCTCAATTTATTTTTCCCTCATGTATCTCATGGTAAGGCTCCTCCATCCCCTCATGCTTGGATGTTTTCTGGCCAAGCGGGTTTCGCTGGTTCCGCCCAAGTTCCTGACCCTAGAGAGATTTTTGATCTTCAGATTAGACAAGGAATTCGAGAGGCGGTTCCTATCTTCTTTGATTTTGTTCCGGGAAAGATTCAGGGCTGGCCTATATGGGTAGACAAGGAACTGTCTGATGCTGAGTTTGTGGGTCGCTTGGAGCGCGCCGGTATCCTAAAGGCAGTGGCTATTTCCAGAAACCTTGAGGGCTTCAGAGACGCCAAAGGGCTCAGGCATCTGGTACGTCGTTGGTGCCCTTCCCTTCATACTTTTTTCTTTTCTGCTGGTGAATTGACGATCACCTTGGAAGATGTGGTTAATAACTTCCTCCTCCCGGTGTTTGGTGACGAGAGCCCCTTTGATATTAACCTTTCTGGTGAGGATCTCGTGGTAGAAGATAAATTGTTTGGTCATTTTGGTGGTCGTGCTGCCTCTTCTGGTGGTAAGTCGGCTAGGATGGGGAGATGGGTGATGACCCTCTCTCGTGAGAAAGATAAGGAAGTGAGGTGGGCCGGTTTTCTGGCTTTTTGGCTTAGTAAGTTCTTGTTTAGTGAGTTCCTTGGGTACAGAGTTAAGTCTTCCTTTTTTCTGTTGGCAATCAAGTTGGCTCGAGGTACCCAGTATCCTTTGGTCCCTCTGTTTTTGGGTCATGTTTACTCTCAATTGGACCAGCTTCATGGAGATGAGACTGAGGGTGATTCTTGTTATGTGATCACTTCATCTCTTCACTGTGCTATCCTTCAGATTTTCATGTGGGACCGTTCTGTAGCTACTTTGGCCAAGTGTAGGAATTTGAAATTTGTGAAGGACAAGTTCCAAGGATCCCCCGACATAGTGAAGGGTCTTTGTGGCAATTCTACCGATGCCTTTCCCATCATCTTTCATTGGATTAGATTGAAAGGTGGTGGCCTCAATCTTGTGGAGTTATTTGACCAAGCAGGGAGCTTACATTGGAGATCCCCTCGTGAGTTTGGCCCTCGCTTTGCGTGTGATTTTGTATTGTCTTCTTTTTTATCTTCTACAGGTAATACCTTTGACTTGCATCGTGGTGATGAGGGCAGTCTGGCTTATCTTGCCTGCATTAGCCCCTCTTGGCTTCTTGTGCCTTCTTCAAGTGGCCCAAAATATACTCATTATTCAGCACACCGGGTGCTCCGACAGTTTGGTTTTGATCAGGACATTCCTCCAGTTTTTAAGGACGTGGTGCCGTCTCTTCCTTCTTTGGATCCTTTCCTGAGGCTGCAGGCCTTTTCTTATTGGTCACGGAGGAGCCCCCAATTTGCAGTGCCTAGCTCCCAGAGAGGAGTCTTTGCTTCAAGTGGCTATACCAGTTATTGGAGAAGAGTACAAAAGTCTTTTGTTGACTATGTTGGCTCTGGTACAGTTCGGGAAACCCCAGATCCTAGTATTGTTTCTGCTTCGATATCCAATAGGCGTTTATCCCTTCCTACTGCTGGGATTGTTTCCGTTGCTGCAAGCAGCAAGACTGGGTTTGCAGAGTGGCATGCCTCCAGGGGAGGTTGGGTGACTTATGGACAGGATTTTCCTAAGACTTGGCTGGGTTATAGTCTCATTATTGGCGCTTCCTCTGGAGTGCCCATCAAGAAAGGTGCAATAGAGACAATAAGTGCTGCCACTGCTCCGAGTAAAGGTAAGGATGTCAGGCCGAAGAAAATGAAAGCTGTTGATGTCGATGAAAGTGTGGAGATAGGTTTTGAGACAAAAAGAAGAAAAACTGGGAAATCTCAAACACACTTGGCATCTTAGGAAGGCAAGGATGCCAGGGAACCTTTGGCTTCAAGGACCCGGAAGAAGACCAAGGTAGAGTCTTCTTTTTCCCAGGTTCCTGTGACTGCTTCAGTCCATGGTTCTTTAGGATCCTCTGGTCTTGTATCCCAGCCTCCTTTAGGACCCTCTGGGCGTACTCGTAATAAGCAAAAGACTTCTAGAGAATTTGTAGAGAGAAAGAGAAGGGCAAGACCTCTTTCCTTCTTCTCTCTTTTTCATTTGTTCACCTTGTTGCACTTATTTCTATTTTTGCTGACGAGTGGTGGTTTCCTTTGCAGTCCAAACGCAAGTCTGATTACAAGAAGGGCAAAAGCCAATCTTCTGATGACGACGTGGTATGTGCCCCCCCTTTTTTTTTTGTTTTGACATTGTGTTGTTAGCATTACCCCATTGTTTTTTACTTGGCACTGCTTTTTCTTCTTCTTCTTCCTTTAGGTGGAGGTATCTCCTCCTATGACTGGCAAGGCTCTGGGAGAGGAAACCTTCACAACTCTTTCTGTTGCTTTTACTGCTGCGGGGGAGGAGCCCCCTACTGGTGGTCCAGCTGAGGAAACCGGGCAACCGATGTAGGGTTCCCAGGATTCTTAGGATCCCAAAGCCTCTAGGATCCCTTCATCTCAAAGTCCCCATCTTAAGCGCACTCCTAGTCCCATCAGGACTGTGTTTCCTCAAACCTTGTTAGATAAAGGCGCTTTGGGAGACACTCCTTTATCCAAACAGACGGGTGAGCCTTGTTTCCTTGAAATAACATTATATCTTTATTTTCTTTTCCAGTTTTTTTTTGAGTTCCTCATTTTCTTTCTCCTTTTAGGTCAAACCAGTGAGAAATCCGCTCCCAGTGTTGCCTCTTCTTTAGAATCAGAAAGCTCAGAAGGTGAGTGCGAGCTGCCTCCCATTGTGTTTCCTTTTCTTTTCTTTCCTTCCCTTCGGCCTTTTTTTTTTTTTTTTTTTTTTTTTTTTTTTTTTTTTTTTTTTATGGCGAAGCCCCCTGCATCTATTCCTTCCTTTAGCCACTTTGCCATTGGTCCTTCACCTTTTCTTCAACTTGCCTTATGTTCTTTCTCAGAATCCTCGGGGAAGTCAGGGGATCAGGAAGAAGAGGCTCTGCCCCAAGAAGCCGGAACTGGTTTGTCCTTCTTTTCCCCCCCCCCCCTTTTTTTTTTAAGAATAAATCTTTTCTTCCTTTTCTTTTTTTTTTTTGAATATTGATACAGGCTTTGCAGATTCTGAGCCTGAATCCCTGAAGGAATTGTGAGACCCATTCAACTTGCTGACCTTCATCCAGAGCGAAAGACTGCAAGTCCTCCTGTCTTTGCAAGTGGTGACATTGTGATGGGGGACGCCTCGAAAGTGGCTGTCTCAGATTTTGATTCAAGGCTTTCCTCCTTCCTGGCTCGCTTTGATCTCTTGGAATTTAACAGTCTTCCTGCCAGCCATTTCCATGTTTTTGGGTCTTCTTATGGCAGCTTCCTACGCTTCTCTGTTCCTGTTGAAGGCCTGCCGCTGTTAGAGAGTCTGCTCAAGAGTCACGGGGATTTCACCAGTGGCTTCAGGGGAGGCATTTTTCTGGGCAATATTTTGATGAAGTTGCTATGTGCTGTGCTGGTTTCCCTGAGTAATTCTTCTGTAGATTCTTTGTCTGAAGAAAAGCTTCTGGAGTGGAGAGGGGTGGTCCAAGACCTTCTAGAGGCCAAGTTCAATTTGTCTTTTCTGTTGGATCACTTGCGTCTGCTGGCTCATATGCTGTTTCAGAGGCAATCATTCAAGAGTATAGACACCGAAATAGCTGCTGCTGAGGAAGCTTTGGCTCATGCTCACAAGGTTTTACAAGACTTGAAGGTCAAGCGGCAGAGGATCCTTTCTACTTTGACTGTGCCTGTTATTTCTCCGGATGCCTCCCTATTGGCCGGCCTCATTCCTTAGCTTATTTTAGATTTACATAAACAATTTGGGGTTGTATAAGTTTTTTTTTTGAACATTGCTCTACTCTTTGTTTCTTTTTTTTTTTTTTTTTTGTGTTTCAAAACTGCTTCTCATTTCTTAGTATGTGAATCTGCCTTTTTCTTTGATATATTGCCTTTTCTTTCCTATGACTCTTTTCTTTCTTGAGTCCTGGACCATGGTTTCCACAGGCTTCACTGTAAGTTCTGGTCCAGGTACCCGGTAATCTATTATGCAAGTACTGAACTGGGTACACTGGTATCCTTTCCTATGTATATTTTTTTGAGATACGGTCCCAGTTCATGAACTTTGACAGGTTCCCTTTTGCCAAGTGCTAGGCTAGGTATCCTGGATACTTTACTTTTATCTGTGATCCTAGACCTATGCACTTGGAACTGTCTGTGGGATATCTGAAATTATCTGTGAGGTGGATCCTGGGCCATATGTAAAAGGGTATTACATACCTTTTTTTTTTTGACTCAAGTATCCTTCCTTAAATTTATCCAAACTTGGTCTTTGCAGTATTTAAAGAAAGACTTAAATGTTGAAGAAACAGGAACTTCATTAAAATATGGTCATTTTTAAGGAACAAAGAAAAATCATTTGGTGTAGCATTGACCACAAAGTGTCAATCTATCATATGTTCCTAAACAAAATCATTTTAGACCGGAATTCATGATAAAGGCTTAAAAAAAAAGATAAAATAAAAAAAACTTAGCAGATAGTGAAGCTGGTAAAAGGACCCTAAGGTACCGGGATCCCCTCGTCCTTATGCATAGTATTGCTTCAGCCATTTCCTGTTTATGGGTTCTGTCAGGACTGTCCCATCTTCTTTGGTAAGGTAATAATATCCACTCTCATGAGCTGCATTGATGATGTAAGGTCCTTCCCATTTTGGGGTGAACTTGGAAGGCCCTGGCAGGTTCCTTTTCACGTGCTCCACCATCCTTAGTACTAATTGTCCTTCAGTGAACACTCTTAGGTGTACTGCTTGTGCATATGCTCTGGTTATTCTTTGCTGGTACCTCTGGCTCCTTTTCTTGGCCAGCTCTCTTTCTTCTTCTACCCCTTCCAGATCTGCTAGCCTCCTTCCATTGTTTGTGTCCTCACTTTCTCCTTGATTTTCCTCCAGAACTACCCTTGGTGTAGGAATGACTAACTCCACGGGGCTGATGGCTTCTGTTCCATAGACCAAGGAGAATGGGGAGAATCCTGTGGCTGTCTTTACAGAGCTTCTACATGCCCAAAGTACATCTGCCAGATGGTCACTCCATTTCCCTCCATACTCATGCTTCATTTTCTTAAGGATCTTCAGCATTACCCTATTAGTAGCTTCAGCTTGGCTGTTTCCTTGTGGGTAGTATGGGGTAGATCTCCCATGCTTGATGTGATATGCTTCAGTTAACCCCTTTATATCCTTATTTATGAATGGGGTTCCGTTGTCACTGATCAATCTTTTGGGGATCCCGAACCTTGTAATGATGTGGTTTCGAATGAAATTTGCTACAGCTGCTCTAGTAGCTTTTTTCAAAGGGATGACCTCTACCCATTTTGTAAAGTACTCTGTGGCTGCCAGGATCCATATATAACCGTTGGATGGAGGGTTTATAGGCCCTATGAGATCAAGCCCCCAAGTATGAAAAGGCCATGGCGTCGTCATATCCTGTAGGACATTTGGGTGAGTGTGAATTGCATCTCCCAGGATTTGGCAAGCATGACATGTTTTGACCAGCTCCTCAGAGTCTCTTTTCATCGTTGGCCAGTAATATCCCAACAACAGTAACTACTTGTACAGTCTTCTCTTCCCCGGGTGACTTCCACAATCTCCAGAATGTACTTCTCTGACTACTTCTTTAGCTTCCTTTGGTCCCAGGCACCTGAGGGGATCCCCATGGTATCCCTTTTTGAATAAAATGTCGTTCTGAAAGAAATACCTGCCTGCTAGCTTTTTGAGCTTGTGGGTCAGTTTCTTGTCGGTTGGCAGGATCCTCTGAGCCAGGTATCCTATGAAAGGAACCCGCCAATCTTTTGCAATAAACACCGCGTAGCTTTCTTCTTTATCAATTGCCAACCGACACTCCTGACATTTCTCCTATATAATTGCTGCTTCCTTATCCATATCTGGCCAGTAATACTCCATGTGTTGCATCCTTCTATATAGGCTGACATTTTCTGCAACCCCACATGCTTGGGCGTGTAATTCTTCTAGTTTCAACTTTCCTTCTTTCTCGGTGATACATCTGGACAATATTCCTTCTGGCAGTCTTCTATACAATTCTCCTTCTATCTGAGTGTAATCCATTAGTTCTTTGATGTTCCCCATAGGCCCTGCCTCTTTCATCTTTTCTTTGATTTCGTCCCTCCAGTCCCACTGTTTGGACTCTTCGGGGTACATCCCTTGGAGGATCCTTACAATAGAATGTTCCTGCCTTCCTATTTTTATTAGCGTATCTCTCCCATTAAATGGTATTTGGGATCCTAGGATGGCGAGTGCATCAGCAAACCTGTTTTCACTTCTTTGAGTGTATTCTATGCTGAAGGTCTGAAATTCCATCTCCAGCCTTTGTGCCCAAGTCCTGTAGGCTGCTAAGTTTTGTTCCCGTAATGCGAAGTCACCTTTCACTTAGGAGACTACAAGATTGGAATCTCCCAACACTCTCATATGTTTCACTCCTATGCTGAGTGCTATAGTCAACCCAGTTAAGTATGCCTCATATTCAGCTGCATTATTAGAGCATGAGAAACCAAGCTTGAAAGACAAGGGCATGGTATCCCCATTTTCATAGCTTAGTACAATTCCTATCCCATTTGAAATTGCTGTAGCCGACCCGTCAAACCTCATGGTCCATTTCTTCCTTGGGATCTCCATCACTGCTACCTCACCAGGGATTTCTTCGCTCAGCGGGCTTTCCTCCTTCCCTGGGAATTGAGCTAGCAAATCTGCTATGGCCTGGCTCTTGACAGCCTTGGGAGTTCTTATACCTATATCATATTGAGAGAGCAACACTAGCCATTGTGCTACCCTTCCCGTAAGAAGGGGCTGGTGCAGGAGTGCTTTTATGGGGTGGGACTTGGTTACCAAGAGGATTTGGTGAGCTGAGAAGTACCTCTTTAGCCTTTGGGATGCATAAATGATAACTAGGCAGGCTTTCTTTATTCTAGGGTACCTGGTCTCGGTATCCTTGAGTGTTCTGCTTACATAATATACAAGCTGCTCATTTCCTTGGTCATCTTCTTGTGCCAGCAAAGCTCCTATTGCCTGGGAGTTTGATGCTAAGTATAGCAATAGAGGTCGCCCACGTACTGGTGCCTGGAGGGTGGGCAGATGATTCATGATGCCCTGAATTCTTTGAAAAGCTTCCTGCTGCTCGGTCCCCCAGGTAAATTCGTTCCCCTTTTTCAACAGTTTGGATAGGCCTACTGTAGCTGAGGCTAAACCAGGCACAAATCTCCTAATATAGGAGACCCTTCCCAGGAAGCTTTTGAGTTCCTTAACAGTAGTTGGTCTTCTCATTGTTGCGATAGCTGTGGCCTTGGCCGGATCCACACTTATGCCTTTGTGATGTACTAGGAACCCAAGGAACTTTCCAGCAGACACTCCAAAGGCGCACTTCATGGGGTTCATACGTAACTTATACTTCCTGCATCTTTCAAAGACTTGCTCAAGTACTTGGAAATGTCCTGTTCTGGTTTTTGACTTGACCACAATATCATCTACATAATCTTCCATCTCCTCATGCATCATGTCATGGAAAATGGCTGTCATGGTTCACTGATACGTAGCCCCCGCATTTGTGAGGCCAAAGGGCATTACAGTGTAGTAAAAGTTCCCAATCGGAGTTCTGAATGCCGTTTTCTCTGCATCTTTGGCTGCCATGCGGATTTGGTTGTACCCACTATACCCATCCATAAATGAGAACATTGAGCTTCCTGCAACTGAATCTACAAGGAGGTCGATATTAGGCAAGGGGAATTCATCTTTAGGACATGCCTTGTTCAAGTTGCGAAAGTCTACACAGCAACGGATCTGACCGTTTTTCTTCTTCACAGGTACAATGTTGGAAAGCCATTTTGGGTGTTGGATGGGTTTGATAAAACCAGCTGTTAGCAATTTTTTGACCTCTTGAACTAGTTGAGCTTCTACCTCAGTATAGAAGACCCTAGCCGGTTGAACTACTGGCCTCATCCCTGGTTCCACATTAAGAGAATGGACTACCAATCCTGGGTCTAAACTAGGCATCTCATCATAGGTCCATGCGAACACATCTCTGTATTTTTGAAGCAAGGTTACCAGTTGTTCCCTTTCTTGTGCCACCAATTGACTGCTAATGAAGACAGGCTTTCGGGATCCCGGTTCTGTTCCCAAGTCTATTTCCTTTAATTCTTCCTCAGGCTGAATCTGGGCCTCCTTAACTGGTTCTTCTGGAATTTCTTCTTGGGCCATCATGCAGCTTCGTGGTTCGGGACCTTCTTGCACAATGCATTCGTGTCCCGCGCACCTTCACAAACGATAAATTAGCCTCCCCCCAGGTTCCTGCACCACCACACATTCTTGGGATCCTGAAGAGCTGGGCTTCCTTTTTTGTCTTTTTCTTTCCGGAAAGTTCCTCAGGTTACGGGTGCCCCTCCCTCCTTCTTCTTCTTCTAGGATAGGTGCCCCTGGGGATCCCGGGGCGGGGTCCTCAACATCTGGCTCCAATTCATCATAAAACATCGTTTCTGCAAAGTTCACTTCTCCCTGACTGAAAGGATTATGGTTGGCAGGGATCCTTATGGGCCTCCCATTCAGTCTCCCTTTAATGCATTGATGGAACGTGGATGGAATTGGGTGATGTTTATGAAGCCACGGGCGTCCCAGCAACACATGATAAGAAACTTCTGCATTAATCACATGAAACCTTGTCAGGGCTACTATTGACCCTACCCTTAAGGCTAGCTGCACGTATCCTTCTGTTGATTCCACCGATCCTCCAAATCCTGTTATTTCCATGGGAGCCCCCAGGATCCTTCTGTCAACTAAGCCAACAGCTTCCAAGGTACTCATGGCTATGAGATTGTGTGATGCCCCCGTATCCACCAGTGCTCTTCTGACTTGAACGCCGTTTATGGTGGCCATTAGATAAAGGGGTCTACGGTGGTCTGGGTGCTCAATCTCCATGTCTTCATCAGTGAAGGTTATTGCATTGGTTGTCTCCAGGAAAGCTCGACTAGCATGTGACTCTGCTGTAAAGCATTCCATCCCTGAATCTGCTGCTATGCTCATGAGAGACTCTGTGGCCACTCTTCTTGCTTTTGGTCCGAATCCTAATTGATTGAATAGTGACCTAAACTTAGGATTCTTCTGGAGGGTTCTGACTGTGCTCGGGTGGAAGGATCCTTCAGATTCTCCTGCTTCTGCCGGGTTCCCATGTATTACTACTGCTACCACCCCTTTTCCTTTGTGGTTAGGCAAGGGGTTCCTCTGCACTTCTAGCTCCTTCTGAGTAAGCTCCAGGGTTCCTTCTCTCAACTTTTTGTGGAAGAGTCTGCGAAGGGTCCAGCAATCCTTGGTGGAGTGCTTGACATAATTATGGATTCTGCAAAATAAAGGATTCTTCCTTTCTTCTTCAGTTGGTGGCCTGGACACAGTGAATGGCCTAACAACCCCATCTCTGATCCATTTGTCTAAGACATGGCTTAACTCTTCAGCTGTACATGGGATCACTGGTGGTTCCTCGAACACCTTCCCATCTGGTCTCTTCCTTTTTTCTCCTACTGATGCTGTCATAGCTTGGGATGCGGGCAGCCTTTTTGTCCTCATGGTTTGCACCGTCCTTCTGGTTCTCTGTAGCAAGTCAGCAAACTGTGTGATACATAGATTTTCAAGGTTGAGCCTGTAATTGTGAAAGTGTCTTTTTCGGGATACTCAGGCCCAAGGATCCCGAGCCTGAGTGAAAAAGAAAAGGGGGATTTGGTGGACTGGGCCTTGATTCACCGCAGCTAAATGGCTGTTTAAGAATCAAGCGAATACAGAGAAATATTCCTAACAAATAAACAAGGATATCGAGGAGTGCCAAAATTAACAACGTAAGTTCAGAAAGAAAGATCAAACAGGATTAGCAAGGCAATAAAAAGAAGTACTGTGGGGATCCTGGGGACAATATTTCATTAAAACATTATCTGTTTTGATTACAGCAAGCTTACTAGGACGTGATACAAGGTCCAATCAAGCTCAAAAATTGCAGCCTTGAATGGCTATTTCAGCCTTCAAAACTTGCGAAGTTTGATTCTTGTTGGATCCGAGTATGTGCCATAGTTGCTTTTACAGGATATCGGGAAGCAGTATTTGTCTTTCCCTTTAGTATTTTTCTTTCTGCCTAAACTTTCTGATGATTTTTCTGGTGAATCTCCTCTATTCTATTGTTCCTTTCTTTTTCTCGCTGCCCTCTTCACAACCCCTCCTCCCCTTTTTATAGTGGAGTTTTTCTGGGCTTCTTGGGGAACCGTTGGTTCCCCTGTTTTGGTCTTTTGTGAACAGAGTATGTTCTGTCCTCATCATCTCGGTAAGTCCCCTTTTCCGTTTTTTCTCATTCTTTCCTTCTCTTGGTTCTGATTCCTTCGAAAGTTTCTGGTTGGCCATCCTCTTTGGGGTGTGCTGAGGTATGCCCTTCTCGGCATCCTCACTTCTGGTGTCTTTTACTTCTCCGTTTCTTTCCTATTTGGGCGGAATCCTGTTCTGCTCTTTTGAAATCGTTTTTGTTAACATTCTTCTTCCTTGTTTTTGGTTCCCCGACGCCTTTTCTGTCTGTGCCATGAAGGGTCGCCCTTTTGCTTTTTTTTCTCGTTTTTCTTTCTATCGATCTGTCCTGGTCTTCTTTTTTTTTCTTCGCGCTCATTAATGGTGCCCGGGGATCCTTGCGCCTTATACTTTGCTGTGATGTTTTCTCTTTTTCTTTTTTGGTTGCTTTTCCTTTTCTGGGCTTCGGGATCCTCAGGGCCTTTAGTATAATACCTTTGGACTTGGTCTTTTTTTCTTCTGGGCTTAACTCACTCTTTCTTGGGCTTAGCTTATTCTTTCTTGGGCTTATTTTTGCTGTGATTTTTTTAGACCTCAACATTTAGCCCCCCGAGCTCGTGGGTTGCCTGAAGCCCACGCGTGAGTGATTTAGGTTTCCTTAGGTTTTTGTGGGATCCCAGCTCTCTTAAGCTGCTTTTGGTCGCCTCCTTTTTGCGTGTTGTGTTCTTTTACAATTATTACTTTTCACAGCTTCCTCTTTACACGGGACGTGGCAGTTGAGTATTTGAGATAAAACTCTTCTACCCACTTATCTCGTTTCCCATTGCTTCTCATTAATAACTGCTGATTAACCCCCTCTTCAAATTAAATTTTTTGCAACTGGCGCGTCTTTTCATAAACTGTTTTTCCCAACTGCTACTTGCGCCTTTATTGTAGCCGTTTCACCTTATCATTTTGCTTCTCTGAACTTTTTTTCCATTCCCTGAGTTTTTTTCTTCTCTGTTACTCTGGTCTTCCCTTCTTCGCACTTTCAATCTCTCTTCTTCTCAGAGTGTGTGCTGTTTCCATGGCTTCTTCTTCTTCTCGCAAGAGGAGAGAGCGCACCCCCAGTCCTTCTGAGGGGGAAGGTTCTTCTGGTTCTGCTCCGAGCGATTCCCGCGAGGTTGCTGAACGTCCGGCCTTCCCTTTACGGGATCCTTGGTATTCTCTCAGTTTATTTTTTCCCCATATATCTCATGGTGAGGCTCCTCCATCCCCTCACGTTTGGTTATTTTCTGGCCAAACGGGTTTCGCTGGTTCCGCTCAGGTTCCTGACCCTAGAGAGATTTTTGATCTCCAGATCAGACAAGGAATCCGAGAGGCGGTTCCTATTTTCTTTGATTTTGTTCCGGGCAAGATTCAGGGTTGGCCTATATGGGTAGACAAAGAACTGTCTGATGCTGAGTTCGTGGGTCGTTTGGAGCGCGCCGGCATCCTAAAGGCAGTGGCTATTTCCAGAAACCTTGAGGGTTTCAGAGACGCCAAAGGGCTCAGGCATCTGGTACGTCGTTGGTGTCCTTCCCTTCATACTTTTTTCTTTTCTACTGGTGAATTGACAATCACCTTGGAGGATGTGGTTAATAACTTCCTCCTCCCGGTGTTTGGTGAAGAAAATCCCTTTGATATTGATCTTTCTGGTGAGGATCTCGTGGTGGAAGAGAAATTATTTGGTCATTTTGGTGGCCGCTCCGCCTCTCCTGGTGGTAAACCGGCTAGGATGGGGAGATGGGTGATGACCCTCTCTCGTGAAAAGGATAAGGAAGTGAGGTGGGCCGGTTTCCTGGCTTTTTGGCTTAGTAAATTCTTATTCAGTGAGTTCCCTGGGTACGGAGTTAAGTCTTCATTTTTTCCGCTGGCAATCAAGTTGGCTCGGGGTACCCAGTATCCTTTGGCCCCTCTGTTTTTGGGTCATGTTTATTCTCAACTGGACCAGCTTCATGGAGACGAGGGTGAGGGTGACTCTTGCTATGTGATTACTTCATCTCTTCATTGTGCCATTCTTCAAATTTTTATGTGGGACCGTTCTGCAGCTACCTTGGCTAAGTGTAGAAATTTGAAGTTTGTGAAGGACAAATTCCAAGGATCCCCCGACATAGTGAAGGGTCTTTGTGGCAATTCTACTGATGCTTTTCCCATTATTTTTCGCTGGATTAGCTTGAAGGGTGGTGGCCTTAATCTTGTGGAGTTGTTTGACCAAGCAGGGAGCTTATATTGGAGATCCCCTCGTGAATTTGGTCCTGGCTTTGCATGTGATTCTGTGTTATCTTCTTTTTTATCTTCAACAGGTAACACCTTTGACTTGCGTCGTGGTGATGAGGGCAGCCTGGCTTATCTTGCCTGCATTAGCCCTTCCTGGCTTCCCGTGCCTTCTTCAAGTGGCCCAAAGTACACTCATTATTCAGCACATCGGGTGCTTCGACAGTTTGGCTTTGATCAAGATATCCCGCCAGTTTTCAAGGATGTGGTGCCATCCCTTCCTTCCTTGGATCCTTTCTTGAGGCTGCAGGCCTTTTCTTATTGGTCTCGGAGGAGCCCCCAGTTCGTAGTGCCTAACTCCCAGAGAGGAGTTTTTGCTTCCAGTGGCTATACCGGTTATTGGAGAAGAGTACAAAAATCTTTTGTTGACTATGTTGGCACTGGTACAATTCGGGAAGTCCCGAACTCTAGCATTGTTTCTGCTCCGACAGCCAATAGACGTTTATCCCTTCCTACTGCTGGGATTGTTTCTGCTGCTGCTAGCAGCAAGACTGGGTTTGCAGAGTGGCATTCCTCCAGGGGAGGTTGGGTGACTTACGGACAGGATTTTCCTGAAGCCTGGCTGGGTGACAGTCTTATCATTGGTACCTCTTCTGGGGTACCCATCAAAAAGGGTGCAACAGAGACAATTAGTGCTGCTATTGCTAAAGGTAAGGATGTTAAGTTGAAGAAGATGAAAGCTGCTGATGTTGGCGAAAGTGCAGGGGGTGTGGAGATAGGCTCTGAGGCAAAAAGAAGGAAATCGGGGAAATCTCAAGTACACTTGGCATCTCACGAAGGCAAGGATGTCAGGGAACCTCTAGTTTCAAGGACCCGGAAGAAGACCAAGGTAGAGTCTTCTTTTCCCCAGGTTCCTGTGACTGCTTCAGTCCATGGTTCTTTAGGATCCTCTGGTTTGGTATCCCAGCCTCCTTTAGGACCCTCTGGGCGTACTCGTAGTAAGCAAAAGACTTCCAGAGAATCTGTAGAGAGAGAGAGAAGGGCAAGACTTCTTTCCTTCTTCTCTCCTTTTTTTTTTTGCATTCATTTTCTATCTTTGCTGACGAGTGGTGATTTTCTTTGCAGTCCAAGCGCAAGTCTGATTATAAGAAGGGTAAGAGTCAATCTTCCGGAGACGACGTGGTACGTGTGTTCCCCCTTCTTCTGTTCTTTCTGTGTTGCTAGTATTCTTGCTGTTTTCCTTTCTTTTTTTTTTTTTTAGTATTGCCTTCTCTGCTTCTCCTTTCTTTAGGTGGAGGTATCCCCTCCTGTAACTGGCAAGGTTCTGGGGGAGGAAACTATCACAGCTCTTTCTGTCATTTTTCCTGTTATGGGGGAGGAGCCCCCTACTGATGACCCTGCTGATGGAATTGGGCAGCCGATGCAAGGTTCCCAGGACTCTCAGGATCCCAAAGCTTCTAGGATCCCATCATCTCAGAGTCCCCATCTTGAACGCACTCCTAGTCCTATCAAGACTGTGTTTCCTCTGTCCTCGTCAGATAAAGATGCTTTGGGAGACACTCCTTTATCCAAACAAACAGGTAAAGCTTGTTTCTTTTGAAATAACGTTATGTTTCACTCTCTTTCCCAGTTTCTCTTGAGTTCCTTCTTTTCCTTTTAGGTCAAACCAGTGAGAAAGCCGCTCATAGTGTCGCCTCTTCTTTAGAATCAGAGAGCTCAGAAGGTGAGTGCAGGCTGTTCCATCGTGTTTTACCCCTTTTTTTTTTATATATATGGCGAAGCCCCTTGCATCTATCCCTTCCTTTAGCCAATTTGCCATTGGTCCCTCACCTTTTCTCCAACTTGCCTTATGTTCCTTCCCAGAATCTTCGGGGAAGTCGGGAGATCAGGAAGAAGAGGTTCTGCCTCAAGAAACTGGAGCCGGTTTGTTCTTCTAGATTTGTTCTTCTTTTTTCTTTTTCTTCTTTCTCCCCTTTTTTTTTGAATACTGATACAGGCTTTGCAGGTTCTGAACCTGTTATCCCTGAAGGAATTGTGAGACCTGTTGGAGTTGTTGACCTTCATCCAGAGCAGAAGGCTGCAAGTCCTCAGGTTTCTGCAAGTGGTGACACGGTGATGGGGGATGCCTCGAAGGTGGCTGCATCAGATCTTGATTCGAAGCTTTCCTCTTTCCTGGCTCGCTTCGATCTTTTGGAATTCAACAGTCTTCCTGCCAGCCACTTTCATGTCTTTGGGTCTTCTTATGGCAGCTTCCTGCGCTTCTCTGTTCCTGTGGAGGGCTTGCCACTGCTAGAGAGCCTGCTCAAGAGTCACGGGGATTTTACCAGTGGCTTCAGGGGAGGCATTTTTCTAGGCAATATTCTGATGGAGTTGCTGTGTGCTGTGTTGATTTCTCTAAAGAATTCCTCTGTTGATTCGTTGTCTGAAGAAAAGCTTCTGGAATGGAGAGGTGTGGTGCAGGACCTTCTAGAGGCCAAGTTTAATTTGTCTTTCCTGCTGGATCACTTGCGTCTGCTGGCTCATATGTTGTTTCAAAGGCAATCATTCAAGAGTATAGACACTGAGATAGCTGTTGCTGAGGAAGCTTTGGCTCATGCTCACAAAGTTCTACAAGATTTGAAAGTCAAGCGGCAGAGGATCCTTTCTTCTTTGGCTGTTCCTGCTATTTCTCCAGATGCTTCTCTGTTGGCCGGCCTCATTCCTTAGCTTTTTTTTTTATTCATATGAACAATTTGGGGTTGTATAATTTTTTTTTTTAGAACACTGCTCTGCTCTTTCTTTCTTGTGCATCAAAACTGCTTCTTATTTCTTGATATGTGAATCTGCCTTTTTCCATGGATGTATATATATTGTCTTTACTTTCTTGTGATTCTTTTCTTTCCTGAGTCCTGGACCATGGTTTTCACAGGTTTCACTGTAAGTTCTGGTCCAGGTACTTGGTGACTTATTGTGCAAGTACTGAACTGGGTACGCTAGTATCCTTCTCTGTGTATTATTTTTTTTTTGAGATACGGTCCCAGTTCATGAACTTTTGACAGGTTCCCCTTTTGCCAAGTGCTAGGCTAGGTATCCTAGATATTTTCTTTTATTCTGTGACCCTAGACCTATGCACTTGGGACTGTTTGTGGGATATCCGAAATTATTTGTGAGGTGGATCCTGGGCCATATGTAAAAAGGGTATTGCATATTCTCCCCCTCTTTTTTTTTGACTCAGGTATCCTTCCTTGAATTTATCCATGTTTGGTCTTTGCAGTAAAAAAAAAAACTTAAATGTTGCAGAAAAAGGAATTCCATTAAAACATGATCATTTTTTTTTTGGAACAAAGCAAAAGTCTTTTGGTGCAGCATTGACCACAAAGTGTCAATCTATCACATGTTCCTGAACAAAATTATCTTAGGCTAGAATTTTGATAAAGGTTAAAAATAAAAAGACAAAATAAAAGGAACTTAGCAGATAGTGAAGTTGGTGAAAGGACCCTGAGGTACTGGGGATCCCGTTGTCCTCATGCATAATATTGCTTCAGCCATTTCCCGTTTATGGGTTCTGTCAGGACTGTCCCATCTTCTTTGGTAAGGTAATAATATCCACTTTCATGAGCTGTATTGATGATGTAGGGTCCTTCCCATTTTGGGGTGAACTTGGAAGGCCCTGGCAGGTTCCTCCTCACGTGCTCCGCCATCCTTAGCACTAGTGAACACTCTTGGGCGTACTGCTTGTGCATATGCTCTGGTCATTCTTTGCTGGTATCTTTGGCTCCTTTTCTTGGCCAGTTCCCTTTCTTCTTCTACTCCTTCCAGATCTACTAATCTCTTTTCATTGCTTGCGTCTTCACTTTCTCCCCGATTTTCCTCAAGAACTACCCTTGGTGTAGGAATGATTAACTCCACAGGGCTGATGGCCTCTGTTCCATAAACCAGGGAGAATGGGGAGAATCCTGTGGCTGTCTTTACGGAGCTCCTACATGCCCAAAGCACATCTGCCAAATGGTCACTCCATTTTCCTCCATACTCATGCTTCATTTTCTTAAGGATTTTTAATATTACCCTGTTGGTAGCTTCAGCTTGGCCGTTTCCTTGTGGGTAGTATGGGGTAGATCTTCCCTGCTTGATGTGGTATGCTTCAGTTAATCCCTTCACATCTTTGTTTATGAATGGGGTTCCATTGTCGCTGATCAATCTTCTGGGGATCCCGAATCTTGTAATGATGTGGTCTCGAATGAAATTTGCTACAGCTGCTCCAGTAGCTTTTTTCAAAGGGATGGCCTCTACCCATTTTGTAAAGTACTCCGTGGCTGCCAGGATCCATATATAACCATTGGATGGAGGGTTTATGGGCCCTATGAGATCGAGCCCCCAAGTATGAAAAGGCCATGGTGTTGTCATATCCTGTAGGACATTTGGGTGAGTGTGAATCGCATCCCCTAGGACTTGGCAAGCATGGCATGTTCTGACCAACTCCTCAGAGTCTCTTTTCATCGTTGGCCAGTAATACCCCAACGACAGTAACTGCTTGTGCAGCCTTCTCTTTCCTAGGTGACTTCCGCAATCTCCAGAGTGTACTTCTCTGACCACTTCTCTGGCTTCCTTTGGTCCCAGGCACCTGAGGGGATCCCCGTGGTATCCCTTTTTGAACAAAATATCATTCTGCAAGAAATACCTGCACGCCAGTTTCTTGAGCTTATGGGCCAGCTCCTTGTCGGTTGGCAGGATACCCTGAGCCAGGTATTCTATGAAAGGAACCCGCCAATCTTCTGTAACAAACACAGCGTAGCTTTCTTCTTTATCGATTGCCAAACGACATTCTTTACATTTCCCCTGTATGACTGCTGCTTCCTTGTCCATGTCTGGCCAATAGTACCCCATGCGTTGCATCCTCCTGTATAGGCTGACTTTTTCTGCAACTCCACACGTTTGGGCGTGCAATTCTTCTAATTTCAACTTTCCTTCCTTCTTGGTGATACACCTGGACAGTATTCCTCCTGGCAGTCTTCTGTACAATTCTCCTTCTATCTGAGTGTAATCCATTAGTTCTTTGATGTTCCCCCTAGGGTTTACTCCTTTCATCCTTTCTTTGACTTCGTCCCTCCAGTCCCACTGTTTGGATTCCCCTGGGTACATTCCTTGGAGGATCCTCACAATAGAATGTTCCTGCTTTCCTATTTTTATCAGTGTATCTCTCCCATCAAATGGTATTTGGGATCCCAGGGTGGCGAGAGCATCTGCGAACCTGTTTTCGCTTCTTTGGGTGTATTCTATGCTGAAGGTTTGAAACTCCATTTCCAGTCTTTGTGCCCAAGTCCTGTAGGCTGCTAAGCTTTGTTCCCGTAATGCAAAGTCACCTTTTACTTGGGAGACTACAAGATTAGAATCTCCCAGCACTCTCATGTGTTTTACTCCTATGCTGAGTGCTATAGTCAACCCAGTCAAGTATGCCTCATACTCAGCTGCATTATTAGAGCATGAGAAACCAAGCTTGAAAGACAGGGGCATGACATCCCCATTTTCACAGCTTAGCACAATTCCTACCCCATTTGAAGTTGCTGTAGCTGACCCGTCAAACCTCATAGTCCATTTCTTCCCTGGGATCTCCATCACTGCTACCTCACCAGGGATCTCTTCGCTCAGCGAGCCTTCCTCCTTCCCTGGGAATTGAGCTAGCAAATCTGCTATGGCCTGGCTCTTTACAGCCTTGGGAGTTCTTGTGCCTATATCATATTGTGAGAGCAATACTAGCCATTGTGTCATCCTTCCCGTGAGGAGGGGCTGGTGCAGGAGTGCTTTTATGGGGTGGGACTTAGTTACCAAGAGGATTTGGTGAGCTGAGAAGTACCTCTTCAACCTTTGGGAGGCATAAACAATTACTAGGCAGGCTTTCTCTATTCTGGGGTACCTGGTCTCAGTATCCTTGAGTGTTCTGCTTACATAATATATGGGCTGCTCATTTCCTTGGTCATCTTCTTGCGCCAGCAAAGCTCCTATTGCCTGAGAGTTTGATGCTAAGTATAGCAACAGAGGTCGCCCACGTACTGGTGCCTGGAGGGTGGGTAGATGGTTCATGATGCTCTGAATTCTTTGAAAAGCTTCCTGCTGCTCTGTTCCCCAGGTGAATTCATTTCCCTTTTTCAGTAGTTTTGATAAGCCTGCCGTGGCTGAGGCCAAACCAGGCACAAACCTCCTGATATATGAGACTCTTCCCAGGAAGCTTTTGAGTTCTCTAACAGTAGTTGGTCTCCTCATCGTGGCAATAGCTGTGGCCTTGGCTGGATCCACGCTTATGCCTTTGTGATGTACCAGGAACCCAAGGAACTTTCCAGCAGACACTCCAAAGGCGCACTTCATGGGGTTCATACGTAGCTTGTATTTCCTGCATCTTTCAAAGACCTGCTCAAGTACTTGGAAATGTCCTGTTCTGGTTTTTGACTTGACCACAATATCGTCTACATAATCTTCCATCTCCTCATGCATCATGTCATGGAAAATGGCTGTCATGGTTCGTTGATACGTAGCCTCCGCATTTTTGAGGCCAAAGGGCATTACAGTGTAGTAAAAGTTCCCAATCGGAGTTCTGAATGCCGTCTTTTCTGCATCTTTGGCTGCCATGCGAATTTGATTGTATCCACTGTACCCGTCCATAAACGAGAACATTGAGTTTCCTGCAGCTGAATCTACAAGGAGATCGATATTGGGCAAGGGGAACTCATCTTTAGGACATGCCTTGTTCAAGTTGCGAAAGTCTACACAGCAGCGGATTTGACCATTCTTCTTCTTCACAGGTACAATGTTGGAAAGCCATTTTGGGTGTTGGATGGGTTTGATAAAACCAGCTGTTAGTAATTTCTTGACTTCTTGGACTATTTGAGCTTCTACCTCAGTGTGGAAGACCCTGGCTGGTTGGACTACTGGCCTCACCCCTGGTTCCACATTAAGAGAATGGACTACTAACTCCGAGTCTAGACCAGGCATCTCATCATAAGTCCATGCAAACACATCTCTGTATTTTTGAAGTAAGGCTACCAGTTGTTCTCTTTCTTGAGCCACCAATTGACTGCTAATGAAAACAGGTTTCCGGGATCCTGGTTCTGTTCCCAGGTCTACTTCCTTCAGTTCTTCCTCGGGCTGAATCTGGGCCTCCTTAACTGGTTCTTCTGGGATTTCTTCTTGGGCCATCATGCAACTTGGTGGTCCGGGACCTTCCTGCACAATGCATTCGGGCCCCGCGCACCTTCACAAACGATAAATTAGCCTTCCCCCAGGTTCCCGCACCACCACACATTCTCGGGATCCTGAAGAGCTGGGCTCCCTCTTTTGTCTTTTTCTTTCTAAAAGGTTTCTCAGGTCACGGGTGCTCCTTCCTCCTTCTTCTTCTTCTAGGATAGGTGCCCCCGGGATCCCTGGGGTGGGGTTCTCATCATCTGGCTCCAACTCATCATAAAACATTGTTTCTGCAAAGTTCACTTCTCCCTGGCTGAAAGGATTATGATTGGCAGGGATCCTTATGGGCCTCCCATTCAGTCTCCCTTTAATGCATTGATGGAACGTGGATGGAATAAGATGATGTTTGTGAAGCCACGGGCGTCCCAGCAGTACGTGATAAGAAACTTCTGCATTAATCACATGAAACCTTGTCAAAGCTACTATTGGCCCTACCCTTAAGGCTAGCTGTACGTATCCTTCTGTTGCTTCCACCGATCCTCCAAACCCTGTTATCTCCATGGGGGTCCCCAGGATCCTTCTGTCAGCTAAGCCAACAGCTTCCAAGGTACTCAAGGCTATGAGGTTGAGTGATGCCCCTGTATCCACCAGTGCTCTCCTGACTTGAACGCCGTTTATGGTGGCCATTAAATAAAGGGGTCTACGGTGGTCTGGGTGCTCAATCTCCATGTCCTCATCAGTGAAAGTTATTGCGTTGGTTGTCTCCAGGAAAGCTCGACTAGCATGTGACTCAGCTGTAAAACATTCCATCCCTGAATCTGCTGCTATACTCATGAGAGACTCTGTGGCCACTCTTCTTGCTTCTGGTCCGAATCCTAATTGATTGAATAGTGACCTGAACTTAGGATTCTTTTGGAGGGTCTTGACTGTACTCGGGTGGAAGGATCCTTCAGATTCTCCTGCCTCTGCTGGGTTCCCATGTATTACTACTGCTACTACCCCTTTTCCTTTGTGGTTAGGTAAGGGGTTCCTCTGCACTTCCGGTTCCTTCTGGGTGAGCTCCAGGGTTCCTTCTCTCAACTTTTTGTGGAATAATCTGCAAGGGTCCAGCTGTCCTTGGTGGAGTGCTTCACATAGTTATGGATTCTGCAAAATAAAGGATTCTTTCTTTCTTCTTCGGTTGGTGGCCTGGACACAGTGAATGGCCTAACAACCCCATCTCCAATCCATTTGTCTAGGACATGGCTTAACTCCTCAGCTGTGCATGGGATCACTGGTGGTTCTTCAAACACCTTTCCGTCTGGTCTTTTCCTTTTTTCTCCCGTTGATGCTGTCATAGCTTGGGATGCGGGCAGCCTTTTGGTTCTCATGGTTTGCGCCGTCCTTCTGGTTCTTTGCAGCAGATCAGCAAATTGTGTGATACATAAATTTTCAAGGTTGAGCCTGTAGTCAAAAAGCATGTTGGCTATGCAGGTTTCCACGAGCTCCTTTTCTTCATGGTCTCCATAGCAGTCTAGAGACACATCTTCGAATCTTTTAATAAACTGAACAGGATCTTCTCCAGGTCTCTGCCTCACCATCTGCAGGTTCTGGAAAGTGATTTTGTCTTCACCAGGGTAATATTTGGCGCAGAATTTTTCCATCATCTCATCCCAGGTCTTGATGGACCCGGGTCTCAGCGTGGTGTACCAGGTGTATGCCCTATCTACCAAAGATTTGGCAAATTCCCTTAGACATAATTCTTTATCTCCTGCATAAGGGCCCATAGTGTGGACAAACCTGCTCACATGTTCCACGGCACTTCCATTCCTCCCATCAAAAGGATGGAACTTTGGGGGTTCGTATCCCTTAGGATATGGTTTGCCAAGGAGTTCTGGAGGGAACGGGGGATCCCGAGAGAATTGCTTGGGGATCCCTGAGAGTTTTTCCCTTTCTTGCTCCAAGAGGGCATTGACGTCTGCCAGTGTCAAATACTGAGGGTTGGCTCTTCCTCCTACTGCTGACCCTCCTTCTGGCTGGGTCCCATCTTGGTGGCCAGTAGGGGGAATGTTGTCTCTGACTTCCTGTGTCCTGCCTTCTTTGAGAAGACGAACTTCTTGCTCCAAATCCTTTAACATTGCTGTCATCCTGGCCATTAGGTCTGGTTCCTGTCTTGCGTGTCTTTGTTCCGACACAACCTCCTGTTCCACCAAGGGTATCCCACCTCCTTGCCTGGAGACTTCCTCGTTTTCTCCTACAGGTTCAGAGGCCGTAGGTGGCACATTGGTTCCTTTGCTGTTTCTTTGTCTTGGAGGCATTCTCTGTGAAGGGATTGTTTCTTCCTTCTTCTTTGCCCAGTCCCCAGTGGAGTCGCCAAAATGTGAAAGTGTCTTTTTCGGGATACTCAGGCCCACGGATCCCGAGCCTGAGTGAAAAAGAAAAGGGGGATTTGGTGGACTGGGCCTTGATTCACCGCAGCTAAATGGCTGTTTAAGAATCAAGCGAATACAGAGAAATATTCCTAACAAATAAACAAGGATATCGAGGAGTGCCAAAATTAACAACGTAAGTTCAGAAAGAAAGATCAAACAGGATTAGCAAGGCAATAAAAAGAAGTACTGTGGGGATCCTAGGGACAATATTTCATTAAAACATTATCTGTTTTGATTACAGCAAGCTTACTAGGACGTGATACAAGGTCCAATCAAGCTCAAAAATTGCAGCCTTGAATGGCTATTTCAGCCTTCAAAACTTGCGAAGTTTGATTCTTGTTGGATCCGAGTATGTGCCATAGTTGCTTTTACAGGATATCGGGAAGCAGTATTTGTCTTTCCCTTTAGTATTTTTCTTTCTGCCTAAACTTTCTGATGATTTTTCTGGTGAATCTCCTCTATTCTATTGTTCCTTTCTTTTTCTCGCTGCCCTCTTCACAACCCCTCCTCCCCTTTTTATAGTGGAGTTTTTCTGGGCTTCTTGGGGAACCGTTGGTTCCCCTGTTTTGGTCTTTTGTGAACAGAGTATGTTCTGTCCTCATCATCTCGGTAAGTCCCCTTTTCCGTTTTTTCTCATTCTTTCCTTCTCTTGGTTCTGATTCCTTCGAAAGTTTCTGGTTGGCCATCCTCTTTGGGGTGTGCTGAGGTATGCCCTTCTCGGCATCCTCACTTCTGGTGTCTTTTACTTCTCCGTTTCTTTCCTATTTGGGCGGAATCCTGTTCTGCTCTTTTGAAATCGTTTTTGTTAACATTCTTCTTCCTTGTTTTTGGTTCCCCGACGCCTTTTCTGTCTGTGCCATGAAGGGTCGCCCTTTTGCTTTTTTTTCTCGTTTTTCTTTCTATCGATCTGTCCTGGTCTTCTTTTTTTTTCTTCGCGCTCATTAATGGTGCCCGGGGATCCTTGCGCCTTATACTTTGCTGTGATGTTTTCTCTTTTTCTTTTTTGGTTGCTTTTCCTTTTCTGGGCTTCGGGATCCTCAGGGCCTTTAGTATAATACCTTTGGACTTGGTCTTTTTTTCTTCTGGGCTTAACTCACTCTTTCTTGGGCTTAGCTTATTCTTTCTTGGGCTTATTTTTGCTGTGATTTTTTTAGACCTCAACAGTAATCAAAAAGCATGTTGGCTATACAGGTTTCCACGAGCTCCTTTTCTTCATGGTCCCCATAGCAGTCTAGGGACACATCTTCAAATCTTTTAATGAATTGGACGAGATCCTCTCCAGGTCTCTGCCTCACCATTTGCAAATTCTGGAAAGTGATCTTGTCTTCACCAGGGTAATATTTGGCGCAGAATTTTTCCATCATCTCATCCCAGGTTTTGATGGACCCGGGTCTCAGTGTGGTGTACCAAGTGTATGCCCTATCCACTAAGGACTTGGCGAACTCCCTTAGACATAATTCTCTGTCTCTTGCATAGGGGCCCATAGTGTGGACAAACCTACTCACATGTTCCACGACACTTCCATTTCTTCCATCGAAAGGATGAAACTTTGGGGGTTCGTACCCCTTAGGATATGGTTTGCCAAGCAGTTCGGGAGGGAATGGGGGATCCCGAGAGAATTGCTTGGGGATCCTTGAGAGTTTTTCCCTTTCTTGCTCCAGGAGGGCATTGACATCTGCCAGTGTTAAGTACTGAGGGTTGGCTCTTCCTTCCACTGCTGACCCTCCTTCTGGCTGCGTCCCATCTTGGTGACCAGTAGGGGGAACATTGTCTCTAATTTTCTGTGTCCTGCCCTCTTTGAGAAGACGAATTTCTTGCTCCAGATCCTTCAACATTGCTGTCATCCTGGCCATGAGGTCTGGTTCCTGCCTTGCGTGTCTTTGCTCTGACACAACCTCCTATTCTACCAGGGGTATCCCGCCTCCTTACCTGGAAGCTACCTCGTTTTCTCCTACGGGCTCAGAGGCCGTAGGTGGTACATTAGTTCCTTTGCTGTTTCTTTGTCTTGGAGGCATACTCTGTGAAGGGATTGCTTCTTCTTTCTTCTTTGCCCAGTCAGCGGAGTCGCCAAAATGTGAGAGTGCCTTTTTCGTGACACTCAGGCCCAAGGATCCCGGGCCTAAATGAAAAGGAGGATTTGGTGAACCGGGCCTTGACTCATCGCAGCTAACGAGCTGTTTAAGAATCAAGTGGGATACAGAGGATCCTCCTGACAATATAAGAAAAATGACAAGCAAGAATATCGAAGAGTGCCAAAGATTAACAAGGTAAATTCAAAAGGAAAGAAACAAGATTAGCAAAGCGATAAGAAATTAATGCTGAGAGGATCCTGGGAAATATGAAGCAATGTTTCATTAATACATTATCTGTTTGATTACAGAAAAGCTCACTAGGACGTGATACAAGGTTCAATCAAGCTCAAAAATTGCAGTCTTGAATGACTATTTCAGCCTTCAAAACTTGCAAAGTTTGATTCTCGTTGAATCCGAGTATGTGCAATAGTGGCTTTTACAGGATACCGGGAAGCCATGTTTGTTTTTCCCTTAGTATTTTTTCTTCACTCTAGATTTTTCTGACAGTTTTTCTAGAGAATTTCTTCTTTCTTGTGTTTCTCTCTTTTTTCGCTGCCTCTTCTTCACAACCCATCCCCTCCTTTTATAATGGGGTTCTTGGTCTTCCCGGGGAACCGTTGGTTCCCCTGTTTTGCTCTTTTGCAAACAGAGCACGTCCTATTCCCATCGTCTCGGTAAGTCCCGTTTTCGTTTTTTCTCATTCTTTCCTTCTTTCAGCTCTGATTCTTTTGAAAGTTCCTGGTTGGCTATCTTCTTTAGGATGTGCTAAGGTATGCCCTTCTCGACATCCCCATTTCTGGCGTCTTCCACTTTTCCCTTTTCTTTCCCATCTGGGCGGAATCCTGTTCTACCATTTTTGAAAGTCGTTTGTTATCATTCTTCTTCCCTGTCCTGGTTCCCTGAGGCTTTTTCTGTTTGTGCTATGAGAGGTCGCTCGCGTTCTTTTTGCTTTTGTTTCTTGTTTTCTTCTTCTGTCTTTTTCTATCGAGCTGTCCTAATCTTCCTTCGTCTTTGTGCCTGAAGGGATCTGCGCCTCTTGATGGTTCCTGAGGATCCTTGCTTGTTATCCTTTGTCGTGATCCTCTTTTTTTTTTGGATGCTTCTTTGTCTGGGCTTCAGGATCCCCTGGGCTTTTTTATTCCTTCGTGGGTTTCCTGCATCTGCTACTTTGGGCTTAGCTTGATTTTTCCTTTTGGGCCTGACTTATCCTTTTGGGCTTGACTTATTCTTTTGGGCTTCCTTCACTATGATCCTTTTTAGACCTCAACACCTTTATATATTTACATTGTACTTATAATATAAATTTATATATTTTTTTGAAGTTTAATAATATAAATTTATATTGTAGACACATAAAAATGGTAAATATTGTACATATTTACAAAAAGTGTACAATATATATCACTTTTTGCAAATATATACAATATATGTCACCTTTTATGTGATTGTACCGTACAATATAAAAGAATAATTTTTTTATTATATAAAACGGAAAATTCTTAGTTCACAAAAATTCCTAGTTAACTAAATCAAGCCGTACAAACATAGATTAGTACAAAACATGCCATTGAAGGCATACCAAACACTAGAAGACACTTTCAATCCCCCCCCCCCCCCCACAAAAAAAAAACAGTATATAACACGCACAATATAGATAGCATCATATCGCGCACGTACACAATTGATTGCCTCCAGCAAAATCCTGGAGACAATTAATTGTGAGGCCTAACTAATTGTTAACTAACTAAAATGCATACAAAAATAGCAAGGTCCTCCATATATAGAACCCTGATACACATACTCGGTCACCGATCAGATTCTGGATACTCTCCCTCTTTGGACGGTTTAATTTGACCAAAAAGCTCTCTAAAGTTTTAAGGGGGAAAAAAAAATAGTTGGTGCAATTTAGTTATTTTTTTTTTTATGCATTTCTCGCATTGGATACAAGAAGGATATCAATTGTACTAATAAACAGAATATTAATCTGCAGTACTTACAAGCAAGAATAAACAGTAGGCGAAAAACACATTTTGGTCCCTATATTTTGACCCGATTCCCGTTTAGTCCCTAAATTTTTTTTTACCGCTTTTAGTCCCTCTCCAGAAAAACGGTTCCATTTTGGTCCCTACCGTTACTTCATAAACGGATATTGCTGATGTGGCAAACGGCATTGGTAGTCAATAATAAAATAATGTCTACAGTGCCACTGTTAGTTACTCCCGCCCTTACTAGTCACTTGACACTCACGTGACGGTCCCTAACCAAACAAAACCCTAAATCAGTCAGATGAGATCTAACAGCGAACTTGCTGAAAATCCCTAATCTCTTACCTTACCTTACCCGTTGCTCATCACAAGACAGATCAAAGAACCCACAAATCGGCAAGCACAAAAATCCCACAAATCGGCAAGCTTCAATGTGTTTGTGTTGAGCAGATTGCGAAGGTTGTATTTCTCTCCAACTCTCTCTCTCTTTAGTTATGTTATGAATGCCATTTTAAGTGTTGGGTAATCGTTCTGGGTTTGAATCTCAGTTGTTGGGTTTTGAGAATTTGGGAATTTTGAGATGTTGTGTTTTGTTATTGCTCTGGAATTTCAATCTATCTCTGTTTCTCTCTCGTTGTATCTCACTTTCACTCTCTCTCTTCCTCTCTCCCTTTATAGCTTTTGTAGTGGACATAATACTGACCGTGATAGTGGAATATTGTTTGGCTGTTGTGTGTTGCTTTTGTTATTTGCGTCTCTCTTTACAGCTTTTGTTTTACTTTTGTTTATCAGGGACCACATTATCAGGGACCACATTACTGACTGTATTTTTGTTGGCAATTGCATTGTTTGTCTGTATTATGTGTCACTATTGTTTATCAGGGACCACTATATTGACCTTTGATAAACCATGGAATCTTTGTGTTGGTATTTGCATTGATTGTCTGTATTTGCACTGATTGTCTGTATTGTGTCTTGCTTTTCAAGAAGTGGCTGGGTCCATGTGATCCCTTTGTCGGTATTATATGCTTTTTTATTTGTTTATTAGCCTAACAAAGTATTATTAATATCTGTTTTCATTTTCATTCTGTTTTCTTCCCGTGACTTGCATGCAGGATGAATGAGCTTTTTACTCTGCATGTCCACCATGGTGGGCATTTCATGTGGAACCCTCAAGCGTATGTGGGAGGGACAGTTGATATAGTGGATAACTGTGACCCAGATAGGTGGTCAAAAGTAGAGATTGAGAGTATATGTAGGGATTTTGGCTACTCTGAAGTAGATAAGCTATGGTATAAAATGCCTGGTGTGGACCCAGAGCGGTCAAATTTCCATCAGGTGGTTGATGATGATGCTGCTATGTTCATGACTGACTTGGTGAAGGGATATGGGGAGATTCATGTCTTTGTGGAGCATCCAGTGCATGAACCAGTTGAGTTACCAATGGAGGATTTTGATCCCTTAGCTGCTGGAGTACCTGGTAGTGAAGTAGAAGGTGTAGGTGTAGAGGTTTTTGCTAGTGACAGAGTGCTTCAAAATGATAATGAAGAGTACAGACCTGATTTTTCACAATTTGGAGGCCATGATGATGCTGAATTTGTTAATGTTGACCATGGTGAGCCACATGAGGTAGATGATGAGGAAGTTTGTGCTAGGAGGGCTGGCAAAGCACCGGTTGTTGATGACCAAGTTGAGGAGAGTAGTGAGGGCAGTGAGGGTAGTGAGGATGAGAGGAGTGACTTAGAAGAAGAGCCAGAGCCAAAACCAGAAGTGCAACCAATGAATATTGGTGAAGATAGTCCTGATAGTTAGGACAATCAAGCTGAAAATGCTGAGGTTGAAGCAGGACAAATGGGTGGTGGTGTCATGAATTCTGACTATGAGAGTGAGGAGTTGCTTAGCCTTGATGAATCATCATCAAGCAGTGAGGGTGGTGATGATTCAAGTGATGATGACATCCCTGTTGCTGAGGTTGACAATTCTATTAGGAGCAGCAAATATCCAATCTTTAGGCCAGTAGCCAAAGCTGAGAACCTTAGGTTTGAAAAGGATATGTTGTTCATCTCAGCTAAACAATTTAAAGATGCTATAACTGATTATGCAGTCCATGGTGGGTGGGGTATAAAATTTGTGAAAAATGACTTGGTGAGAGTGAGAGCCCGATGCCAGCAGGGTGCAATTTTGTTGCCTACATTGCAAAGGTGCCAAGGGAGAAGAGTTTTAGATTGAAAACACTGAACATGGAACACACATGCAGCAGAAGCTATAGAAATCCAAGGTGCACAGCATCATACATTGGGAAGAAGTTAGTGAAGAGGGTTAGGAGACAGCCTGGCATAAAGCTTAAGGATATTCAGGAGGCTGTGCATGAGAAGTATGTGGTTGACATAAGTGCAGGCAAGGCAAGTAGGGCTAGAGAGAGAGCTCAAGATGCTGTTGATGGGACCCACACTGCACAGTTCAACCAACTATGGGAGTACTGTGATGAGTTGAGAAGGTGCAGTCCTGGGAGCACAATATTGATGAAGGTGCATACTTATGAGGATGGTGATTTGGCAGCTGAGCATGGATTGGCAACCGGGCTGCCATATTTTGAAAGAATCTACATTTGCCTTGAAGGTTGCAAGAAGGGCTTCTTGGCAGGGTGCAGGCCAATCATTGGTCTAGATGCATGCCATCTGAAGACCAAGACAGGTGGTCAGCTGATGTGTGCTGTTGGCAGAGATCCCAATGATGAATACTTCCCATTCGCATATGCAGTAGTAGAGGCTGAAACAAAGGACAGTTGGACCTGGTTTCTTAATTTATTGCTTGCTGACATAGGAGATGACAAGCAATGGGTGTTCATATCTGACCAGCAGAAGGTATGATGGTAGCTTTATTGCTTGTTGAATTATTTGTAGTTAATGGTAGCTTCATTGCTTGCTGAATTAAATGATTGTGCTTTGCAGTGGTTGGTGAACATCTTTGTTGACAATTGGCCACAGTACGAGCACAGGATCTGCTGCAGACATTTATACCAAAATTTGAGGAAAAATCATCCTGGTGTCATTATTAGAGACCTTTTTTGGAAAGCAGCCAAGGCTACCTATCGGCAAGCATTTGAGAGGGCAATGAATGAGCTAAAGGAGGTGGATGAAGATGCATTCAAATGGCTGCAATCTCAGTCAACAACTATCTAGGCTAGGCACATGTTCAAAAGTGATGGGCAGAGTGACACGGTCTTGAACAACATGTGTGAAAGCTTCAACAGCACGATAGTTAAGTTCAGGAGCAAACCTATAATCACCATGGTATGCATAATTCTCCCTTTCATGTGCATTATGATCCATAGACCTATGTAATTCATGAATGATTAATTCTCCCTTTCTCTCTATGTGCTTGCAGCTTGAGTGTATTAGGCTATATTTGATGACTAGATTTCAAGCAAACAGAGAAATGATTACGAAGGTGGAATCTGAGTTGTGTCCTAAGATAAGGAAGAGATTGTACAAGGAGAAGTTGGCATGCAGCAAGTGGATAGCATGTTGGGCTGGTCGTATGAAGTTTGAAGTGAAGAATGGGCTTGAGAGTTTCATTGTGGACTTGGAAGAGAAGAAATGCAGCTATAGGAAGTGGGACATAGTTGGCATACCATGTTGCCATGCCATTTCTTGCATATTTTTCAACAGAGAAGATGCTGAAAAGTATGTCAATGCTTGCTACAAAAGGACTACCTACATTGATTGCTATGAACCCATTATAGAGCCCATCAATGGCCAGAATATGTGGGGTCCTAGTGGACTGCCACCTGTGCAACCCCCTATCAAGAGGAGACCTCCTGGCAGGCCTAAGAAGAAGAGGGCACTGGAGCCTGATGAACCTAGAAGTCACAGAAAAAAAAGAGGCCTAGGCATCTCAAAACAATGCAAGTTATGTGGGAAATTAGGACACAACAAGAGGAGCTGCAAGGGAGAAGTAGGAGGGAACTCCTCCTTGCCTGGGAGTGCATCCCAAGCCAGTAGGACCACTGGAAGGGTAAGTATACACTTTGACTTAGATATCCTCATTGTTTTGTTTTTCAGTTGGCAAACTATTAATTGTTATTGTGCTTATACTTGCAGGCAGCCAAGGATGCTCAGCCAACAGTACACAGGGCACAACCAAGCTCTAATGATGATGTGACCACAAGTGCACCTCCACCCCCCACTGATAACCAGTCCAATCGAAGACCAAAAAAACAGAGGAAGAGAAGTGCAGTCACTACTGAAACCTTGAATGCAACTGGGAATGCAGCAAGATATATGGCAGCAATGAGATCTGCTAAAAGATAGCAAACTGAAGCAGGACCTTTTTTTTTTGTTGTGCTATGTGTTGAAGCACTCTTCATATATTTATGTAACTGCTAGAACAATTGGCATATGTTTATGGGCTGACCAAACACTCTTCATATATTTATGTAACTGCTAGAACAATTGGCATATGTTTATGGGCTGACCAAATCCTTTTTTGTATGAATGTGCTTTGTCCCATATTTTGTAATTATTGTGGTACACCAAAAACTACCATTGGTGTTAAATATTTTGTAATTATTCTCCCATTGTTATGATGATTCAGCTTCCATTATTCAGATTTGCTTTGCTGGTTTTTAGCTTTGGTTTTTAAAATGCTTAAACTCAAATTTGCTGGTTTTTAGCTTTGCTGGGCAGTTTGGTGATTATGCAGATTTGGTGAGCATTGGAGTTTAATGTGCTGGGAGTAGCCACTTTAATGTGTAATGATGTATGATGTATAAATAAATGTGTAATGATGTATGAATAAAGAGCTGCTGGTTTGGTAAGTTATGTAGAAACTATGCAGGTTTGGTAAATTATGCAGGCTGCTGGTGATGCATGTAGGTTTGGTAAATTTTGCAGCCAGCTCCTTTAATACATAAAGAGCTGCCTCTTTTATTTTGCAACCAGTTGCTCTCTAAATTGCAGTATCAATTTGCAGTATCAGATTGCTTTGTCAAATTGCTGTTTCCATTCAAAATTGCAGTGTCAAATTGTTGTGTCAAATTGCTGTGTCAAATTGCTGTTTCCATTCAAAATTGCAGTGTCAAATTGACAGTTGATGCACAGTTAATATCACAAACTGCTTTGGCACAAACACTTAACAATAATGTAATAAATTGGTACACAAATCATAGATTAATTAAAAAGACCATATTCCATTGCTAAAGTCTTGGATTGCAAAGAGAATTACACCAAAAAATCAGGCCTTTTACCACTACTACAAACCAACACATTCCAACACAAATTATGGCCTTTTTCCACTAATACATACACCAAAATTCAGGCCTTTTGCCACTAATACATACAACAAAATTCAGGCCTTTTTCCACTAACACCTACCCACCTAATGACCCATTCCCCCCCACCTATTTAGCCAACCAGAAGAAGCATCAAACAAAGTAGCATCCCACTTATCACCAGAGACAGCCCCAGGCAAATGAGCAGCCTCTTCTCTCTCTTCCTGTAGCCTACAATGGCAGCTTCAAGGGTCAAAATCCGTTGCCTCTGCTCCGGAATCAGCACCTT